>NW_006159440.1:2033613-2203791 GCF_000334495.1 Tupaia belangeri chinensis | reverse complement strand
TCAAACTTCAGGAGTATAGCATAACAAACCTTGTATCATATGAATTTCTAATTGGTCATTTTTATTAGGTAAATCTATTTTTAAATGAAAACATATATTTAGATATAGTATACATCCCACTTTTTAAAAAATAGCACCTTGTAATTTGTAATATATTGGTCTGTTTTATGAGTAGTGTCTTATGATTCTCTATTTTATGTTCATTGGTATAATATGTCATATTTTAGCAGTAGCCATGGAAACGTTTACTACAATATTGAGCAATAAATAAGTAGGCTAACTTTCCAGAAGTACGTGAGAACATCATTCTTTAGTTATATAAAAATAGAGGACATAGCCTGGATAAAAAATAATACACATATCATCCAGTTATCCAAATATTCAGAATTTCCTCTTTGGTTTAATACAGTGTTTCATTCTGAAAGACTTGCTCCCCCACAAACACCCCTCACCCATAGCAGTGGTCGATATGCCAGACCAAGAGGGTTGATTTTCCACCCACAGCATTCAGTCCTCTGTCAGTCTCTGATGGAAAGAGGGTTAATCAGTGGTAAAGGATTAAGTCCTGGCAATGGGAAGCAGAAAGGAAAGAAGGGGCCTAAATAGTACACACTCTTCTATATAGTGTGTTCTGGAGATTCCTCAGTTCTCTGTGTCCAGCACCAAAGAACACATGTTGACTGCTCTATTGTACATGCCTGACAAAGTAATGCATATGTTGAGATTATTAATGCCAAATTGGGGAAAAAAATTCTTACTATGAAATGCCATATAAAAGTTATTTGTAAGCACTAAGTCTTAAACCATTTCAGCCAATCTGTTGACTTTAATTGTGTTCAATGAATGTTTATGGATGCTTTTGGCAGAATGTGTATTTTTCCCTCATAGTATTTGCTTTTTAGGCAGTTTAGAAAACAAAGATAAAGGAATGGTTAATGCAGTTCAGTTTGTTTGATTGAGGATATAGGTTTGAATTAAAGGAAGTAGAAATGATGAACATGCAATGTGACTTGGGACACAGAACTGTAACACTTGAGTCTCACCTACTTTTAACTAGTATATTCTTTTATCTTCATATATAGCTGATGATAATTATTATTCCATAGCTAAAATACTGCCATCATACAGAAATAAAATTCTATTTTTTAAATCAATGTAAAAGCATAGTGGTTTTGTAACATCTAGAGACTGATTTTTCTTTCATGAGTGATAAAAGTGATCACATGATCCCTGTAGCTGTGAGAAGTTTATGACGTAAGCTCAGTGACGTCACGGTAATGAGTGGGCTATGATCATTCTTGATCATTTATAAGTTTTTGAGAATAAAATGGGCTTGAACCAGTGAATTGCGATTGTGTCAAAATATACATTTCAAGTGCTTCATCTTTTTTTGAACACTATGTTCTTTTGGATTTAAGAAGGTAAAAGCATCAGAAATGTTATAAAAGGGAGGTTCCAGAAATCTTATAAACCATCTTCCTCTGTTCACTCTCACCACAATCAAACTTAAATCCTAACTCAGATTGTGCTGCTCTGTGACACATGGCTGCAAGGATGTGGTGTCAGTAGGAAGAACTGAAAGGACAATGCCCCAGTTGGCCATTTCTTCCTTCTTAGTAATGACAGGCAAAGTACCTGTCACTTCTACAAAGAAGCAATAAATACTGTTATGAAGTATATCAGGTTGCAAAGTTTTCACTTTAACTGAGTACCTTGAAAGTACTTCTATGATTTCATTGCTTAAGCACTGTGTGCGCCCCTTGGGAACACTGGAAATTTGATAATTTTCTATTTGAGTTCTAGGAGATTGAGAGCTATGTGACTTTTCAAAAACTTTCTGACACATTAGTGCTAACTTGAGCAGAACTTAGCTAGCTCTCATAATTGATGAAAGCAGGGGAAACCTCTAAGAAATGACAGGCTTTTAATCTAATATCTACTTTCTTGGATAAGCATCATTGGTGACAGGCAAGTACCTTTGTCCCCCTATGAGTTCAAGCCAGATGTGTTCTGTACTGAGCAGATTAAGACATCTCAATAGCAGCAAATCCCAGCAACTTTAGGAATCTGGCATTCCTATATTCAAGTTCTTGTTCATTATAGACTTTATAAAATAAATATTTTATTAAAAAAACAAAACAAATAAATAATGTTTGTTAATATTCAACATCAAGGAACCAATATATAAAGAGCAGTAAACTGATTTATTTTCACTGAACAACCGTCAAGTATGGGTTTCAAAATGTTAAAAACACATGATTCTTGTATAAATATACAGTAAGTGTATATCAAAGATTTATTTAACACATTAGTGAGAAATTAGGGTGCTAAAGTTGATTCAAAAATAAATAAAAGATATGAGAGAATATTTTATATAATCAATGAAATAATGAATGTTGAATCAAGATCACTAAGTTAATTGCAAAATAGTTTAATGTCCTACAAGGTAATACATCTATAACTAAGCCATTATTTCTATTACCTGGAAACCATTAATCACTTTATCAGAAAAAAATTACAATTTATTAATCTATAACTTTTCATCTACCTTTACAGGATCTTGGCTTTATTCTATAATGAATAATAAGGGCAAGAAAGATGCATTTCACTACAAAATTAATGGTCTATAGCCGGGTTCATTAGATGATTCTTTGTGATAAGTTTACTCAGTAATCTTTTTCCCTTAATTGCAAGTTTGGTTATTATTATTATTTCCCTTTTACTAACCCACCAATTTTTTTTTTTTTGGAGAGGTTTTTTCTATAGAGCACGTGCACTTGCCAGAAAGACAGAGAGAGACAGAGAGATAGAAAGCGAGAAATAACCCCCCAGGGAGATGGCCACACCGTAATCCCTTCTACTCCATTCTCGGAATCCTGGACACATATGCACACATGTCCAGTGTGAGTTTAAGCTGTTAGGTACTGGACTTAACCAGGGTCCACTACATGGGAGTCCAGCAATATGGTCCTTACTCCAGCTGCTGATCCCTTTTTTACCCCTTTTAATAGTCCACACAAAATCCAATGGAAGTACCAATCATAGACCAAGTAGTGGCACAGTGGTAATGCAAGTAGATACATATGGGAAAGGTCCTATGTTCACATCCCAGGACCACTCTAAGCATGCCAGGTGTGCATACTTGTGATCTAGGCCAGCAGGGACTTGAGGTGAATTGTGACCCTGCTGGGGTTGCCTATTTCTCTGTGTCTCTCTGGCTCTGTTTTTCTTGCTCTCATGGGAGAAATAAATTTTTCTTTAAAAGTAACCTTCAAAGTAGTTTGGTACAGAATTTTCCAACCAGATTTAGAGCGAGAGACAAACCCACTTCCTTCCTTCAAAATTGAATCCCATCAAGACACCTATTTACCTAGTTTTTTGTCCTGTAGCCCCGCCTCCCTCAATCAACTACACCACACCACGTATCCTAAACATACACAGTTTTATGTGTTGTTTGTTTGCTTGCTTACGTAAGAATCTGCTAATTTCCTTTACTGACAGGAATCCCATTTTTTTCTTCAGATTTTAGATTGAGTGTATGTTCTTGCCTGAGAGACAGACAGTGAGAGAGAGAGAAAGTGAAAAAACACCCACTTGGGCGGTGGTCATACTGCAACCTCTTCTCCTCCTTCTTCCTCTTTGGATTTTGGGAGTGCACACACATGTTCCTGGCATGATTTTCAATCTGTCAGGTCTAGAACTAGAACTGCAGTCAGTCATGTGGGAATCAAATGTCTTAACCATGATAACACCTGTTGGCTTCTAAAAATGCATTTATAATGTTCCTTTTCTCAAATGTATTACTCTCTCCTTGGGCTTGTCTGATGTGTTGTTTAATATTCTGACCCTCAACAAAAGCATATAATATTAGTTGACTGAATATATGATGGGATTTTCTTCTTCCTAAATGTTTCACAAGCTGGGAATAGTATTAAAATATTTTACAACAAAATTCAAAACACACACAAATTTCAAAATAAGAACTTGCATCAGTATTCAACTAACTTTTCTTTCGTAGGTTAAATTTTAAATGTGCTTAGTATAATAGATGAAGTTGTTGCTATCAAATGTTCATATTAGTATTAATGTATTATTTTTCCATTTATTATTAATTTATTTTACACATCACTGTTTTCCTGTCATGTATAAATCAAAGGTCTAGACTGAAGAAATACAAAAAATAAAAATGGTTGATCCCTACTCAATACAGTTCAAATATAAAATTAAAATAAAGCAAGAATGTACATTAGTTCTAAAAGAAAGCACATTGTAGAATAATGGTGATTCAGAGCCAGAGAGGCTCAGAGCTAATCATTTCTAGTCAAATTATGGCTATGTTGCCACAAATGACAGGATATCATTCTTTTTATGTCTGAATAATATTCTACTGTATGTACACACTGCATTTTCTTTATCCATTCTTCTCTTAGGAGACACCTGGGTTGCTTCTGTATCTTAGCTATTGAATAGTAGTGCAGTAAACAAGAGAGTGCCTGTATATCGTTGGCACATAGATTTTCTTTCTGTTAAATATATACCTGGTAATAGATTACCAGATTATCTGGTAGTTCAATTTCTAGTGTTTTGAAGAACACTCATATTGTTTCCCTAATGGCTATACTAATTTACATTAACACCAATAGTGTAGAGTCCTCTCTCTTTGAATCCTCACTAGTATTACTTTTCCTCTTTTTGATAATAGCCATTCTAATGGAGGTGAGATGATATCTCATTTTGATTTTGCATTTCCATGATTATTAATGTGCCGATCATTTTTTTTCCACATACTTGAACATTTGTATGTCTTAATATCCTTGCCCCCCCCTTTTTTTTGAGAGTTTTTTTTTTGTGTGTGTGTGCTATATTGTGCGTACACTCGCTAGACAGACAGAGAGAGACAGAGAGACAGAAAGTGAGAAATCACCCCTCAGGGGGGATGGCCACACCGCAATCCCTTCTCCTTCGTTCTCCTCTCAGGGATCTTGGGCAGGCACGCACATGTGCCCGGCGTGAGTTTTAAGCCACTGAGTCCGGGACACAAACCACAGTCGACTACATGGGAGTCCAACCATATAGCCATTACGCTAACTGCTGGTCCCAATATCCTTGGCCCTTTTTAAAGTTGGATTATTTGTGTTTTGCTTTTTTTTTGTTATTGTTATTTGTGTTACTTATATATTCTATGTATTGATTCTTTAAACAATAAATAGTTTGAAGATATTTTCTCTGATTCTTCAGATTGTCTCTTCACTTTATTTATAGTTTCCTTTGTAGTGCAGAAACTTTTAGTTTGCTATGATCCCATTTATATTTTTAGGCTTTTGTTGCCTATGCTTTTAAGGTCTTATCCAAAAACAGTCTTTGCCCTTAATCAATTCCTTACATTTTTACCCTATATTTTCTATTACTTTTATAGTTTCCGGTTTTACATTTAGGTCTTTGATCCATTCTGAGTTTTTGTTTGTTTGTTTGCTTTGTTTTTAATAGTGAGAAACAGGGGTCTAGTTACGTTATTCTACATATGAATATACTGTTTTTATGGCACCATTTATTCCTTCACTGTTCTTAGTCACTTTGTCAAAAATGAGTCAATTGGAGGACATTATGTTAAGTGAAATAAGCCAGGTACAGAAAGACAAATACTGCATTATCTCACTCATATGTTGAAGCTAAACAAAACTTACATAACAAAAGAGTTGTACTAGGAAAGGTAGGGGTGAATGAAGGATAGAGAAATGTTGGTTAATGGGTACAAAAATACAATTAGATAGGAGAACTAAGTTCTATTTAGTATTTTATAGCAGAGCATATTGACTATAGTTAACAATAATTTCTCATATATTTAAAAATAGCTAGAAGAGTGGATTTTGAATGTTTTTAACTCAAATAAATATTTAAGGTGGTGAATATGTTAATTATATGATTTGATCATTACATATTATATACATGCAGTTAATTATCACATTGTAAAACATAAATATGGATGATTACTATATGACAATTACAAAGAAAAAAATAGTTATAAAGGAATTTATTGTTGATGTAGGTTTTCAGACTGACAGGATTTTGCTTGGAAAAAATCCAAGTGGGCAGAAAGTTTCTGGTTATAGCAAATAGTATGAGAAAAGGCTTAAATGAAGAACATGAGCAATTCCATTTTCTTATTCTTCTTTTTTTTATTATTAAACATTTTATTGCTATACATCATTTGATCTGTAGAGAAAATTTACCCAACATGAAGTACACCTCAGCCAGACCAGTTGAAAATACTATACACATTATCATCAACAAGTAATAAACCATTTTTATGTCCCACAAATGTCTTGCCACTCTATTTTTTCACCTGATTTCCTTCTGTATACTCTTCCCTTCTTCCACCCTCCTTCTACGCTATCTCCAGTGTCCATAACTATTTTCACTACTTTTATGTCCTCCAATATTTCAGTTTCTACCATAGATTGCGGAGAGTTGGTATATAGTAAGTGGAGATATACAATGTCTCTCTTTCATTTCCTGGCTTGCTTCACTCAGCAATAAATCTTCTATATTCAACCACTTCCTGTCAAATGCCAGGTTCTTTCTTTCTTTCTTTTTTTTTTTTTTTTTTTAATGGCTGGATTGTATTCCATAGAGTATATGTACCACACAGTTTTTTTTGTTTGTTTGTTTGTTTTTTTAAAGATTTTTGCTATAGGGCATGTGCGCTCTCCAGAAAGCCAGAGAGAATGTGCCACACTTTTTCAGTCTATTCATCTGTTGGTGGACATTTGGGTTGGTTCCATGTCTTAGTGATAGTGAATAATTTTGCAATAAACATTGATGTGCAAGCGCTTTTATGACTGAGCATTTTCCTATCCCTCAGGTAGATACCTAGGAGTGGAATTGCTGGTCATATGGTAATTCTATGTGTAGGTCTTTGAGGAACCTACACATTGTTTTCCACAGTGGTTGGACCAATTTACATTCCCACAAACAGTGTAAGACAATTTCCCTTTCACCATAACCCCACCAACACTTATCATTTTTTGTACTTTTAAACTTTGCCATTCTGACAGGGGTTAGGTGGCATCTCATTGCAGTTTTAATTTGCATCTCCCTTGTGACGAGGGATGTTGAGCATTTCCTCATATACTTTTTGGTTATTTGTATGTCTTCCTTAAAGGATTTGTAATCAGCTCATTTTCTCGTCTTTTAATTAGGTTAATCATTTTTTTCGAGTAAGCCACTTGAGTTCCATGTGTATTCTAGTTGTCAGTCCCTTATCTGAGGCATAGTTTACAGAAATATTCTCCTATTCTGAGGTCGTCAATTCATACTAATTACTGTGTCTTTTACTATGCAGAATCTTCTTCATCTGATGTAATCCCACTTCTCTATTTTGGAGATTATTGCCTGTGCTTTGGGGGTCTTATTGAAGAAGTCTTTGCCTACCCCAATGTTGTCCAGAGTTTCTCCAGTGTTTTCCATTGGTTGTTTTATAGTTTGAGGTCTTAAGTTCAGATATTCAATCCATTTTGAGTTGACTTTTGTTAATGGTGAAAGATGGGAATCCAGTTTCATCCTTCTGCAGGTGGATATCCATTTTTTCCAGCATCATTTGCTTAAGAGGTTTTCCTTTTCCCACTGGATTGACTGGTATCCTTTGTCAAAAATCAGCTGACTGTATATTTTGGGGTTTTTTTCTGAGGTCTCTATTCTATTCTATTGGTCTACCAATATCATGTTTGTTTTTTTTTTTTGTTTTTTTTTTTTTAAGAGGTTTTTGCTATAGGGCGCATGTGCTTGCCAGACAGAGACAGAGAGACAGAAAGCGAGAAATCACCCCCCCACGGGGGATGGCCACACCGCAATCCCTTCTCCTCCATTCTCCTCTAGGGATCTCGGGCACGCACGCACACGCGCCCAGTGTGAGTTTTAAGCCACCGGGTCCGAGACGCGAACCACAGTCGACTACGTGGGAGTCCAGTAACATAGCCGTTACACTAACTGCTGGTCCCTATGCTGTTTTGATTATCACAGCTTTTTAGTATATTTTGGGGTCAAGGAGTGAGATACCGCCCACTCCACTCTTCTTGCGCAGGATTGCTTTGGCAATACGAGATCTTTTATGATTTCAAACAAATTGTATGATTGTCTTTTCTAGATATATGAAGAATGTCTTCGGTAATTTTATTGGAATAACATTAAATATGTAGATTAATTTGGGTATAATTACCATTTAGATTATATTAATTGTTCCAATCAAGGAACATGAGATTTCTGTCCACTATTCTGGGTCTTTTTCAATATCTTTTTAAAAGATTTTCTGACTTTTCCTTGTAAAGGTCTTTGACTTCCTTAGTTAGGCTTATCCCTAGATGTCTTATACATTTTTTGACTGTGGTAAAAGGGACTCCATTCTTCAGTTCTACCTTAGTCAGCTTGTAGTTCGTATATATTTTGGATGTTGATTTTGTATCCTGAAACTTTACTGTATTCATTTATTACTTTGAGAAGGTTTTTCATAGATACTTTTGGGTCTTCTATGTATATTATCATGTCAACTGCAAATACAGATGTTTTCAACTCTTTTTCCCTATTTAAGTGCCTTTTATATTATTCTCCTTTCTGACTGCATTGGCTAGGACTTCCAGTATTATATTGAAAAGGAGTAGAGAACATGGCAGTCTCATCTTATACCAGTTTTTAGTAAAAAAGCTTTCAGTTTTTCCCCTTTCAGTATAATGTTAGCTATAGGTTTTTCATTTTGCTAAGACTCTTGATCATGAAGGGATATTGTATTTTGTTGAAAGCTTTCTCTGTATCAATTGAAATTATCTTATGGTTTTTATCTTTATTCTGTTAATATGGTATAGTTTGTTTATGGTCTTGCATATGTTGAACCACCCTTGCATCCCTGGAATAAAACCTACCTGGTAATGATGAATAATCTTTTTTACATGTTATTGGATATGATTTGCAAGTATCTTTGTGAGAATTTTTACATCTATTTTCATCAGAGATTTTGGTCTGTAGTTTTCTGCTTTTGTCATATCTTTTTCTGTTTGGGGAATGAGGGTGATAGAGGCTTCATAAAAAAATTTGGGAGGTTTCCTTCCTTTTGGATCTTTAGAAATAATTTGAATAAAATGGAGGTTAAATCTTCTTTATTTTTTTTTGTTTTTAGAATTCAGAAGTGAAGCCATCAGAACCTGGGCTTCTCTATGTTAAGAGGTTATTTATTACTGATTAAATCTCATGGCTATGTCCTCCTGATTCAATCTTCATAAACTATGTGCATCCAGGAATTTGTCCATCTCCTTCATATTCTCTTGTTTATTGGCATGTAATTGCTCATAATATCCTCTAAGACGTTTTCTATTTCTTTCTTACATTTTTTTAAATTTAAAACTTTGTTAAGAATTATTTTAATTGTTTATTTTATTTTATTTTTAATTTTGACCAGAGAGGGAGTGAGGGAGAGAGGGAAAGAGGGAGGGAAATGAGAAAGCAAGCTGCCAGGTCTGAGGGAAAAAGGGAGGGAAATGAGAAAGCAAGCTGCCAGGTCTAGAACTTGAATCACAGTTGTCCATGTGGGAATCCAGCACCCTCACCCACCACACTACCAGGCGACCCCAGATGTTTTGTATTTCTATTGTAATGGTTTCTGTTGTAATATTGCCTATTTTATTATGCATTTGATTTATCTGGTTTCTTTCTTTCTCTTCTTAATCAGTCTAACTATTGGTGTGTCGCTTTTGTTAATCTTTTCAAAGAACCAGCTTTTGCTTTAATTTATTTTCTGTATAGTTTATTTTCTATTGCATTTATTTCTGCTTGAATCTTTATTATTTCAATTCTTCTGGCATTTTTTAGTTGTTCTTGCTGTTATTTTTCCAGTTCCCTGAGGCATTATGTTAGGTTGTCTAATTGCCACCTTTCCATTTTTTTTCTCATGTGCACCACTTGCTCTGAATTTCCCTTTTATGACTGCTTTTGCAGTGTCCTATAGATTATGGAAACTTGTGTACTCAATATAATGTGTTTCCATAAATATTTTTTATTTCGGACTTAATTTCTTTGGTAGTTGAGAGAAGAAGTAGGTTGTTTGGGTTTCTATCTGTTTTTGTATTTGTGAGGATTTTTCCTGAAATTAATATTAAGTTTAACTCCATATGGTCAGAGAAGATGCTGGATATGATTTCTATGACTTTGAATCTGTAAAGGCTTAATTTTTGTCCTGTCATATGGTCAGTCTTTGAAAATGTTCCATGTGGGTATTAAAAATATGTATCTTTCATGGTCTTGCTGTGGAAAGTTCTATAGATATCTGTCAAGTCCATTTGATTGTTAGTATTGTTTAGGTCCTATATCTTTATGCTTATTTTTTGTCTAGAAGATCTGTCTAAAGGAGATAATGAGATGTTGAGATTCTAACAATTATAGCATTGTGACCTGTCTCTACTTTTAGCCCTAGCAGTATTTCCTTCATGTATTTAGGTGCTCCTGAGTTGGGTGCATTGATATTTATAAATGTTATTTCTTCTTGATGAATTACCCCTTTTAATACTATGTAATGCCCTTCTTTGTCTCCTCTTAGAGTTTTTGTTGTAAAACACATTTTGTCTGAAATTAGTATTGTGACTCCAGCCTTTTTATGATTTCCATTTGGATGGACTACCTTTTTCCACCCCTTCACTTTTAGTCTATGTATGTCTTTATCCATAAGGTCCATTTCTTGTAGGCAACAGATAGAGGGTTTCTTTTTTTTTTTTTTTTAGCCACTCAGCCAGTCTGTGTCTCTTGATCAGAGATTTTAGTCCATTAGCATTCAACATTATTATCGATATTTCCAGACATGTTCCTATCATTAAGTGAGCCATTTTTCTTGGTTGTTTATTTTTCTCTTATATCTCTCTGTCTGACTTTAGTTTTCCTGGTATAGCGCTCTCTTCAGAACTTCTTGAAGAGCTGGTCTGGATTTGGTAAATTCTTTCAGGTTTTGTTTATCTGAGAACATTTATTTTTTTCCCCATCTGAAAGATAATCTTTCTGGATATTGTAATCTTGGTTGAAATTGTTTTTTACTTCATATTTTGACTAAATTTCCTCATTTTTTTCCTTGCTTGCTTTTTTTCCAATGAGTGATCCACTGTTAAACTAATGGGATAAACTTTGTAAGTAATTGACCTTTCTCTCTTGCCAATTTTAGTATCTTGTCTTAGTGGTTTTGGCCAGTCTGGCTATGATGAGCCTTAGAGAAGATCTTTTTGGGTTGATTCTCTTTGGGTCCTTTGTATTTCTCAGGTCTGGATATTTCAATGCCTTTCTAGGTTTGGAAAGTTTTCTTCCAGGATTTCATGGAATAAATTATCAATCCCCTTACAATTTTCTTCACCTTCTGGGATACCAGTTATATGGATGTTTGAGCACTTAATAGTATCTAGTATTTCTTGTAGGTTATCCTCATTTTTCTTCATTATTTACTCAGTCTTTTTGATATTTTTTACTAGTTTAAAGGTTTTGTCTTCTACATTTGAGATTCTATCTTCTGTGTGATCTAATCTGCTTTTAATACTTTTGAGAGAGGTTTTAATTTCCTGTATCACAGTCTTCATCACTAACCATTCTGTTTGATTCTTTTTTATGGTGTCTATTTCTTCTTTCAAATTGTGAAAGAACTTCCTCATCTCCTGAAACTCATTGTCTTTTTACTCTTTCATTTTATTTACTTTTATCACTATAAATATTTTGAATTACTTATCTGACATTTCCACGAGTTCCATTGTGTGATCTGTGGATGAAGAAGAACTGATGTTTTCCCTTGGGACAGTGATATTTTCTTGGTTGCTCATACTTCTTGTGCCTCCACAATGGTTTCTAGTCATCTGGTGATTTATATGTTCCTCCCTAAATTCTTCGAGTTAATTCTGAGCTTTCAAAGGCTCATGGGAGCAGGTGATTGATCTCCCTGCTTCTCTACCTCCCTGATGTTCACCAGCAACCTACACTGTTATCAATGGTCTTGGATGATTCAAATTCCTCCCAGTTTCTAGATAGCAGGTGTACCTGTGATTGAGCTATCAAGCTTTAATTCAGGAAGATAGAAGTATACCACATGCTTCAGAAAACACTGATGTCTTAGAATTCAGAGGCATGTGGCAGGGGATAAGCTACAGCCTCTTTTCAGCTCAGACCCAAGCAATATACCTGAGAGTTCAAAGGCAAGTGGGAGAGGGGATCAGCCATGTGTCTCCACTGCACAGCCTTCCAGGCGCAAGTGGTCTGCCATATGGCAAGGCCCTTCACCGGAACAGATCACCTGATTTTCAAGCCACCAGGTCCAGGACTCAAACCCCATTTGGCCATGTGGGAGTCCAGTGCCATAACCACTGTGGCATCTGCTGGCCCCAGTTAGGCTTCCTACTTTTATGGAGTTCTCATTTACTAGAACTGACCCACGTAAAGCTATCATCTGAAGAAGAATGCTAGTCCTCTGCAGGGTGCTACAATCTCAGTGCATTTGTGTTATTCATATACTGTAAATACAAAGAGGACCAGTTTGACAGAAAGGTAGATCAATAGGCTAGCACAGTACAACTCCTGTTTTCTATAATGACTCAAGAGTATTATGCCATCAACACCAGTTTTCTAAACAATACTGCCTTTTAAAATGTTTTTACCTGGGCCAAGGGATGTGGAGGTAAAACCTATTCACAGAAGTCTATTGAACAGCTCCCTTGTCCCAGCATAAACCTGGAAAAACAGAAAGGCTTGACGTAGGGCACAGGTCAGTCAGAGAATGCTAATCTCAGTGACAAAGGAAAATGTGGCTCTGTATTCTCAGAAATATTGTTATTAACTTACAGTATGTTTCTATTTTTCAGTATTTTGTCATTCGAACCAATCAGTACCCCGGGCTTACAGATACAAATTTTTGTTGTGTATCCTGAGATGATTACATGATATATAAGGCATTCCTCAAGTTAATGAACACCCATGAGTCTGAGACCCTGGTCTGCTGTGATAGTAACCATACATACCCCCCTCATTATTGTTTTTAATTACACATTCTATAGATACGTTATTCCAAAGGTCTGATTAAAATTTAATATATTCATTAATGCATATATATGTGTGTGTGTGTGTGTGTATATATATATATATATAATTGTTGTTGTATTTATACAGTATTTTGTATAGCATGATTTTTTACGCCACCCAATCCTGATCATTATAAAATATAGTAGGACTATTATTTTTCCCATCATATACAAATGTTATTTCTAATAATTCATTCTAAAGTCACAGTAATGTTGTCATGCATTTTCACATTTATACATGCTGTATCTCACAGTGAACTAGAGTCAAAAAATCCACACAACTTTTCCAACTCAAGATATTCCTGGAACATTCTTTCTTCCTACTACTGATTTAATTCACTTTGAAATTCTAAGATATTTACTTATATTCACCAGACTTGATCGTGTTATGTTTGTCCTTTTTGTGGTTTTTATTATCTTCAAATATTGCCTCAGGCATATCACATATTTTCTTGGTTATACTTTTGAGCTTTATTCTCTTGAAAATTTGATAAGAGTATCTTATTTCCCTTCATCAAACATAGATAGATTTTTGACCTGTAAAAGGTTGGAGAAGAACTGTCTAGCACACCACAGAGGACACTATCCATTGAGAGCAAAACATTAAAGAATACATTTTTGGGTATGACTATGCTACCATATTTTCTCTCATTATTTTGTCTTTTTTGTGCTAAAATTAATATTTTTCAAAATTCTCTTATTCTTAAATGACAGATTTCATATTCTTTTGACCATTTCAGCTACCCTCTAGGTCCCATGTAACCATTTTAGTTCTCTCATTTCTTATTGTTTAGTGGAAAGTACAAACAGTATGCCCCAGAATCACTGTCTTACACAGCTCAGCAAAACTTCCCCTTCATTTTCTTTGGTCTGATTTCACTGCAAGAGCTAGGGGGTCATGGCTGCTGGAAATGGCCGGCCCTGACTCCTCGATCTGTCCTCCACTCTAACAGATCCTGCTCCTGCACTTCAGGATTGAACAGCTTTGTCCCCAGTTTATTGATTATGTAAAGCCCACATCCCACTTCTCTCAGAATTTCTTCACTGGCCTGGATATTCATTTTGTAGTAATTTGTCTACAAACATATAGTAAAAATTCTGTGTGTGTGTGCATGTACATGTGTGTGTGTGTATTTTCTACTATGTTTTCTATGTTTACATCAACCTAAATTTCAAACTTTCTGGAGGATGCCTACAATAACACATTTCCATCAAGAAAATATACAGGAAATGTATTTACAGTTGTCCCACCTTATCCCTAGTTTCAGTTACACAAGGCCAACCATGTTCTGATAATAATACTTGGACATTTCCAGAAATAAAAAATTTATAAGTTTTAAATTGCAAGCAATCTGCACTGTCCTGGTTCATCCCACCTGGGATGTGCATCATCTCTTTGTCCAATGTATCCACACTGTATAGACTCTTGCCAATGTATCCATGCTGTGTAGACTCCTAGCAGTGTGTCCACGCTGTATAGACACTCCCACCAATATATCCATGTTTTATAGACTGTTGCCAGTGTATCCACCCTGTATAGACTGCTGCCAGTTAGGCACTTAGTCTGACACATTATCACATGGGAAAAAATACTGTATATAAGGTTCTCTACTTTCTGGTTCCAGGCATCCATTAGGGGTCCTGGAGCATAGCCCCCATAGGTAAAGATGACTGTTGTATCATTCTGTCCATAACAAAATATTTAGATTCATTGTGGCATGATTTGAATTTCATGTTTGTGAAATTTTGCCAAAGGTTTTTCTTCAAATTTGAAGATAAACAAATAAAGACTCTTCGTGGGACATGTATTTATTTTTCTAACTAAAGAACTTTATCAAACTATATTAATGCTTCATAGTGATAGTCACTTCGCATGTTCTATTTAGTTATATTCGGATTACATAGTTGATGTTCAGTGATTCAGCTTTGTATGATAAAATCCACCAGCTTGTTATCTTTGGGATAGAGAACATTAATCACGACTTTAGTCAATTTGTAGAGATTGTTTAACAAACTTATCCTATCCCTATTGCCACAGTGCAGTGCAGATTCTTGGCCTTACAGTAATTTCCATGTAAAGGAGTAGAGCCTTCAGACCCTTGCCATGCTATTTGACTTTAGGGATAGAGAGAGCAGAAACAGCCCGAGAGGAACATGGGAAAGGCAGCTGATGCTTTCACCCTCCAAAGAAAGAGTTTACAATTTCATATCTGTTCTCTACCTATGCCAACATTTTTTAAAGAAAGTTTATGTCATTTTCAGACAAAAAAAAAAAAGGCCATTTTCAGGTGCAGATTTTGAGAAGTGCAAGTTGCCATGTATGATGCTTAGCAGGTTTTATTTATTTATTTATTTATTTATTTATTTATTTATTTATTTATTTATGGCCAGAGGGTGTGTGCACTCACCAGGAAGAGACAGAGAGAAAGACAGACAGACAGAGAGAGAGAGGAAAAGTGAGAAAGCATCCCCTAATGGGGGATGGCCACACTACAATACTCTCTACCCTGTCTCTTCCTCCTTTCAGGATTTTGTGCAGACACGTAGACACACATGCAAACACACACAGGTCCAGCGTGTTTTTGAAGCTGCCATGTCTGGGATTGAGACCACTTGTTGGCCATGTGGGATCTAACTTCCCTAATACTATAAAGCTGACTGGCCTATATATAATCTTTTTAAAAAATTAAACTCCAAGTGTGAGACAGTTATAGATTCCTTGTATCTGCAAGAAGGACTTTGAAGAGGCCAACTACAGTGGCGCAAAGGCAGTACCATGTTCAGAGATGCTGGGGACCGATGGGAAGGGCCCGAGTCTGTGTCCCCAGTCTCCCTGTATATGCCTGGACTGTACATGCATGCCCAGGATTCTGACTGGCTGGGATGAGTGTAGATTACACATGAGGATCCTCACAGGTATTCATCTACCTCATGGAAGGAATGAATTAGTTAATTTTAAAAAGAAAGAAAATACTGACCCTGTTTCACAGTGGTTAAGGGAGCTGAACTCCACATTGCCAACTATGG
Source organism: Tupaia belangeri chinensis (assembly GCF_000334495.1). Taxonomy (NCBI): domain Eukaryota; kingdom Metazoa; phylum Chordata; class Mammalia; order Scandentia; family Tupaiidae; genus Tupaia; species Tupaia belangeri. The sequence continues at coordinate 2,187,682 of NW_006159440.1, read as the reverse complement.
TTCAAAAACCAACCCCTGTAGCTTGAAAACATGCCAAGGATGTGTGTCTCAAATCATGATGTTCTGAGTAATGGAGGGAAAGGGATGGCACCGTGATCTTGCCCCATTGAGAAGATGCTTTCTCTCTTTCTCTTTCTGGTGAGTGCATGCATCCTCTGGAAGTTAAAGAAAAAATAAAGAGACACTGTCTACTTTCACTTTCACTTCTTTTATTTGAAAGCAAGTCCAGTTTTTAAATACTTCTTTATACTATTTTTGATAGACAAATAATAGTTGTACACATTACATTAATGGAGTTCAGTGTGCTGTTTTGGTGTATGTATACAACGTGGCATGAGTAAAACAAACTAGTTAACAAATGCATTTGTTTTTTAGAGATTTTTGGTATAGGGTGCGTACACTTGCCAGAGAAACTGAGACACAGAGACAGAAAGTGAGAAATCACTCCCCAGAGGGGATGGCTGCACCACAATCCCTTCTCCTCCATTTTCCTCTTGGAATTTTGGGGATGCATACACACATGCCTGGTGTGAGTTTCAAGCCACTGGGTTTGGGACTTGAACTATATGGTTTGTCATGTGGGAGTCCAGGAATGTAACCATTACACCATCTGCTGGTCCCAACAAATGCAGTTTTAAAAAAGTAACGCAGCAAGTCTTCCTAGGTTCTTTTATGTATGTAACTATACTCATGTTAAAAGAATGAAATACTATATGTTACCTGCTGTAACATCCAATAAATATTTAAATTATGAGCTCTGAAATTTTGTTTTTAAATTCCACAATAAGCAATTTTTATAGAATTCAACCATATTTCTTTCTTCTTAAAATCATCTGCACATCAGTCTCCTGTGCCACCACTTGAAATCTGAAGGTGACAGCCCAGTGTGAGGTAGATAAGGAGAACAATGGCACAGGCTGTGGGAGGTCAGGCTGGCCCACCTTTGTTGGAACAGACACACTGAGCTTGTTCGCCAGGTCAGAAACATATTAATTCCTTCTTCTCATTATGGTAGATTCTGTCAAAAGAGTAATTCCGCAAGAATCTTATCTGATGTCCAAAGTTAACATTGTCTTTCTTTTTTTTCTTAATTTTAGTGGAGAACAAGTGGATTTTTTTAGCACCATGCATTTCATTCATTTAACAAGCGTTTATAAAGCATCTATTGCATAACAGGATAGAGTAAGATAATAGGGAAGAAGCAGGTATGCATGGAGCCAGAGACTCTACCCTTAAAAACGTTACAATCTAGCAATAGAGAAAAACGTCAGCATAAAATTATAATCCAGGAAGACTTTCAAAAAGAGAGCATTACATTTTAGAAGATACAAGTCAAATAAAGGAAAAATTGTGCTATTTTAGACACTAACAGTTTTAACTTCATGTGTACGTTCTTGCAATCTCTATCCCAGATAATTAATTTTTAAAGCAACAACCTGTGTAAGATCTTTTGTATTACATAAGTTTTTCTTAAACATAGAAATAAAGTTTTTAAAGAGAAACTATTTTTAATCTTGAAAAGGTAATATAGGCACCATATTATATTGCTAGCCTGTTGTATTCTTGACATGAGTTATTGCACTTGCTTCTATATAAAGCCAGGAGCTTGATCTTTTATGTTGTCTGTTTAATAATAATTTTTAAAGCTCATTTATTTATTTCTTCCATGAGAGAGAGGGAGAGAGAGAGAGAGAGAGAGACCTGCAACACCGCAATAGGGCCCTGACACCGAGGTTTACCCCAGCTCCATCCATTCTGAGTCACAGGTCCATGTGTTCCCCAGGTAAGGTCTCTGCACACAATCCTGGCACCCTCCCCTTGGGTCAGCCTCGCAGAAGGTGGTGTTTTCCTGCTGTGCCATCCTCTGGCCCCCCCTTCGTAAGTATTGAAAAATAAAATATTCATAAGAAGCAAAAATATGTTTTTAATAAAAAATACTGGATAGCTTTGAAATGGATGAATCTGGTTTGCATTCACAGAAGCATCACCAGGCAGTTTGCCACCCGAGGTTTGTTACTGAGTCTGCCTTCCTGGGTCAGAACTCTGACCTCCAGAACACAATGGTGCCCATTCCCATAGCCACCACGGGGGTCGGACTGTGGTATAGCAGGAAAACATGATTTGCAAGGTAGCCCCACGTGAGAAGGCTCCCACTTCAAGTCTGGAGACCTCCCTGAATTCTGTGGGCACGCGTGCCAGTGATCCAGGATTGGTGGGGGCAGGGGTAGGTCTCTGCGTCACGGCCGTGGTGTGAGTTCTCTCTCTCTCTCGGTCTCTCTCACTGACTCAGTGGAAGAAATCAATAAATAAACTGGAAAAAATCCTTCCCTCCTTCATAAGACAAAACAATTATATTTGAGCAGTAGCACTTGAATTGTAACTCCTAACAGGGCATCCTCTGCATCCTGCTGACAATATTTTGTCAACACAAAACATTTAAAAAATAGTTTTTTGTTTTAGGTACTTTCTAACCAGCTTTCAGTTGTACAACGAACCCACAAATCTCACTAATATACTAAACTGACTATATTTAATATCACTATGGGGTTTTCTGAGTTTATTCCGTTTATTTATTTCCTCCTCGAGTGAGAGACAAGGACTATACACAGGCACCTCCACAAGGGCTCTATGTCCTGGTCACAGTGGAAAGCCCTGGGTGTTTTCACAAGCCTGTCTGATTAGGGACAACATCATGTCACATGCAGATTTTAGAGGAGTGACGTCTGAGTCTCATTCCTGGGGTTGGGAGCTCACACTGGGGCCAGAAGACCTCCAATAAGGAACCGAAGGTCACATCCGGGTGACAGCAAGGCAAAGAAGGGAGAGAAAGGCCGATGTATTATTTCCAAAAAGCGGTTGATAGATAACATTGAAAGAAGGGAGTAGGAGGGATGCTGTACACTATCCCGCTCTGAGGTTTCAGTGTGCAGAAGTTGGTGACAGAAGGGTTGGCGGCAGTATGTTGCACCCCTTCTGTTCCCCTGCTCGGCTTACCTCTTCTCTGAATAACAGCTTCTAGATTTTCTTTTAAGTGTATTTATAACTTCTTATTTACATTTAATTATTGTACAATATATCTTTCTAGGGTACAATATGGTTTTCAAAAGCATGCACACTGTCTTAATCACATCAAGGATATTACTACATTCATCATCTTCAACAAAGAGCATTACGTAGTGAAACTTCGATTTTCATTCTAGTGCTTCTTTTTGAGAGAGAGGGAGATGTGATATTGACAATGTCCTTTTCTTGTTGTGTTGTGGTATACCCTTCCACTTCCTGTGTGCTTTCTCTATATGCATTCCCATGTCTGTCAATCATTTTTCCTGAGTTCCTCTTCACCACCTTCACCCATCCAATCCCTGTGCAGTCTCCGGGTCTGAGTTGCCCTCTGCTTCCCATCCTTGGAGTCTTTCCATTTCTGCCTTTTTTAAAGTTAACTCATAATACTCCACTCTATTTTTTTTTCTCTAATTATTCTATTTAACTTTATTTATTTACTTATTTATTTTAGTTTGACCAGAGAGGAGCAGAGTGTGTGTGTGTGAGAGAGAGAGAGAGAGAGACAGAGACAGAGAGAGAGAAAGAGCCAGAAAGGGAAAGTGAGAAAGCAAGCCTCCAGGTCCAGGACTCAAACCGTGTGGAGTCCAGCACCTTAACCACCATGCCACTTGTCTGCCCCAATACCTCACTCTTAATCTGCATGATTCTAGAGCAGCAGATACTGTTCTCTAGCCTGACATTTAACTGGCTAAGACAAAACTTTGGCCCTTTTGTTAAATGATTCATTTATATATACATTCATTTATTTAGCCATTCACTTATTCGCTACTCGACTTAGATAATATTTAAGAGCCTTCTGTGTACCATTCAAATCACTGGGGATCGAATAATCAGTATAGAGAGTTCTAGTTCTCATGGTAATAACAGGCATAGTTGGGCAAAGTGCGTCAGATAATAACATATACGTAGATTTACTGTCCATTTATGCTAATACGTATATTTACTCTACACTTGTTGCATTATGTAATATGTATATATTGTTATATATGCATGTACATACATATAAATTGCATACATTGCATATTTAAAGGGCACCTGTGCCAAGGCCCTGAGCCCACTGTGCACGTTTGAGGGGCAGTTAGTGTAGCCAGTGCAGCTGGAGCAGAGGGATGAAGGGAAGAGCAGAGGGGAAGGAGGAGAGCCAGGACCATTGCAGGGGACCTGTTAGGCCCCCCCCGGGGGGGGGGGGGGATTTCCTTTTATGTGTGCTGGAAGGAAATTCCCTGGGTGAAGTAAGAAAGTTACACATTTTATCATTTTTAAGATGGGGATCAGTAACATCTTCTGCCCTGAGTAAAGGGAAGTTCCTAGAAGAATAACAGAAGACAATAACTTAATATAAAATGTAGCATAATAGCAAATAGGGTAATCTGTTCCAGGGACACAGGTGTCAAAGAAGACAGTATGCACAGCTGTCCAGAGCTCACAGAAAGAAACCTCTAGGCCTTTTCATTATTTGACCTGTTTTTTTCATTTTGTGCAGCAACTGAAAAAGTAATATACAAAGAAATTTAAAGGGAAAATAATTAGTGAAAATTTAGATCGATCACGTTTGCGATTTCACCTTAGCGGAGGGAATCAGATATTTGAAGTGACAGACAGTGCTCTACCTAAATTCACCTCTTCAGGGATGGTGCACTTGTTATTTATAAACAAATGCATACAATAGATACTTTTTCATGATTCACAGCATCAGTGTATTGTGCTTTATGTACATCTTTTCATATCCACGTATGTTGAGATTTAAGACATTTTCCTAATTGCAGTTTTAAGCATTTCAAAAGAATAGTGTAGGCGATACCATTCATTGTCTTGAATACAAAGGTGTAGATAGTGAAATGTCTCCTTTTATGTAGTTTTCAGTAAAGTTAAGAAACAGAGGGAGGTACAATCATTGATTTAATAAAAATAATATATAATATTTATGTATCACTTTCTTATTTAAAAGGTTCTAGAACACCCTGTACTACTCATGTCCCACAGGAAACTTTACATTTGGGAGGGGTGCTATTTTTTCAAACCTGGAAACCTGGGCTCAGAGTAGTTAGTGGACTGAATGTTGGATACCTACTACGGGCAAACCAGGGACCTGGTGACAAACTCTTCACTCCCATTATTTAAGAAGTGAACTTGCAGCTGGAAATAAGGATTTTTTCACTTAGACACATTGCAATTTATTTTTGATATTTGATATTGCATATTTTATTTAATATTTGAGAGATCACTTTTAACATACCACATTTGGGTTGAACATTTGACTTCTACACTATTTATTAGATGGTATATTTGGCCTACATATTTTACTTCTTTCTTTATTTTCACAAAGTTTGACAAAATTGTATTTTATTTTCTCACACTTTTCCAAAGCATGTACCTATTGTGGTCATTAGCACCCAAAGCTCCTCTACAGTTTCAAAGTAAGAAATTGAAAAGTGTGGGGACCAGCAGATGACGTGGTGGGTGAAAAGTCCTGGACCTGGCAACTTAAAAATTGCACTGGGCTTTGTGTACATACATGCCCAAAATACAGAGAGGACAACGGAGGAGAAAGGATTGTGGTGTGGCCATCTGCTCTAGGGGTAACCACCACTTTTTCACTCCCCACTCCCCTTCTCTGTCTCTGGTGAGCCCACATGCCCTATAGTTAAACAAAAAAAAAAAAAAAGAAAGAAAGAAAAAATAGTTTGAATGGCACTGTTTACTGAGAGGAAAGAAAGGCCAGTCCTCTATAGTGCATAACTTGTTAGTAGCAATGACTAAACTCTCATTAGTCTTACAAAAGGAGCATTTTTTCCACATAATTTGACTCCTTTGTAGCTACTTGCAGCGTTTCTCAAAGGTGTGAAAGGAAGAAAATACTAATTAAGACAGACATGATTTTTACAAAACCTCTAAGATTTAGAAATCTGCATCAAAAATGTGAAAGTTAAAGTGACTTTGAATTTTTCTTGTATGTAACAGTACCCTTTAAAATTCAACCTTCATGCAGACAACTATCACATAATAAGTGCTTTGTAGATACATGAAAATGCCAACCAAATTTATCATTGAAAAATCAATTTACAGAAGCTTGTGAATTACATGTCATTACTATTAAATCTCTCCTACTGACTGATTTGTATATATGCTTAGAAGGACAGTTTTTTGTATTTTTAAAACTTATGATTGACAAGCATTTATATATTTCACAAAACTTCATGTTTAATAAAGTAAAGAGTAATACAATGAAATATGAAACCCTCAATGCTACTTTAGAGTTACTTTCCCAAAAAATTCTGCAAATATATGGTAGAGGGAATTTTTTAAGAATACAATTTTGAAAGTCAGTAACTATTAATTTTAGCATCATGTAAACTCTCTGTTAATAACTGAAAATTTCCCACCTAGTGCACTAAATGCTTCTTCTTACTCAAACATAGTGCAGATACTCTAAAAGAGAGGTAGGCAAATCTTTTCTGTGAAGTACACCGACCAGTAAATACTTCAGTCTAGGCTGTACAAAAGCTAGTGGTTAAGGGAGCTGGACCCCACATGACAAATCACAGTTTGAATCCTGGCCCCAGTGGCTTGAAGAAACTCACTGTACATGTGGGTGTGTGTGCCAAATCACAACAGGATGGAGAAATGATGGAAAAATAATAACTCAGGCTGCCCATCACTCTCCTACTTCTGCTGCTGCCTCTGCATCCTTCTTCTGTTTCTTCTTCCTTCTTTTCACTTGAGATAAATAAAAACTATTTTTTAAAAAATTTGCCAAAAAGTGTGTGTACTTATGAGAGAGAAAGTTAGAAAATACCCCTCAGGGGTAACAGCCACATTGTAATCTCTTTTATCAAGAGTCTGAAGTGTAACTTACTTGTATTTTATTAAGAGAATAAGTACATTCAGTCCTCATTAAAACTTCACTTTTTTTTTTTTTTGGAGAGATTTTCACTGTAGGGCGCGTGCGCTCGCCAGACAGAGAGAGACATAGAGACAGAAAGCGAGAAATCACCCCCCAGGGGGGATGGTCACGCCACAATCCCTTCTCCTCCATTCTCCTCTCGGGATCTTGGGCACGCACGCACACGCGCCCGGCGTGAATTTTTTAAGCCACCGGGGCCGGAACACGAACCGCAGTCGACTTCGTGGGAGTCCAGTGACATAGCCATTACGTTAACTGCTGGTTCCCAAAACTTCACTTTTCAAAGGACCTAACATAGCAGATCACAAGCGTGTGTGCCAGCAGATGGTGTGGAGGTTAAGATTGCTGGATCCTACAGGCTGCCTGCACTATTAGAGTACCAGACCCACGGACTTGAAAAACATGCCATGTGTTGCCATATGTGAGTGTGTGTGTGTGCGTGTGCGTGTGTGCACACACATGTGTGCAAGTGCTCAAAATCCAGAGAGGAGAATGGAGGAGAAAGCATTTGGGGATGGCTTCTCCCTTTCTCTCTGCCCAGTGAGTCCACACTCCCTGTAGCAAAAACAATTTAAAAATTAAAAAATAAAAAATCACAAGATGTTTTAGCAAATGAGTGAGACGCTAGATCTTTTGCTTAAGGCAAAGAAGAAATGTGTTCCGAAAACAGTTAACAGGTAAGAAAACTTAGAAAAAGCCTTTAGCCTACTGACAGCAGTCTTGTACGTGGGAAATTACAGAGGAAAACAGTGGCAAAAGACACAAGTATTACCTAAAGTGGGAAGCCTGATTTTCTGAAAATACAGTGTCTCTACTGGGGTAGGAACACATATTGAGTACTATTTAAGTTGACGTCATTAACCTGTGATCACTATCATCACTTTTCTTTAAGCAAAAATTGATTTATTGATGGATTTTAGATTTTATTTTCCCCAGGATAACAATTTATATCAAAATGTAGGGATAGATGTTTCCATTTGGCAACCTTGAAGTGAGTTTCCAGGCTTGTGTTACTCCCTGCTACGGCAGGAAGAAAAGGAGGACCTTCACAAAATCCTGCATCTGATAGCCTTCCAATCAGGCCGCATCATCTGGAGTCTGCTCATCATGTTTTTCCAGGTGGACGTTCACAACACTCAGAGCATTTCCTGACAGTGAGGACCTCCCCCGATCCGTAGCCCTCAACCCCACACCATTCTGTAGGGTGCCCCATAGAAGCCTAGACTTCCGAACCTGTTTACTCTAGCGCCATGACTTCTTTTTGATTATCCACCTGGCTGTTTCTGAAGTATCTCAGTCAGCTTTGAAGTTTGTGATTCTACTGCTTAGGTCTGGTGCTTCTGCCACAGTGGCCAGAGATCAGAGCCTGTTTACTGCCCGATTAAATGAATGGAGTAATTATTCATTCCCAAACTCCCAATCATCTACATTTCTTAGGCTCTTGGTATTCTTGACATAACAAAAATGAGCTCACTCACCATTTATAGTTACCAAACCGTATGTCTGATAATAGGAATAAATAAATAAAAGTAGAGCACACTAGTCTGACCGGAGGAGACAGGATGGTAATGAAAAAAGCTTTCCCAGAGGCATGGGGATGCAATGATAATAAGCATGCAAAGAGAAGTCACAGGGACCCTGGGAGAAAAAAGGAAGATGGTGTAAAAATCGGGAGAAATGCGAGGAGCATCCCCAGGAGACACAGGACATTTCTCTTATTCCAGACATTTCCCTTGCCAATACCCTTCTCAGGTACTGCCTCGCCCCACCCTCATGCAACCACTTTTCCAATTTCCATCACCAGAGATTAACTTTGTAATAATATTTTATTGAACTTTTATATCAAAGAAATAAAACATCGTGGTCTTCCTTCTCTTAGAACAATGTTGAGCAGATCTTCCCACGTGTCTGTTTCAGTAGTCTGCTCCTTCGTAGCAGTAGTAGCAGTACTTTGAATAGTGTTAACTACTAATTGATCTAAGAAGTCAGTAGGTAATTTCTTATTTTTTTTTTTAGAGAGGTTTTTGCTATAGGACATGTGTGCTCACCAGAAAGACAAAGAGAGACACAGAGACATAAAATGAGAAATCACCCTGGGAGGTGGGGGGATGGCCATGCCACAGTCCCTCTCCTCCGGCTCCTCTCGAAATTTTGGGCACACATATACATGTATCTGGTGTGAGTTTAAGCCACCAGATCTGGGACTAGAATCATGGTCGACTCTGTGGGAGTCCAGCACCATAACCATTATGCCATCTGCTGGTCCCCCAATAAGCAATTTCTAAGCTGGTAAATGAACAAATTGCTGTAGAGGTGTAAGTAAATAGGGAGAATGGAACAAGGAATAGGGAAATACTGGAAAGAGAATTTTGCTCTTTAAATGAAATAATTTCTATTCTAACTGATTATAATAGTTATTTCATTTCTGTACTACTCCAATAAAAAATACTAAGGACAACGATTTGCATGTGCATGTTTGAGGGGGAGGGTGTGTCTAAAACTTTTAAGATCCTTCAATACCATACAAATGGAGACAACCAATTGCAAGATTAATCTTTTTTGTAAAAATAAAAATCTAAGCAGTTGCTTATAAAGGCATAATACTCCTGGTACTGAGCCCAGAAAGAAAGTCATCCAATCTTCTTGTAAAAAAAAATTGTGGTACTCAAGGAACAAAATGTTGAACAACATCTGTGTGAAAATACAGAAACAAATTTCTTAAGGGATTTCTTAGTTTTCCTCAGTGTAGCCCCTTGGAAAAAAATAGCAAAACTCAATTCAGTAAACACAATTGTATAGTGGTAACCAAAATTTTCAGTGCAGGTATTCAGGTCTCTGCTAACTAGCTTGTTCTAGAAATAGTTTAAAGTATCTGGAGGAACCGATGAACTTCATTCCCTTCAGGTTATCCTCCTAAGCATTTCTTTACCTGGGTGATGGATGAGCATTGATGGCAGTGAATATGCAAATATACTTCCAAATGTAGAGCTAAATGCTTTTATAAGAAGACAATCAACAAAAAATAATGTTTTATTTAGGGTAAGATTTAGCAAAGTAAATTACTATTTTTAAATTTTATCTTTTCAAAATGTGAAATTTTTCATTCGATTTGAACATAAATAATGACTTTCCTCTTTCTCAGACGGATACATGTACACAAACTCTATTCCATTATAATCTCTCAGTATTTTTTAGAGAGATTTTTTGCTATAGGGCACATGTGCTAGCGGGAGAGACAGAGAAAGACATAGAGAAGGTGAGATATCACCCCCAGGGGGGATAGTTACTCCATAATCCCCTCCATTCTTTTCTCAGGATTTTGGGCATGCATGCACACATGCCCTGCATGAGTTTCAAGCTGCTGGGTAGGGTATTTGAACCACAATCGATTACATGGGTGTCCAGAACCTCAACCATCACACCACCTGCTGGCCCCCTCTTCTAATCATTTCATTTCCAAATGTTCTTAGAGCATATCTAGTCAGAAATATGTCTTTCTAGGATTCTCTTAATTTTCCAGTATCTCACTTTTCTTAAAATCTTTGGCTCTGTTTACTTTACTTTCTCCAGTTTTTTTTTTTTTAATCAAATCTTAATGACAGTTCTCCACATCATTAGTCATAAATTCAAATTAAAATTGCAAAAAGATACTGCTACCTATTAAAACTACTAAAATTAAATAAATAAATAAAACAAAAAATTCTGAAAATATCCAGGGCTGAATGGTTTTCTATGGAACTTTGCTGTTAGAAATGAAAATGGTACAGCCATTTTGGGATACAGTTTGGCAACTCCTTAAACAAACTCAGCAATCCCTCTAACGAAGAAAAATGTGAGTGTATATTAACATAAAAGTCTACATGTGAGTTTCTATGATAGCATTATTCATATCACCCAAACTAGCAGCATTCCACATGGGTAGCAGCTGACACCTGGATAAACCCACACCCAGCCGGCTTCCTCGACAGTCTGTCAAGGGGCAAGTTCTACTGAGGCATTCTCCCTGCCTCTCATCCAACTCTATCCTTTATATATATATATATATTTTAAACAGAGATTTTTGCTATAGGGTGCATACGGTCACGCAAAGGCAGAGAAAGACAGAAAGTGAGAAATCACCCCGCAGGAGGAATGGCCGCACTGTAGCTCCCTCTCCTCCATTCTCCTCTCTGGATTTGGTGAATACACGCTACACACACAGGAATCCAGCGTGAGTTTTAAGCCACCAGGTCCAGGACTCAAACCATGGTCGAGTATGTGGGAGTCTAGCGCCTTAACTACCACGTCACCTGCTGGTCCCATAGCCTTATGTTTCATTAGCCATATTACTTTGATGCCATTGTGTTCTAATTCTCAAAAACAAAACAAAACAACTCTCTCTACCTTAACTCTTAATAAAACAAAAATGACATCCTGATCTGAAACACTGTGAAAGTAAATCAGAAAAGGAAAACAAAATCTTATACTCCTGCTTGCTTCTTCAGTGAGAACAGCATACTCTTCTTCATTGATCTCCCAAAGGGATGACTTGACTTCCAGCCTTCCAAGGGTCTAGGGCTCACACACATTCTTCTGCAATTAACTCTCCCACACTAATAAAGTGAAATCCAAGCCTTCTTTCTCAGTTCTGATGCTCAGTGACCTCTATGGGCACTTGGTATTTGTATAGTACCTTTTTCTTTTAGAGACGGTGATGAGATACTGTGTCTATAATAAAAATGACTCTCTATTTCCTTCCTTTTCGACTCCTTCTAGAAGGTCTCATTGTAATCCAAATTCTAAAGCCTGGTTCGCACATCTAATCACCAGCCCTGAGCTGGGTTTTGAGATCTAGGCCAGGATTTCCAATGCTTACTGATATTTTTATTTGAATGACTGAAAGGTCTTTTGGAAAAACAAACAAACAAAATTTTCGGGTTTTTTTATTACAGAAACTTGCTCTTCTTTCTTTCTTATTTTTCTCTGACTGTTTGCTGGCACTGCCATTGCCCTAGTCCTCCACGCCAGAATCTTCTGTCACATCTCCGCATCCTCCTCACTCACCTCTACAATGTCTTGAAGCCAGATGTCTTGCCTCTCTGGTCTGGCCTCTTCCCCTTGAGCAGCCGCTGTACTTGGCTAAGCCTTCATTTCCCTGACAGATCTCTGAATGCTCTCTCTGCTTCCAGTCTGTTTTCTTCAGGTGCTTACATACTACCCAAGTGGGATCCTCCTAAATTAAAATCTCAATCTATGAGAACCTAATTACTTAAACCCAAGGATAGATACAGGCTGCCTTTGTTCACTTGTTAGCAACTCAATAAGTTAAAAAAAGAATAATTTGCACAATTATCACCCTTTGTTTTGTGTATAGAATGCTAAATGATTCACTTAACAGATTCTTTTCAACAAATTAACAGAATTCACTTAGCTGAACAAATATATTTGTTATATTGAAGTCATACATATACAATCACAGGGTTTTGTAGTTAAACCTGAGACAAGAAGCTGATGAAATCTCTGATTTACAGAAAATCTACACTGCAGTTTCCATCTGTAATAAAGCTTTCTTTGATAATGGAAGGTTATCTATTTTCTTGTGCAATGTGATGGGTATCTGTAGAGCTGTGCTAGATTCCCCTGAACATATGAAAATTTTATTTGCTTTTGGAATTGAATAATTTAAAACTTCAAACTGATGACCACTACTTTTTAGCTTCTGAACACAGTTTTCTCAACTAAGTAGGGGAAGGAGGGGCAATGTGGAAGGGAGAGAACATTAAAGATAAGTGCTCTGATTTAAAGCTATTGTAATGCAATTTATGCAGAGAAAGTAGTGTTTTTGCTTTGGTTTAGTTTGTTTGGGTTTGTTTTTTGTTTGTTTTTTTTTTCTTTCTTGAAGCAATCAGGGTAATAGGTGCAAGTTTGTAATAATATTATGGATTTTTTTTTTCTGAAGCACTGAAACAAAGCTAATAAGCAGTGGGTTTTGTTAGCCAATTATGCACAACCAGGCATTCTGGGGAATAGAAAATTAGAAAGCTTCTTTTAAATCCTCCCTTTTGAATAAGTGTCCAAAAAATAAGGCTTAATACCTATTAGGTTACTTTTAGAAAAAAAAACTGGTGCTATTCAACTCCATTTCATTCAACTTGTCTTTGAAAAATATCCTATGGAACTATTCAGGTAAAAGGATAGTTAGCATGATACCATCATGGTGAAAAACAAGGAAAAGAAAATGCAGTAAAAGCTCTAATACAGATGAGATGTTACAAAAGTAAAGCAAGGGTCGGGAACCAGCAGTTAGCGTAATGGCTATGTCGCTGGACTCCCACGTAGTCGACCGTGGTTCGTGTCCCGGACCCGGTGGCTTAAAACTCACGCCGGGCGCGTGTGCGTGCATGCCCAAGATCCCGAGAGGAGAATGGAGGAGAAGGGATTGCGGCGTGACCATCCCCCCTGGGGGGTGATTTCTCGCTTTCTGTCTCTATGTCTCTCTCTGTCTGGCGAGCGCATGCGCCCTACAGTGAAAAATCTCTCAAAAAAAAAAAAATGTAAAGCAAGGGCTGGATAGTGACACTGCAGTGAGATATGACCTCTGCAAGGCTAACTCTCATGGAAAGGTTCTGGGTTCATGTCCAGAAAATTCCCTGTACATACTGAGCACACACTGCTCATGATTCAGGGCAGGCTAGGGCTGGGAGTAGGTCATAACGTCAAGATCTTGTTTAGGGGGCACTCTCTCTGTCTCTTCACTCACTTGAGAAATAAATAATTTTTTTTTTTTGAGAGAGAAATTTTTGCTATAGGGCACATGTGCTCACTGGAGAGACAGAAACATAAAGCAAGAAATCACACCCCAACCAGAGTGGATGGCTATGCCACAATCCCTTCCCCTCCATTTGCCTCTCAAGATTTGGGCATGCATGCACACACTCTTGCATGAGTCTCAACCCATTGGGTCTAGGACTTGAACTGCAGTTGACTGTATGGGAGTCCAGCAATGTAACCATTACACAATCTGCTGGTTCCTATATTTTTAAAAAAGAACAAGCCAAATATTTGAGATTACATATAATTTTTATAATTAATCCTTGTTGTAAATATGAAAAAACATTCCTCGAAATATATAAACAAAATGTCAAGACATTTTACAAATCTGAACAAGAAATAAGATCACTAGAACAAGCATGTGTCATTTATAATGTGGTTTTTAAAGTTAGATTCACTAATAGTTTGATAATAAGAAAAAATAAACTTCTATATTTGACTGCTATCATCACATTTATATAGTTTTCATATTAGTTTCCTACTGTCATGTTTTTCCTACTCAGAAATGATCTATATACCTGTGTTTCACAAAGGCATCTCTGTGTTATAATTCTTTCATGTATAGCCCAGAATCCGTTCTTATGTTTTGTATTCACAGAGGATTTCCAAGCAATGTAAATACATTTAGGTTTACAAACCATATAATCTATGTCAAACAAGAGTATGCATTGAGCTCTCTGAGATATACATGTGTAATGTATGCACACGCATGCCAAAGGAAGGCGATAGAGACTTTAAATCACATGGTAATTTATATGTGTGATGTATTTTGTCTTTACTTTTTATTTATTTTGAAGTAATCTGAGATTCACATAATAGCTGCCAAAAAAGTAAAGTTCCTATGTACCTCTGTTCCATTGCCTCCAACAATAACATCCTTTACAATTTTCATATGGTCATGAGAACCAGACAATTTCTAGTCACATAATATTAATAATTAAACTACAGACTTTATTCTGATTTAACTATTTTAAAATTGTTTTCTATGGGGCTTGTAGGTGGCATAATGGTTAAGGTGCTGGATTCCCACATAGCTTACCATGTTATAGCCCCGGACCTGGCAACTTGAAACTCACACTGGGCACGTGTGCATGCATGCCCAAAATCCCAAGGGAAGAATGGAGGAGAAGGAATTGTAGCATGGCCAACCCCCATGAAGTGTGATTTCTCACTTTTACTCTCCTTTTTTTTTTTTTTTTTTAACTCTCCTCACATAGGATAGTGCACATGCCCTGTGGCAAAAACCTAACAAACAAGCACAAATCATTGCTGTAAGGTACATGCACTTGTTGGGGTTGGGAGAGGATGGAGACCCACTGCCCGGGGGGAATGGTCACCTTGTAGTCCCTTCTCCTCCATCCTTCTCTCAGGGTCGGGCACACGTGCACATGTGCTTTTGTGTTTTTCAAGTCACCAAGTCCAGGACTCAAACCACACAGTTGGCCATGTAGGATCCAGGTGTCTTAACTAACATGTCACCAGATGACCCCTGATTTAATTGCTTTTTATGTGCACTTTTTATTTGTGTGTGTGTACAAGGGACTTCAAAAGTTCATGGAAAGTGAAATTGAGTACAAGTTTATCTTGATGTAAAAAAAGTTGAAATCCAAGTACAGGTTTTAATAATATGCATTTACCATGAACTTTTTTTTAAAGAGGTTTTTGCCTTAGGGTGTATGCAATTGCTAGAGAGAGAGAGATAGAGACAGTGAGAGAGAAAGTGAGAAATCACTCCCCGGGGGAATGGCCACAGCACAATCCCTTTTCCTCCATTCTTCTCCTGGGATCTTAGACATGCATGCACATGCATTTGGTGTGATTTTCAAGCCACCATGTGTGGGACTCAAACCTCAGTCGGCCATGTGGGAGTCTAGTGAAGTAATCAATATGCCATCTGCTGGTCCCTCCCTTGAACTTTACAAAGACTCCCTCATCCATGTTTTACCACTCCCATAGGTTCATGTAATCAGAGGTACAATTGTGATATAGAACAGTTTTATATCCCCACAATAATTATCTCTTCAATTTAAAACTTTATATAAATTTGAATGTGCTTAGAAAAATCCAAGTTTTGCTATTTTTTGTCCTTCCTTTCTTTTTAAATTCTGCTATAGGGCATGTATGCTTACTGGGGAAAGAGAGAATGAGAGAGAGATTGGGAAAGAGACTTCACCCCCTGGGAGGACGGCCATACACATCCCTCCTCCATGCCTTTCTGGGGATTTGGGCACACATGCATATCCACCTCACACAGTGAGCCAAGTGGGATCTAGCCACCTTAAACTCCGTGCCACCTGCTGGCCCCTGCTTTCATTTCTGAAAACCCAGTTATGCTTTGATTTCTGAATTTAGTACTCACCGGAGTATAGACTGTTTGATTTGTCACCACTGATGAGCAAATTTGTGACTGTCACTAGATAATGGATATGAAGTGTTAATAATAAGCCTATAAAGAAAACAAAAGAGATGGTATTTCAAATGAGAAAGGTTCTCAGAGGAGTTTAAGTTGGGACTGGGATAGGAGGTTTAGGGAAATAAGAGGAGTCCAAGGTAACTTATCTCCAGATCAGACCAATAAGTTATATATGCAAATTAGGAAGGCAAGTCTGGGGGGTGGGCTTCTAGAAGGGATAAGCTTTTTAAAAATCATTTTAAATGTAAAAAACAAACAGCTTTGGAACCTCTGAGAACTCCATTGCATTTTTTTTATAGTAACCACAAGAGGACTCAGAAGGCAACTGGCAGCAAAGATCACTCCCTGGGGCACAGTTTCCTAGAAGTCATAGTGGGTGACTAGGAGTGACAGCCGAAGGGCTGCAGCTGGCTCTGAGTAGACTTAGCGATGGATCCATGCTCTGACTCATGATCTAATGCATTACTGGTTGCTGTAAGTTATAGAGGAGCAGAGGTGAGGGGAAGGAGATGTGGCTGTGAAAAGAGCTGGGGCTGTCCTTGTGATGATAGAAAGATTCGTATTCTCAGGCTGGCCCAGTAACCCAGTGGTTATGGAAGCCAGATCCCACATGGCCCACCATGGTTCCAGTCCCAGACCCATGGCTTGAGAAGCATTCAGGGTATGTGTCCATTCTCCAAATCCTGACATAATGGAGAAATGGAGAAGGGATGTTGGCGAGGCTGCCCTACCAGGTGGTGCTTTCTCCTTCCTTCTCCCTCCTTTTTCTATTTTATGTCATAATTTCTTATTTACATTAAATTGTTGTACATCTTCAAGGGGTATAGTATTTATTTTCAAAGCATGCATGCCGTGTGTAATACAGCAAGAATAATACCATTTCTTCATTGTCAACAACATTCAATAAGATCTCTCTGTCTTTTTATCTCTGGACAGTGCTTATGCCCTCTGGCAATTAAGAAAAAGAAAAAAAAATATTTCATAGTCTTACGATTGATATCACTATCTGGGCTGTGATATTGTTCTCTAGCTTTGCAAAAGGCCATTCAGGGAAACTGGATAGATGCTTTCTTCAAATGGTTCATGATGTGAGAGTAAACCTGCCTCTGCAGAAGGAAATGGGAGTTGAGCACAGATAACACTGCTGTTTGTAAAACATGGATCTCAATTTTTCATCCCATTTCCCTTTGCAGGCATTTCCTGGAAACATCAACTCTGACAGCGTGGTCCGGCATGACCTGCAGCACCCGGTGGTCGCCCGCTACGTGCGCATGGTGCCGCTGGACTGGAACGGGGAAGGCCGCATTGGACTCCGCGTCGAGGTCTATGGCTGCTCTTACTGTGAGTATCATACTGTCCAGATTCACGATGGTTTGTCATCTTTGTTTAAGCAGCAGTCTGGCTTGTTTCAGCCATTTAATACTTCTTGCTTACTCTGAAAATAACCTGCTTCTATGTTTATGTACATAAAATGTAAGTTTGTTTCTATCTCTGTGAGTGACTATTACACACAGAGAAGAATGCCAGTAAGTGGGCCCAGCCTTGCAGGGCACAGCTCTCCAGAGCTGGGGCCAGGAAGACCGCCGTCCTGTTAGGGTCCTGCCCAGATGACCTGAACCTCACCAGGCTTGAGAAACATGCCAGGTGCACACATGTGCACCAGTGATCCTGGCTGGAAGGAATGCTGGGTCTGGGGGGAGGGACGGAAGCATGAGGAAACCCTGCTGAGGCAGCCTGTGTCACTCTGTTGATCTATTACATGAAAGACAAAAATTAAACTTTAAAACAGTAGAATATAGAATAAAATAAAGGATTTGGAAAGTAATTTCAATTGTTAAATTGCCTGAAGTCTTATAAAATGTGCAAAAAGGAGAAACTTATATACTGTTATCCATCTTTTTGGCCCTTTGTGTTGGCTTTTGGATTCATTCTGGAGAACTTCCTTCCAGTGTACTCAGCATCTCCTCAGTCATGCCTGTCCTCGTTTTAAAGCCGACCACTGAGTTTTGATGTCAGTTACATTTTCCATTTCTGTGCATTTTACTAGTTCCTTTTCAAATCTACGTCATGATCTAAAAAGTTTCTTTTGCCGTAATCATGTTTTAGGTCCCCACTTTTTTCCGTTTATTTCTTAAATATTTTATACATATGTCTAATGACTCTAAAACATGGAGTCTGGGAGTTTGTAATACTGAAAGCTAGTTTTTCTGCTCATTTTGGCTAACAGTACTTGTTTTCTTCTACTTTTCTTCTTGCTTGTTCTTCTAACTTTTACTTTTGTGTGTGTAAAGTGACCTATACTAGTGGTATGTACTTGTGCTACTTTTCAGTGCAACACTACGATATGTGTACTTACTGTTCCTCTTTGTCTTTTTCCTCCTTCTCCACCACTTTTTCTCTTTCCTTTTACCCTTCTTCTTATGATTATCCTTCTTGTCTGTCTATCTCCTTTATGCTTTTCTTTATCTGTCTTTTTGACTAAGACCTCGATTTCTTCATATCTTTATGTGGAGCATTTTTTAGGTCAAGATTGATGGTGGATACTTCTGGGAAGGATTTATTTTGATTATTTGCTTTTGTGAAGGCAATGCCAACACAATACAGGATTACTTTAAAGATTGCTTGACTTTTGTTTTGGTTTACTTTGTTTTGTTTTGTTTTGTTTTAGACCACTGAATAATGCAAATTTAATCTGAAAACACATAACTTCCAAACACTGGCTTCAGAATTTGAACTCTCAAGTAAAATATGTTTCCCCTCCTATTAGGAAATGCATCTCCCTATTCTTCTAGTTGGCCAAAGAAAGGAGGCCATGGGCAGGAAAGGAAACTGGGATATTAACTTCATGGAAGGAGTCTCTTATTAGACTCTACACTACCACTTCTAATAAACTCATAAAAACAGAAGCTCACTATACTTAAAAAATGGCAAATATTCAACAAACTTCACAGTAGCAAGCAACCTACCAATAAAGAATACAAAACGATTTCACATCTGTGTGAATTTTGTTGCAGAAACTGGTGAAAATGCGGCTACAAAGATAACTACATGCTATCTTACTAAGTCAGAGCCAAAGCGTCACATGCAAACCAAGCTGGTTACAATGAAGGGTCCATGGAGGTCATCTAAAAATTCTATCTGTCCCTGTTCATTTCATTTTGGTCATCACTCCATTGTAGCAGATTTAATGAGTAGAGAGACAGGAGAATGTAGCTCTTTCAGAAGAAGGTTCTTTAGGAGAAGCCTAAAAAGAACCCTGACATAAATTATGCCCCTGTGTGGTCTGGATACTCATGGACATGGGCCTGTGTCATCACATGTAGCCTCACTGTCCACATCATGAGAAGGTCAACACAGCATGTGGTATTGGGTCAATGGAACAGTTATGACAGTTCTTTTATGCAAAAATGTGTTTAAAAAGTTATGAATTTTCTGATGACCCAATAGTTTTAGCAGCATGACAAATTTTGTAAGGAGCATGTTTGACTTTTAATACATGAAAGTTATGGATAGACTTTATGTAAACCATGGTATGTACAGTTTCTTTTATTAATAATTATTTATTGAGCATGTTTCATGCGGCATGAAATAGGAGTAATCTAAGTGATACCATGGTGAATAAGAAAACCATGGGCTTTGAGAGGGGAAGCAGGATAATTAATCTAGTGGTACTAATTATGATAAAAAATAGTGAAAGTTAAAATGTTCCCAAAGGAAGGTAGCTTGAGTAATCACTGGAATCAGCTGAAAAGGAAACCAGATCACCTGGTACAGTGCCAGAGCCCACAGTCACTGTTCTCTTTTCCTACCCTTTAATCTCAGAGGAGTGACCACTCACACGCCCATCCCCAGTTCAATGAAAGAATCATGTTGACACCCGAGCCAGAAGCACTGATCAGGCCCGCTCCCAAGAACTACCACTTTTTGAAGGCATAAAATTCACCAGATCTGTATCATTCTCAATCAGTTTTTTGGAGTTAGATTTTTTTGGAGGGGGTGGGGGGAGAGGTTTTTGCTATAGGGCGCATGCACTCGCCAGACAGACAGAGAGAGACAGAGAGACAGAAAGTGAGAAATCACCCCCCAGGGGTGATGGCCACGCCACAATCCCTTCTCCTCCGTTCTCCTCTTGGGATCTTGGGCACGCACGCACATGCGCCCGGCGTGAGTTTAAGCCACCGGGTCCGAGACTCGAACCGCGGTCGACTAGGTGGGAGTCCAGCAACATAGTAATTACGCAAACTTCTGGTCCCTGGAGTTAGATTTTATACAGATAAAATATGCATTATTTTTACTTCTATTTATGAAATTCGTCTTTGTGAGAATTATTCACATTTCTATTTGAAGTATTAGGTTAATTTCATTCACAATATTCTAATGTATAAATATTATATAAATATTTGTGAATTTTATGTAAACGAGCATTTGAGTTGTTTCCAGTTTTTTACTATTTCTATAGAAATGCTATAAATGGGAGCCAGCAGGTGGTGTGGTAGTTAAGGGCACTGGACCCCCACATAATAGACCATGGTTTGAGTCCCAGAACTGGCGGCTTGCTTTCTCATTTTTCCCCTCTCTCTCTTTCTCCCTCTCTCTCACTCTCTCCATCTCTGATAAAATTTTAGTTAATTAATAAATTATTTTTTCAAAAATGCTACAAATGTTTTTGATGAACATAGACCAAGGAAGAGTAATATCAAGGTAGCATATATCTGAGGTTCTACTTTTGTAGGATACGAATTTTCCAAAAGTGGTTATACCAATTTAATTTCTCATAATGTTCTAGAATTCCTGTTGCGCCACTAATTCAGTCATTTGATATTGTTTAAATTTAAGCATTATGATGGATTTTTGTTTTATCTCATTTTATGTTTCTATGAATGTTTTCCTGATTTTTAAAGAAGATATACTTATTGGTCATTTGTATGCCCTCCTTTTCGAAGCATTGGTCCAAGAATCTGGCCAGTATTGAGAACCAGCAGTTAGCGTAATGGCTATGTCGCTGGACTCCCATGTAGCCGACCGCGGTTCGCGTCCCAGACCCGGTAGCTTAAACTCACGCCGGCGCGTGTGCGTGCGTGCCCAAGATCCCGAGAGGAGAATGGAGGAGAAGGGATTGCGGCGTGACCATCCCCCCTGGGGGATGATTTCTCGCTTTCTCTCTCTATGTCTCTCTCTGTCTGGCTGGCGAGCGCACGTGCCCTATAGCAAAAACCTCTCAAAAAAAAAAAAATCTGGCCAGTATTTATTGAAGTTGTCATTTATTTATATGTTTTCCTGATTGTTTTGAGTAGTTTTTATAGTCAATTCTATCTTGTTTTTTTATCATTTCAATTATGGTAGGTAGAGATGTATCTTATGATTTAAGTAACTTTCTCAATAATTTTAAAGCCAACACTGTCAATAAAGTTGCTTAAATGCCACAGTAAAGGGCATTAGCAGATTGCCAAGAGAAAGTTGTCTTCCACTTAGAGGCAGCTTAAAATCTGAAGCCATGTGAGGCCAGCAGCTGGCATGGCGGTGAAGGTGCGGGTCTCCCACATGAGCGGACTTGGCAGCTCGCTTTCTCACTTGTTCTCTCTCTCTCTCTGTGAGCACACATGCCCTGTGGCAAAATAAATAAATAAATCGATAGATAGACAGCTACATAGATAAATACAATGAAATAAACAATTTGTTTTTTTAAAAAATGACAGCATGTTTTATAATCATTGCAAGTATTTGTGAGGTTGTGAGTTAGTGCTAGCATGAGCTTTTCCATGAAGATTGGGCTTTGGTAATCAGAAGGCAAGAAAGAAAATGAGTGAAGTAAAATTGGAAGGTAGACTTTTCTAGTGTATAAGCATCTCTGGGAGAAAAATATCACAAAACTTGGAAAATGGTACTAGCATTTATACCAGTATATTTCAGTAGAGAAAATAATAATCTGGCAACATAAAATAAAATAAAAATTGAAAAATAGCATCATAGGAGGTTGCTTTAGGTTTGATAATGTTCCCCAAGACATCAGGACCAAATTCCTGAAACCTGTGAATACATAAGACAAAATGTTTGCAGAGGTAATTATTTTATCATCTTGATGTGGGGACATTATCAGGCATTATCCCGGTGGGCCCTACATGCATCCTTGTAAATGCTAGGCAGGAGGAGTTCACAGACAGGAGAGGAGGGGCAGCATGACCACTGAGACAGAGACTGGAATGGTGCTGCCTTGAACTGAGTAATTTAGTAACTACTGAAAGCTGGATAATGAAAGAAACAGCTTCTCCTCTAGAGCCTCTGGAGAGAGTAGGATTCTGCTGTCAAGTGATTTCAGCCCAGTGAAACTGATTTGGGACTTCTGGCCTCCAGAACTGTGATGGAAAAAAAAAATTCTGTTGTTCTAAGTCACCTAGTTCATGACAATTTGCGATAGCAGCAGCAGGATACTAATAGAAGCATCAATATCATTTTACATCTTTTCAAAAAGATGTAAAAGTAGCTCTAGAGCAATGTTCCCCATAGAGCTTTCTTCTAGAAGAAATGTGCTTAGCCTTCTGTAGCTGCTGGCTATATGTGGCTGTTGAGTGCTTGAAATGTAGCTAAGACAACTGAAAACTAAAATTTTTATTTAATTTTAATTTATTAGATTTTAAATTTAATTTAAATACTGTAACTACAGATTATTATATTAGACAGTAGCTCAGAAGAATCAAATCATCAACTTATTAATATTTTAAAATATTCTTTTATCATCTAAACAACGTAAAAATTTTATTATTTTATTAATGGCTATCTCGAACTTTTTTTCAATTAGCTTACAAATCAGCATTTAATCATCCTGGAAACTGTTTTACTGTCAAAAATTTAGTGAATAGTCATCTCTTTAAATACACCAAATGTCCAGATAATATAATGATCACTTATCTATTTAAAATGTTTAAGTTTATTCATTTATGTTTTTCTTTGATTTTTTTCTTTCAGTGAAACAAGGCATCGTATGCTCTTTTTTTAAAGAATTATTTTATTTAACATTTATTTATTTTGGAGAGGTTTGTGCTATAGGGTTCGTGTACTTGCCAGAAAGAAAGAGACAGACAGAAAGTAAGAAATCACCCCTCACAGGGGGCGATCATGCTGCAATCCCTTTTCTTCCATTCTCCTCTTGGGATCTCAGGCATGCATGCACATGCACCCAGCGTGAGTTTAAGCCACTGAGTCTGAGTCTGGAATTCGAACCACAGTTGACTACATGGGAGTCCAGCAACAAAGTCATTATGCCAACTACTGGTCCCTATTTATTTTAATTTGTCCAGAGAGGGACAGAGCGAGAGAAAGAGAGAGAGAGAGAGAGAGAGAGAGAGAGAGAGCAAGAAAGCCACTAGGTCCAGGACCCGAACCGTGGTTGGCCATGTGGGATTCCAGCACCCTTAACCACTATGTCACCTGCCAGCCCCAGGAATCCTATGCTTTTGAGTAGAAAGATATGAATCAACTGCATCCCCACCCAGAGAGCAACAGTATTGTGTATCCTAGGGTCTCAGTAGGGAGAATTTGGCTTTGATCACTTCTGCAGGAGAGAAAGATGATCTTTCTGGAAATCCTCAGATGGCTTATCTGGAATCTGTCTTAAGACTGCAGATTAGGAGATGGGTTGTCCTCTTTTACAAAGGTTATTTGTGTGTATTCAAAGCACCCTGTACAGGGTCCTGATGTGATCCACCCTCGCCTCCTGTCAGTTCAGATCGTGGGCTATGGCAGTCCCCCCTGTGAGCTCAGGGAGGTCTCCAGACTTGAACCAAGAACCCTGTGTGAGTGTGTTAATGGTGTCATGTTTTATTGCTGAGCCACAGACTGACCCCCTGAGATTGTACTTCTTTTCTTCACCGTTTGGTGGAACTCCTGAGGGTGGAATCGCAGCATGAATGCTGTTTCACATGTGTGCCTGTCCTGATTTCCTTTGTGCTTACTGGCTCCTCTGTGCCAGACTTCCCTGATCACGTTCTCACCTGAGATACGTAGGACTTCTCGAAATTAAAAATAGGAAATGGACTTTATTGCAGGTGGAGAAGTTTAGTGCCAGGCCACTGCTTTGAAATCTCTAGAGCTTCTAATGTTTTTGTTTCCTGACTTATCTTGAATATAATACGGACTCCAATTTCAATGAATCTGAACTCATTTTAAATTAAGTCTCTCTTCATTTAGTTCTCCCTCCAGTTTAGTTGAAACAACTGCATGCTGCTATTTTTAGAATTAAGGCTGCATCCCCTGTCTTTTGAGTCAGTAAACCTTCTCCCCCAGCACCCACACTAATCTGCTTATTGTACCTGAGGGACAGCATCGAGCAAAAGGAGGGAGTCTCAGTTTAATCATTTTTAAAAGTCATTGTTGTCTACATTACTCAAGGACTCATCTTACAAAAAAGCAAACACAATGTATTGTATAAAATAGTGGGCAATTTGATGGCAAACACTAAATCAGTTTTCATCCAGAGTCTTTGAAAGAATAGGATCAGTGCTTTGAGAAGCCAGGACACATACACCTGAAGTAATTCTCATAAATGTCTGTGATTTAGAAGACTCACTGATAATGCCTACATATGTCACCCAATGCAGATCACGGTGAGAAATGGGTGCAGACTGAAAATATAAACACAAATACAATAAAAGCACCAGTAGAAGTAAAATGCAAAGAATGGCAATGTTTGGTCCCTCTCATGCAGTACCAATGGCATCTCTGCATTCTCCAGTGGAACTGTCAGAACCGCGGTGAATTCTCTGATTCCCATAGCTCTCGTTGTGCCTGGGCAGGTACTTGTGGTGTATATGTTTTAGTTCCTTATGACCACTATAAGAAATTACCACAACTGTGTGGTGTAAGACAGAAATTTATCTCCTCCTTGTTTTCTAAGGTAGAAGTCTGAAATCAAGGGTTGCTTTGTTCTGAGGGCATGGGGGAGGCACCGTCCCACACCTCTGCCCTAGCTTCTGGCGCTGGTCCCAGAAGGAGGAGGGCCATCCTTGCTCGTAGCTGCATCTTCTCACTTTCAGCTCTGGCTTCACAGGGTCCTACCTCGCGTGTGCCCTGCCTCTGCATCTTCTCATGACCTTCTTAGGAGAACATTAGTAATTGAATTTAAGGCCACCCTAATCATTGGTTGGCTGTAATTATTTTTTGTCCTAATTAGTAGGAAATTTACCTTAACTAATTATATATGCAAAGACCTTATTTCCAAATCAAGCTGTATTTTGAGGTTCTGAGTAAACATGCATTTTGGGGAAACTTCAACACAGTACAATAAATATTCATTAGAACTGGTAAGAACTGATATGTGCTTAGGTCACAAATCAGAGAACTAAGAAACAATTCCAGAATTCTACCCATGTTTTCTTTTGTAAATTAGATATTTAATGTTGTATTCTTTAGAAAGATCAGACACTTTTATTTGTGTTCATGCTTCTATCACTTTGTTGCCACCAGGCCCGGGACTCGAACCATGGTTGGCCATGCGGGAGTCCAGCGTCCCCAATCACCATGCCACCTGCTGGTCCCAAGTGAACATTTATTTTGAATCAACTATGTTTGGGCATTTTGAAATGAAGTCAGGTTCCTACTTTTATTTAGGAGACGAAGTCTTGGCAGAGGTGGATAAGTAGATAGGTTTTATTTTGGGGGTAAAAGTATTTGCTATAGGGCATGTGCACTGCTGGAGGACAGAGAGAGACAGAAAGACACAAAGCAAGAAATCATCCCCCACCCCATGGGGGATGGCCATGCCATAAACCCTTTTCATCCTTTCTCCCCACGGGATCTTGGGGATTCACGCACACGTGCCCAGTATGAGTTTTAAGCCACCCGGTCCAGTACTTGAATCGCAGTCGACTACATGGCAGTCCAGCAACATAACCATTATGTCATCTGCTGTTCCTAGTAAATAAGTTTAATACTTTGTGATAAATGCTGCCACTGATGAGAGGGAAGCTCCACCAGTGTTCATAACAGAATAAGGTATCATTCACTTTGAAAAGCTACAGGAGTGGCCAGCAGGTGGTATAGTGGCTAAAATGTTGGACTCCGCAAGGCTGACTGCCGCAGTTCAAGCCCTGGACCCAGTGGCTTGAAAACCCCACCAAGAGCATGTGCATGAATGCCTGGGGTCCTGAGGGGGATCCTGATGGAAAAGAAGGGATTGTGGCATGGCCACCCCCTGGGGAATGGTTTCTCACTTTCTCTTCTAGCACATGTCCCCTATGGTAAAACCTCAAGAACAAAGCAAAGCAAAACAAAACAAAACAAAAAATATGGAAGTTAGAGCACAGGTGGATTCCAGATAAGAGGTACTTTTTTTGAGAGAGAGATTTTTACTCTAGGGTACATGTGCTCACCAGAGAGGTAGAGAGAGACAGAGAGACAGAAAGTGTGAAATCACCCCCTAGGGGGGGATGGCCATGCCACAATCCCTTCTCCTCCATTGTCCTCTTGGGATCTTGGGCACGCATGCAAACGCACCTGGCATGAGTTTTAAGTTGCTGAGTCCAAGACCTGAATTGCAGTTGACTACATGGGAGTCCAGTGATGTAAACATTACTCCATCTGCTGGTCCCAAGGGGTAGCTTTTGTAAACACATCACATTCATGAGTTAGAACAGAATTTATTTCATTGTTTAGAGAGTTAATATTTTTGTGACTCAGATTCTTTGATTCCCTTAATATTAATTGAATTTCAGTATTTTAAAGCATTTTGCTCATATTTTTATCTAAAATGCAAATCTGATCATAACATACCTGTTTAAAGCAAGTTTAATGATACTATATTGCCTATATGGTCCAATCTGTTATTTAAAATATAATCCCCTCACCCACCACGTCCCTCTGTAATTTTACATCCCATCATTTTCATGTTGTGTTTGTGCCCCACTAGAACTTGCTATTCATATTTCTAGATACATGAATGACCTGCTTCTTTAACACACGTTCATTCACGATGTTGTGTCTGGTAGCAATACCCTATCATCATCATCTGACCAATCTTTTTATCTTCCAAGATTCAGTGGAGATCCAACCTTCTACAAGAAGACTTCCCTAAATAATCTGAATGAGTCCCTTTTTTTTTTCTTTCTCCCATTACATCATGTGACTATTTCCAGTAGAATATATTTCAAAAGATTCAGAAATAGACTGTAAGCTACTGGGAAGTGGAGGAAAAACTGTCATCTCTTTCATGAATGGCATTCTGTTAGACAGCAGACTCCCTGTATGCACTAAATGTTTGCTGAAGTGAATTGATATCAGATGCAAATGATACAGATGTAATTTATTCCCTTGGTGAAAATTGATTATTATTTGAGTTTGTATAGATTATTTTATTGGTTGAATAGAGTATGATTCTATTGCATCATATTAACTGGTGCTCTAGGGGCATACACAATGTTGAAATAATTGCTAAACTGATTATATTAATAGATGTTCCAGCAGAGCCACACAAAGAAAATAGCTCAGTGTTTCTTTCTCTCATTTCAGTATTTCTAGAGTTTGTATTATTTCTACGTGAGGTTATTTTAGGCCCAGCTGTGGAAGCATGAACCTGCAGATGCTGTTACCCAGGAGGCTGCGGCCACATGGAAGGCTGGGGCTCAATATCTGGGCCACCTTCCCCCTCAAGGAAGAGAAGAAGCCAAATGGGGTGATGCACACAGGGGATCCAGCCACTTGGAGGCTGAGGCAGGAGAGTCCAGACACAGCAAGACCCTGTCTGAAAGAAAAGTTATTTTAAACCACAGTTTCCTGAGTATGCTTCCATGGTTACATATAAATGGTTTATCATCAGAAGGAAAAATAATATAATTTATTAATTTATTTGTGCTTTGTAACCAGTGATAAAAAGCCCTGCAAGGCTGACACACATGGGATAGTTCTGAATTCACATCTGAGTCCCATACCTCCCTGTATATGCCAGGAGTATGCACGGCCAGATGCAGGGCTGGCTGAGGCTGGAGTGGGTCCCAGCAGGAAGACTCGTTGGGAGGCTGTCCTTCCATCTCTCTGTCTCTTGTTTATGGGAGAAATAAATAAACTTTTCTTTAAATGTAAATCAATATAAAAATAGATTTAATAGCTATCAATGGCATATTACTCAGAGACACTCAAAATTATCATGATAGTATATAGCGTACATAAGACATACTGTGGTCTTAAGTTTTCAGATAATTAGATAAAAAATAAATTTGTATGTTGTAATCAAATATGTTATTCCCATTAAGAGAAACAGAACTTAGATTAGATTCAAACACAGGCGGTATTATTTAGCTTTTTTTAAAAAAGAGATTTTTGCTGTGGCGCATGTGTACTCGCTGGAGAGACAGACAGAAAGCAAGAAATCCCTCCCCGAGGTGGGTGACCGCACCACGAGCCATTCTCCTTTTCTTCTCTCAGTACCTTGAGCGCACACACACCTGGCATGAATTTTAAGCCAACAGGTCTGGGACTCGAACTGTGGTAAACGGGATTCCAACAACATAAGCATTATGTCACCTGCTGCTCCCTACTTAACCCTTTTTAAAAGTAGTTTGTCTTGGGGACTGAAATTGTTATATTTTGTAAATAGAAAAACTCTATATATCTAATGTCACTCACCTTGGTGGTAAGATGTATCAACTGATAAATCATCCTTCCAGCTGCCTGATCTGTGTGAGATAGTGAAAAATACACAGGATCATTTGTGGTGTAGTCTTATTTCAGTAATATCAGTTTAATGGGGTAGGTATTAAAAGATAATAAGGCCTTGGGGCCAGCAGATGGTGTAGCAGTTATGTCACTGGACTCCCACATGGCCAACCACGGTTTGAGTCCCAGACATGGTGGCCTGAAAATCCTGTCGGGTACATGTGTGTGTGTGTGTGTACCCAAGACCCTGGGAGGAGAATGAAAGAGAAGGGATTGCAGTATGGCTTTCCCCCTGGGGGGGAGGGTGATTTCTCACTTTCCCTCTTACTGTCTTCGTCTTTCTTTGGCGAGTGCACATGCCTTGTGGCAAAAACCTCTTTAAAAAAAAAAAAAAGGATAATGAGGTCTTGTCATTTGATATCAAAAAAAAAGAAAAGAACTGGGTTCACTCTAGAAGGAGATTTATTTGTTTCTTTCCACAGTGCAAGAGAATTACAACAAGGGGTTAAGGACTGAGCAAAGGCATCTGAATTCAATCTGCAAACTGAAGTTCCATATGGTGGTGCGATGTATTTGTCGTTTTCATTGGCTCACTGTCACAACTTCCTGCCTCAGCCTATAAGGCTGGTACTAAACTGAGCTGGAATTTTCCCTTTTTCTGCTGGGTTTGAGAGCTGCTATTTGTCTGATTATATTAATCTCAACCTTGATATTTAATAGGGAGAGTGTTTATCCTTAAAAGGCTCTGGACTCACTAGCATATATGTTCACAGAGGGAATATATACATCAGAAACAGAATTCCAGAAGCTTCATTAATTTCTTTTAATCTTTATAAAAAATGAAAAATATGTAACACAAATACAAGCCCACACAGGAGTCCTGGCATTGTGCTAAAATTTACTTGCATGTAACCTCACCAGTTCCTGTCACTGTTCTATCCTTCAAGTGCCAGGGACCATGCTAGCCCTCTAGATCCATTACAATAAAATTTTACTACAAGTCTGTGAAAAATGGCAGCCACTCTACATTTCCCAGATGAAATAACTGAAGTAAAGAGAAGATAATTTCCCCCTATTCTCACATACAAGGCTAGCACTAAGATTAAAAGCCATGTTTGTATACTCTAAAATCAAACTCATTCCATATTCTTTCCAATATAGGGGGTAGGGGTGGAAGAAAAAATAGCTAAGGATCAGAATAAAGTACCCAGAGGAATCCAAAGCTATGTCCCCCATTGGCTAAGAACAAGACCCTGTCTGAAAGAAAAGTTATTTTAAACCACAGTTTCCTGAGTATGCTTCCATGGTTACATATAAATGGTTTATCATCAGAAGGAAAAATAATATAATTTATTAATTTATTTGTGCTTTGTAACCAGTGATAAAAAGCCCTGCAAGGCTGACACACATGGGATAGTTCTGAATTCACATCTGAGTCCCATACCTCCCTGTATATGCCAGGAGTATGCACGGCCAGATGCAGGGCTGGCTGAGGCTGGAGTGGGTCCCAGCAGGAAGACTCGTTGGGAGGCTGTCCTTCCATCTCTCTGTCTCTTGTTTATGGGAGAAATAAATAAACTTTTCTTTAAATGTAAATCAATATAAAAATAGATTTAATAGCTATCAATGGCATATTACTCAGAGACACTCAAAATTATCATGATAGTATATAGCGTACATAAGACATACTGTGGTCTTAAGTTTTCAGATAATTAGATAAAAAATAAATTTGTATGTTGTAATCAAATATGTTATTCCCATTAAGAGAAACAGAACTTAGATTAGATTCAAACACAGGCGGTATTATTTAGCTTTTTTTAAAAAAGAGATTTTTGCTGTGGCGCATGTGTACTCGCTGGAGAGACAGACAGAAAGCAAGAAATCCCTCCCCGAGGTGGGTGACCGCACCACGAGCCATTCTCCTTTTCTTCTCTCAGTACCTTGAGCGCACACACACCTGGCATGAATTTTAAGCCAACAGGTCTGGGACTCGAACTGTGGTAAACGGGATTCCAACAACATAAGCATTATGTCACCTGCTGCTCCCTACTTAACTCTTTTTAAAAGTAGTTTGTCTTGGGGACTGAAATTGTTATATTTTGTAAATAGAAAAACTCTATATATCTAATGTCACTCACCTTGGTGGTAAGATGTATCAACTGATAAATCATCCTTCCAGCTGCCTGATCTGTGTGAGATAGTGAAAAATACACAGGATCATTTGTGGTGTAGTCTTATTTCAGTAATATCAGTTTAATGGGGTAGGTATTAAAAGATAATAAGGCCTTGGGGCCAGCAGATGGTGTAGCAGTTATGTCACTGGACTCCCACATGGCCAACCACGGTTTGAGTCCCAGACATGGTGGCCTGAAAATCCTGTCGGGTACATGTGTGTGTGTGTGTGTACCCAAGACCCTGGGAGGAGAATGAAAGAGAAGGGATTGCAGTATGGCTTTCCCCCTGGGGGGGAGGGTGATTTCTCACTTTCCCTCTTACTGTCTTCGTCTTTCTTTGGCGAGTGCACATGCCTTGTGGCAAAAACCTCTTTAAAAAAAAAAAAAAGGATAATGAGGTCTTGTCATTTGATATCAAAAAAAAAGTCCACTACTCAGTGGTCTCATTCCTAGCTCAACATCTGAGGCTGACATTTGAACTGGAAAAAAGTAAATGGAAAGTGTGAAAAATGTCATTTTTCATTTTTTATGTGTATAAGAATGTATGTGATCAGCAATGATTGATAATTGTTTTTTGTGACCAGCAGATGGCGTAATGGCTATGTCAGGAGATTTAGATTGCACTCATTAAAGGTTAGCAAGCAAATAAACACAACTCAATCTCTCATGGTATTTTAGTGAAAAAATACAGTCGACCGTGTATTTTCAAGTCCCAGACCCGATGGCTTAAACTCATGCCAGGCACTTGTGCGTGCATGCCCAAGATCCCGAGAGGAGAATGAAAGAGAAGGGATTGTGGTGTGGCCATCCCTCCTGGGGGTGATTTCTCGCTTTCTGTCTCTCTCTGTCTTTCTAGCGTGCCCTATCACACAAATCTCTTAATTTTTTTTTTTCCAATACAGTTTGTTTACTTGGAAGATAGTTACTATTGACTCTGTTCAATGAGAAAACATGGTGAACATGAGTTGCTACTTAGGTCCAAATGGTTACAAATGGCAACAAGGTCATATGTTGGAGAACTACTCGGTATGCCTGATTTAGTCTGGGATTCATATCCAGTTACTTACTACAAGATCTAAATTTAAATATACGCTCTAGTACTTTCAAAGTTAAGTTGACATATGAAATCAACAGGGTTGATTAAATAATAGGAAACTTAAATTACCAGTAGACAATAATGTAAGATTAATTAAACCCATGTTTGCAGTTCCAAATTATAAATAATGATATACTTCTATTGTGGAATAGAGGGGATATGATTTTTATTGTACACATTAGTCCAAAATTATTTTCATGAAATAATTTTCTAGGAGATGTAAACCTATTAAAACAAAAGTATACACAGACATTATGGTAATTGACTGAAGATGAGAATAAAATAATGAAAGAGAACTATGCTTCAGCATGTTTCATAAATAAGATATTTTGATTAATACAAAGGGGAGCTATGTGTGTACTCTACAAGACCCTTAAAGCTGGAAAGTTCCCAAGAGACCTTCCAGCTCAATCCCTTATTTTACTAATGAGGAAACCAAAACCCACAGGGCTATGGTATTTGCATAAGTGAGTTAATTGCAGACCTAGAAATCCTGCCTAACAATCCAGAATGTAGATTCTTCTCTGAGAGCTGATACACATTCTTTCTTCTGGTTAATTCTTTTCTCCTTCCCTACCCACAAGGCCCTCCTATAGTTATCGTGGTGGCCCACAGAATGTATTATTTTGTAGGTTATAATGACTTTAAAAATTGTCTAGCACAACAATTTTCACTATTAGATCATAGAAAAGGAGATATTCAGCAAGAAAAATATCTCAATAGTATTGCACGTTCCACATGTTGAATAGAAAAGTTTCAATGAGTGGTCTTCAGATTGCGCTCATCAAAGGTTAGCGTGCAAATAAACACAACTCGGTCTCTCACAGTATCTTGGTGCAAAAAGTTTATCAATCTCAGTACATCTCCTCAGGTCTTCTTTCCTCCTGAGATCTTGTAGCTACCTTTATGCATAAGATAATCCTTATTTATGTCAGGTGATTTCAAAGAGTGTTAAAGTCTGAGTTACAGTTATACGGTTCATCAGCATTTCACTTAAACCCCTGTTTAATGTGAGAGAAGATGTAAAATTTAAAACACTGCAAATATATAAGATATTCTTTTATTAGCTTTATTCTTGAGTTGTTAGTCTTAATTATCACCTATTTAATTTAGCTTAGCTAGGAAGAGAAGAACAAATATTTAAGATGGCAGTTATCACCCTTATGAATTAAAAGCAACAATATAATAACTAGTTAGTATGCTGACTTTCAAAGTTTCAAGCGATCTAAATGACTTGAATTAGAAATTAGTCATTTAAAACATTAAATAACTTTATTCATAGTAGAATAATATCAAATCTTTTGTAATTAGGCTTGAAAAGAATTACCACAATGTTCTTAAGTATATTTTTTGCATTTCTACATGGAATGTATTTTCTCATGAATAGTCTCATATTAGTCTTTCCAGCCTTTCATGCTTGTTTTGGAAGAAAGAAGGCAAGTGACCTGAAGCAATTTCTTTGTAAAAATTCTGAATAGTAGTGTATGCCCAAGTATCCCCAAAATCCTAGAATTGAAGTCATTATCTGTGGAATGTATTGAGCAGGATGTTTTAGGTTGCTTGTGTTAAACACATTCAGGGTCTGGGGACCAGCAGTTAGCGTAATGGCTATGTCGCAGGACTCCCACGTAGTTGACTGCGGTTAGGGTCCCGGACCCGGTGGCTTAAAACTCACGCCGAGCGCGTGTGCGTGCGTGCCCAAGATTCCAAGAGGAGAATGGAAGAGAAGGGATTGCAGTGTGGCCATCCCCCTTGGGGGGTGATTTCTCGCTTTCTGTCTCTATGTCTGTCTCTGTCTGTCTGGCAAGCGCAGGCGCCCTATAGCAAAATCCTCTCCAAAAAAAAAAAAGAAGAAGAAAAGAAAAAGAAAACACATTTAGCGTCTGGATTCACCATCATGGCTGCCTGGAAAACAACTTATAAGCCAGGTGACCACTGAGCCATTCATTGGAGGTACTTCTCATCTAAATGCTTCAGTGTGAGGTGATAAACTGCCTATTTATTAGAGACCTTCCTTTAGAACCCCAGGCCAGAATGCTCATCCAAAGCAGGAACTACGCGTGTGTACTGGCCCTCCCCTGCTTTGCTTGTCCCTGTATTTTAACCACTTCCAGTTTACTCTATTGGTGAGGGAGATTCTCGCCCTGGGTTATGGGGATGGCCAACACTTGGCACATGACAGGGCAGAGGAGACCAGCAGCTGTGTATTGCCAAATGAACTCACAGCCTTGAGGGGGAAGATGCCCTACACCTTGCATGGTCATGTTGGGGTGCACTTGGAAACAGAGAGAGGGACCAGGACTGTGGGAGGCAGGCTGTGTACCTCAGCTCCAAGAGGAGGATATCATTGGCTTGTATGACAGTTTTGCAGGGCGTCAGGGAACCGAAGTCAGAAGCCCACTACTCAGGGACCAGTGGGAACTGAGTCTGGTGCCTGACAGGGGAAGGTGTTGTATTACCTCCTTATCCCCTTATCTGGGGGGCAGGGTAGGAGGGGAGCTGGCAGGTAGCCATTTGAGAGCCTCTTGGCTTTTCTCAGGTGTCTGTGCACACATGACACCAGGCCTTGCTTTTAGGCCTCATACCACAGCCTACTGATTTCTTGTTTCTTGAAATTACTGGTAACTTTAGGCTCTAGAGAAGAGATTTGATTTGTGTAAATCTGACTCGACAAACTGATCCTAGTGTCATTATACAGTTTGCATTAATTTCTAACTTCAGTAAAATCAAAAATATGCAAAAACTCCTTGAGGCCAGCAGGTAGTTCGGTGATTAAGGGGCTGGGCTCTCACATGGTGGACAATAGTTCACATCCCAGACCTGATGGCTTGAAAAGCCTACCTGGTGTGTGTGGCCAAAATCCTGAAAGGAGAATGGAGGAGAAGGGATCACAGTGTGGCCATCTCCTCAGGGGACGATTATTCACTTTTTCTCTCACTGCCTCTCTTTCTCTCTCCAGTGAGTGCACGTGCCCTATGGCAAAAAAATTTCATTTCTTTTTAAAATAAGAAAAATGTAAAATTAACCAAAGGAAAGTATATATTTAAATTGATCCTAGTTTAAAATAAATTATATAACTAATGACAAAGGAAATATTTTGTAGTTAATCAAGCTTATAGTAAAAATGTTCAGAAAAAAAATTGTATGATATTCCTGAAGTAACACATACAAAGATGAAAACTCCCAGGGTCATTTTTCTTTGCAATATTTATGCTGACTGGGTGATGCAGTAGTGATTCCACCTTCTGTACATCACAAAAGATGTATCTGTAGGCATAATTTCATAACCACAACTATCTGTTTTAATATAAAAATCTAGGGGTCTCTCAATATGCAGGATATACTTTTTGTATACAACAGGTACTAATATAAAAATTAAACAAATATTGAGTCAGTTCTTAAAATGTGTCCATTTTCTTCGTAGTGCCTAAAACATAAAGAACCAATTTCCAGGAGGCACTTAACCACCGTCTCTACCAACAGTTTTACCTGAGGGTCAGTTCTGTCCCTCAGGAGGGCGACATTTGGCAGCATCTGTAAGGTCTGGTTTCACAACTGGGAGAGGCAGAACTTACAATTAGCATGCAGTGGGTGGGGCCCAGGGGTGCTGCTACGGGGTCTGCAAAACTCCTTCATGATAAAGAATTATCTGACCCAAACATCAACAGTGTCAAGGATGACAACCTTTAATCTGTATTAATATTCACCTTGGTCAAAGAATAAAATATGATCTGTTTCAAAATATTCATCCACTTCTATTTTAGAAAGAAGATGTAAGAACAAGAAAAAATATAGAAAAAAAGAGGATAAATGACATAAGTTATATGAAACTATGTATAAAACAGAAATAATCTTTTTTCCTTTACTCTCTTCCTGGAATTTTGGGTATTAAATGTACATGTGGTTTTCAAGCCACCAGGTTTGGGACTTGAACAACTGTCAGCCATGTGGAGGTTCAGTGCCTTAACCACCACACCACCTCTGGTCCCACATTTTCCTTATTGTTAGCTCAAGTTTGGAACTGTTATAGTCTGTTTTTATGTTGCTAAGAGAAATATCTGAAACTGAGTAATTTATAAACAGAATAGAGTCAGGACCAGCAGATGGTATAGTGGTTATGCTGCTGGACTCCCACATAGTCAACCACAGTTCAATTCCTGGACCTGGTGACTTAAAATTCATGCCAGGCACAGGTGCGTATGTGCCCAATATCCTGAGAAGAAAATGGAGGAGAAAGAATTATGGCGTAGCCATCCCTCCTGGAGGTGATTTCTTGCTTTCTATCTCTCTGGTGAAAATATCTGTCTAAAAAATAAATAAATAAATAAATAAATAAACAAACAAATAAGAAGGTACAGATTTATTTGCCACACTCACAGTTCAGGTAACAGGAAAATGCAAAAGCACCACAAAGTAGCAGAAGGCAGAACTTTGAAATAAGCAGTCGGTGGTCCGTATGCGTGTGGACTCCTCTTCCTCTGCTGAGGTGATCTCATCCCTTTGTTTATAAATCCATGAGAACTCAAACCTGGAGGCCCTTCCCTAATAGCATTATCATACTCAAAGGCCCCACCATGGAGCACCATGGAGGAATTCAGTGTTCATTTAATACACTCATGATACAATCAATACAATCAAATTCCAACATGTGAATTTCTGGGGAACATTCTGTCATCACCCACTAAGACCAGATTCCAAAACCTAAACCATGGGAGACAAACCATTGTCAGTATAAGGTCGACTTGATCTTCTACACAGTTCAGGCTGAGGATTATGTATGCAGTTATTTCTGTGCTTTACACTTAGACCAATGGGCAGTTAAACACAATAGAAATTTTATAGAATATACTTTGTTATTTGATTAAAAATTCATATTGGTCTCATATGCTACATTCATATTTGAGAAACATTAACCTTAATGTGTATCACAAAAGCTTATGTTTTCTAAACACAACGAGCAAGTAAGTAATAAAATAGAAGCTTTTTCCTTCTTAATTTCTTCTTCAAAGGACTTTATACCTGCTAATGAGGAAGGAAGAGGTGTTAGTTTTAACTTTTTTTACTTTTTAATTTTTTTGGAGAACTTTTTGCTATAGGGCAGGTGCGCTCTCCAGAAAGACAGAGATAGACAGAGGGATAGAAAGTGAGAAATCACCCTCCAGGGGGGATGGCCACACCACAATCCCTTCCATTCTCCTCTCAGGATCTTGGTTGCACATGCACACGTGCCCGGCATGAGTTTAAGCCACCAAGTCTGGAATTCAAACTGTGGTTGACTACATGGGAGTTCAGCAACAGCCATTACGCCAACTGCTGGTCCCTTTTTTTCTTTTTGACATTTTTTACTTTTAATAATACTTTCATGACCATAGAACACCACATGACACGACAAGGCATGGTGAATGTGCTCAGGAATCCCCATCAGAACTTGCCACACCATGTAAATTCTGTACCCTCTTGCTCCTCCCTGCCTCGTACAGGTATAGGAAGAAATGGAATGATGCAAGTGATTGCTCTTCAGGTTATAAGGGTAAAGTTACCCTTTTATCTTAATTGTGTTTATTCAGAGGCATATGCAGTAGGATATAAAAGGTAGATAATTTTTTTAGAGGTTTTTTTTTTTTTTTTTTTTTTTTTTTGTTTTTCTTTCTTTTTTGAGAGAGAGATTTTTGCTATAGGGCATGTGTGCTCACCAGAAAGACAGACAGAAAGAGAGAGAGAGAGAGACAGAAGTGAGAAATCACCCCCCAGGAGGGATGGCCACACCACAATTCCTTTTCCTTCCATTCCCATCTCGGGATCTTGGGCACGCATCCACATGTGCCCTGACGTGAGGTTAAGCCACTGGGTCTGAAACTCAAACAGCGGTTAACTATATGGGAATCCAGCGACATAGCCATTACACCAACTCCTGGTCCCAAAGGTAGAGAATATTAAATGTTAAAATATATTTTATGTAAAGTTACAACAATTGCTTTGGTGGTTGAGACCATTCCTTCGGTTAACTGATGTTTTTATTGCTTTTAAATTCGACTGACCAAATCAAGAAAGTGTTCAGATAACTCTAGGCATATGAATAGAATCTAATTAAGATGATTCAGTTACTTAGTAATAGTCTTGACCACAAAAACTGGAGGGGTTGATTGTATCACAATTATTTTCCCCAATTTTTTCTTCTTTTTTTTTTTTTTTTTTTGCCTTTTTGCAAGTCAAGAAAATAAATGTTCCTGATTGTGGTCACATTTCTACCTGTATACTGGTATTGCATTTCAAAATTAAATACATTACTATTCCCATGCTTGTTGCTCAGTTAAGAAAATAGTTATTTGGTAACTAAGTTACCATTTGTTAGATTAATTATCACTAGTTTGAATCAGAAATGTATATGCTTGGAAATATTAGAACTAGAAGCTGATTTAATATTGTTTCTTTTTTTTTTCTGTGTCTGGGTTATGTATAGTATGCTCTTACAACAATGCTGAAAAATAGGCTGCTATAGCACTATTTTGCAAACACAAATACAAAATTGAAAGAGTTATTTACCCTCATATCAAGTAACAAGAATTTAACCTTTGATCTTTCCACCTAAGTTACCTCTAAAGGCAGCATAAAATCAGAGCATAACAGATTCATAGTAAAGTGGGTTATACTAAATAATATCATTATTGTTACTGTAATTATAATATCCAGCATTTACTCCATATTGATTATGTATCAGATATTGTGGCAAGTGCCTTATTTAAACCTCATGTTCCTCATACTACTGCTTGTGAACTATGATCTCCAATTTACCAATAGAGAACTGAAGATGACATAAATCCGTTTATTCATTCGACAAGTGAGTATAAAAATCAGGGCAATGATGTTTTGTTTGTTTATTGGCTGGTTATTAATATATAAAATGCTTCTAAGATAACAACGGGAAGGTAAAAATTTCTCTGTGCTTGACAGGAGTGCAATGTAGCTAAGTTAAAATTCCTCTTAAAAATCATGAGTTGAAAGTTGTGACAAAAATAAAGGGAAGTGATTGAATAACCTGTTAAATGACCATTACAAATTACTTCAAAAAATTTTAATGACAACATAAAATACTGACAATATATTTTAGGTGACGAAAAACATTTTATAAAATTGTTCATATGGAGTAATATGTCTTCGTGGTTTAGTTTAAAAAAGTGTAAAATACGCATAAAAATACTAAGCATATATATATTTAAGATGTGGGATTTTGCATAACTTTCCTTTTTTCCATCCTTTTCTGCATTACCAATATTCTTTAACTATATTAATACTCAAAAATTACTAAAATCACAGAAAGACAAATACTGCATGATTCCACTTATATCAGGTATCTATAACAGTAGGACTCATAGAATCGGAGAGTGAAATGGCAGTTCTGAGGGGAGAAGGAGGTGAAAATGGGAAGTCACTAATCAACTGGCACACATTGTCAGTTTAGCAAGACGAATAAGCTCTCAGGGTCACTACAGTGCACCTATAGTCAACGGTAATATGTTGAACACATAAATGTGTGTTGAGACGGCAGATTTTATGAGTTCTAATCTCACTAGTTTTTTTTAATGTCATTAGTGTGCAGTATAAAAAATGAAAATATGTTATTTGCTTTTGAAAAAGAATATAGATTTCAAATGTAGGTAAGATATGAACCTCAGTTTGCATGCAGATTCAGATGTGCAGGTGAGTTCTCATCCCTGTATTTATCAGCAATTTGAATTTTAAGCTCCCATCTTGCTTTTCTTTTGGGAAGGTGAATCTGTGACTCTGTTCGTCTTGGTAGCCATTCCACTTTAGGGTTTTTATTGTGTCATGCTGTGTACACAGCAATCTGTGCACAGATGGTTCTGGTACTTCCTGTGTTCTTTCCCCCACCCCACTGCCCGACCAAGCTCAGAGATTCTGCTGCTGTGCTAGGTCATCTTGGGAACATGAGCCGCTTAGAAACCTATTCATGGTCAACCTATAAATGATTATTCCCAAAGAACAACCAGTGATTGTATTGGGAAGAAAATATAAAGTCAGCTGAATAAACTAGTCTACTTAGTGTTCATATGCTAATATTATAATGAAAAGACAGTACTTTATGATAATGCATGACATTAATGCCATCAAAAGTACCTAAAATTCACTATTTAAATGTCATATGAAAAGCAGTGTAACAGCTCTATGTGATGGATAAGTCACAATTGATGTCTGTTTGGATATTGTGTAGAAAGCTTAGGATAGTGATAATTACAAATGCTTAGGATAGTGATAATTACAAGAGTACACATATTGTTCATAAGGAGGAAACAATATAAAAACACATATTATTTAGATCAGAAAGGATAAAAAGCACATTTTAAACAAAATTTACTTTTTTCCTACTTTCTCCGGAAAATAGCAATTTTCAAAATAAGTAATTTGTGTTTTCATCAATCTCTAATAAAGCCATGAGCAATCTGGTATGTCATAGACATACTTGAAATTCACTTGCAAAAATTTGCCTCACAGTATCACTTCTTAGGTTTGAACAGGATCCACATGCCTAGGGATTATTGCTGTTAACCCTATTTTAAAGTGTAGCATTATTCTTAATGATAAGTGATACGATATTACAAAAAGGGATGGCTGGAGTTAAAATGCAAAGTAAATGCCACATTTATTTAATGGGTGATTTCAGATGCCTGCTTAAGCTTCCCAAATCTCCATATCTACCTTCTCACTATGGAAGTCGTAATGCTTACTCCATAGATCTGTCATGGGGATTAGATGAGATAATAAATGTAAGATGCTTAACACAATAGCTGGCTTAAGGTAAGCACTCATAAATACTAGCCATTATTATTGTTGTTGCTGTTTTTCACACTTCCTAGTTCTTCCCTTTGGTAGCACATAGGATTGCTTAGAAACTACTTCTTTTTATTTGTTTCCTATATTCTCAGCTCTGAGATGAATTTTATTATCTAGCATCTGTTCTTAACCTCACAAGAAAACATGTCTTAAACATTAATTAAGCCTCAAAAGTGAGGTCTTGATGCTTACAGAGTAATTATAATTTTCTAGAAAGAATTACTCTCAGATCAAAATATAATTTCCCATACTCAGAAAACAGATTCTAGTAACAAGAACTGCAGGAGACAGGAAAGGCTTAGAGGTGGTGAGCTTCTTGGGTATTATCTCATCCGTCCCTGAGTCTGAAGATGAAGAACTTAGCTCTTCCTGAAAGAGATTAAAGTCTCTTCTAAGACCACCATGAGGAACCAGTAGCAGAACCATATGAAATCTGATTTTAGTATTTAGTCCAATACTCTTCTGGGCTGTGACATAAAATGTAATATCCATGCATTAATTTCTATAGAAGTCAATCAATGAGTGGAAGTGTAGCCTAAGCCTTCTGCCTTCCACACAGTACATATTCTTGAAATGATTTTGATAGCATGAATCTGTGTTTTCTTTATGAAATATGTAAAATTAGTTTGTTGGTAAGAAATAACCAATGACTCAGCAATTTAGACTGAAAGATAATTATGCAACAACAGATATGGGAGAGCCTGGGACTCCTTTATAAACATGGAAATCTAGTTGACACATAGCTAAGGGAGAGGAGCTCATGAAAACCTCAATTTTTCTGAAAAATAAAATGAGTTGCTAGAAGCCAGATATAACTATGAAGAGATATTGGGCACAGAGAAAGAAAGAGCGTTCATCATTAAGCTATTTTTAAGTAATAAATAAATTAATATGAAGGTTGAAAAGGCAATAATTGTACTGTTAGACATAAGAAATTAAAAATAGGTATTTTGTAAACTTAGCGAATAGATGCCATCAAATGATTATATGAATCACACATATCAAGTCCCAGGTTTGATTTCTCAAAATTTCACCTTAACATCCTAAGAGAGTAAGGATATTTGAGTTGGCCAAGAATTACGATAACTTTTGAGAAAGATGAAAAGAGAGAAATGAGAGATAGAAAGAAATAGAGAACGGTCAGTACAAAATGTCTGTCTGTTAATAGTGCTGTTGTCGATCTTTAACAAAATTCCTTTAGTGGTTTCTAAGTATAGTACTTAAGCCTTTGGAAATCACATGTTCAAAAATAAGTACTAATATTGTCCATGTTCAAATGATTATGTACCATTAGCATGCTATTTAATATATCTTTCTAACTTTGAAGGGTTTTTGGTAGTGATTTGTTGAGTGAACATTAACCAAGGGTTATTAAAATACCATGTTAACTAACTAGCTATATTAGAATTCTCAAGACAAATAGTTCATAAAATTGTTGTACACATTATTATAAAAACCCAAATAAAACCCCAACAAAACAAAAGCCACTTGCTTTGTATATGCCTATGCAGTCCTTATTCTATCTCAAAAACCTGTCCACAAAGCTGTGGGCTGCTTGATCAAAGGGCAGCATCCCAACTGCTAAGCGACGCATCCCAACTGCTAAGCGACATGGAAGACCCCTTTGCCTGGCTGTGTCATTCTCTGGAGATTCCACATGTTCCCTGTAACTTGCTAAGCATTTGTCACTGAAGGTGAACACGGCTTAGATTCACCTGAATGCACACGTGCCACCTTTCCTTCCTGCCATACCGTTTCCCATCTCCTGCCCACAGTTCTTGTATTTAGTTAAAATACAAAATATTTAATCAGAGAGAAGCCTACTAAATGTCAATATAGCTTTAAATAGAGAACTATAAAGAAAGCTCTGCACTGAATGAAAAATGGTTCTTTCTTGGGACCAGCAGTTAGCGTAATGGCTATGTCGCTGGACTCCCACGTAGTCGACCACAGTTCGAGTCCCGGACCCGGTGGCTTAAAACTCACGCCGGGTGTGTGTGCATGGCCAAGATCCCGAGAGAATGGAGGAGAAGGGATTGCGGGGCCATCCACCCTGGGGGGGGGTGATTTCTCACTTTCTGTCTCTTTGTCTCTCTCTGTCTGTCTGGGGAGTGCACGCGCCCTTTAGCAAAAAAAAAAAAAAAAAAAAAACCCTCTTCAAAAAAATGGTTCTTTCTCCCCATCTCTACCAAAGCTATATCTAATAAATCCATTCTTTGAAATTGTTAAAATCTTTACATTTGATTCATTTTATTTCAGTCTAAAATGACAACACTTTTTATAACTAAAGGTCTGTAAATTTCACTTCATTTTGCAAATGTTCTTTGACTCAAACTTATAAAATAAGCAGATTAAAATGTTTAATATATCCTGATGAAAAATTAAATGCTGGGTTCTTGAATGTCTCTACTGTTAAATAAATCTGTTCTATATATTTATTTATATATTTTATAATTTCTTATTTTTATAGAAAATCTTATAGATGAGATTGAATTTTAAGGCACTAATAAAGAGGAAATCTATAATATAGAGCTTTGTTCAGATTCCAGCTTCTCCCTCACAAGCTGTGAAGCCTCAGACAAGCCACTGATCCTTTCTAAACTTAGTTTCTTGTTGTACAGTGAATACTATAATAGTTATTCTTTGGGACCAGCAGTTGGGACCAGCTATGTTGTTGGACTCCTGTGTAGTCAACCACAAATCGAGTCCCAGAACCCGGTGGCTTAAACTCATGCCAGGTGCATGCGCGTGCATGACCAAGATCCCGAGAGGAGAATGGAGAAGAAGGGATTGCGATGTGGCCGTCCCTCCTGGGGGGTGATTTCTCACTTTCTGTCTCTCTGCCTCTGTCTTTCTGGCAAGCTCATGTGCACTATAACAAAAACCTCTCCAAAAAACAAAAACGAAAACAAAAACTTATTCTTTAATATTATTAATTTTCTTTCTTGTTTTAGAAGATTTTTGCTATAGAGCAATGTGCACTTGCCAAAGAGGCAAGAGAGAGATACAGAGAGACATAAAGCGAAAAATCACCTACCCTGGTGGGGGATGGCCATTCCATAATCCCTTCTCCTCCATTCTCCTCCCAGGATTTTGAGCATACGTGCACACACACCCAGTGTGAGTTTTAAGCTACCAGGTCCAGTACTTGAACCATAGTTGACTACACTGGAATCCAGTGATGTAACCATTTCACCATCTGCTGGTCCCAATTTTCTTCCTTCCTTCCTTTCTTTCTTCCTCCCTTTCTCTTTTTTTTTTTTTTTTTTTTTTTTTTTTTTTTTTTTTTTTTTTTTGTGCAGCTACTCACTGCATTGCAAGCCTCCTATCCTGTCCTTCCAAATAACAGGGGTGACAGGCATACACTAACATACTTGACTTTCTAGGGTGGGTCAGGAATCGAACCCAGGCCTTCTATGAGGCCCAAGTCTGCCAAGTAGCAGCATCAACCAGTGCATACTATCATGCCTGAGCCTAATATTGTTAA
Organism: Tupaia belangeri chinensis; assembly: GCF_000334495.1. NCBI lineage: Eukaryota > Metazoa > Chordata > Mammalia > Scandentia > Tupaiidae > Tupaia > Tupaia belangeri. The sequence goes on along the minus strand of NW_006159440.1, from coordinate 2,143,243 downwards.
TTATTCATTGAAGACTTTAATAAAAAAAGTCTCACACATAGTACTTTTTAAATAATGGTAGTCATGTGAATCTTTACTAAGGACTATTTTATAAAGTTAAGAGCTATGTTGTAAAAGAATGAAATCAAACTAACTATAGACAAACTTGTGATCTAAGTACAGGTCTGTTAGTTTCAATTTTTCAAGCAACTGATGAAGTGTAATTCCTATATAACATTTAAAATGATCTTTTCCAAGTCTTGTTTAAGCTTCAGGTAATGAAATAAATAGTGGCTATGATTTTTGGTTTCCAACCAGCTCAGTAGGGGCAGACACAGAATCAAATTTATAAATCTATTATGTGACAGATTTTTCTCCTTACATACCATCACTTTCATGCTCAGTTTTCTCCCTACCTTGATTTTTTAAAAAGTTTTTTCTTTCTTCCATGAGTAAGAGACACAGATAAAGAGACAGAGAGACAGGCATGGCCAACGGAGCCTTTATACCATGATCCATCTGCAGTTTCAGTCAACCCTGGGTCGTGGGCACGCACGTTCCCAGTGAGTTCAAGGCGGTCTCTAGACGCACACCCGGAACTTTCCCACACACCTCAGCCTCACAGACATTGCATTGTTGCCGTCCCACCCCCCACCCCAACTTTTTAGGAGGAGTTAATTATGCTTTAGTGTGTCTTCAAGATGACTGTCAATTTCTTATAGACATGAACTTTCTCTTATACATCATTCCCATCCTCTGAACACCCAAAAATGTAAATTGCACAAAGCAAGTACTCATCGCTAACTTAGTTTTTAAGTGGAAATGATTTGAAATATAGTTTTGAATTTACTCAGATATCCGTGGATATAAAAATCATCATTTTTGAAGAAAATAAAGGAGGCAATTTTCTCATAATCTTAATTTGCATGTTTTATACTTCTCAAATTCTACAGCATATAAAGAGGAACAGCAGTTAGATAGGGGGCATATTACGAGTTACGTCAGCGGCGTAACCAGAAGCTTGACATCTGCAAGTGGAGCTCGACGTACAGATACTAGCAGTCAACCAAGATCACACTGACCTATTATTTAAATAGAAAAGAGGGAAAAAAGCAGACTTCTCAATGGTCCATAACGGTTCTGTACACTGAACTAAAGATGTCAGTGGACTTTAACTGTCATCAGATCATCCCCAGTTTGAAGGTTATGTCATTCAGTTCTTTTACCAGCACAGCCGAGATACGGGGAGACTGGAAGTCCCTCACTAGCTGGCCTGACCAGGTTGGGGAAATGCAGGTAATACGGCAGGCAGCTGCTTCTCAGTCACGTGGTCAGTTGAAGTCGCTTACATATGGGCTTCTTTTATTTTAAAGCTGAAAAATGTATCATATTAAAATTTTTTCCCACCTAAGTATGTCTTATACACATTTTTGGCATATCAGATTTTCCTAACTTTTATTTAAACTTTACATCGAAGTCTGTGTTTTCTAAACTCCTTCCTGTGTTCACTCCCAATTAAAGGCTAGTATATGCTGGTGTTCACACATTTTAGTTTTCCTAAGAAACTGAATTCAGATTACACAAACTCAAAACAGAGGGAGAAGAGTCAAGATAAAAAATATTGGCATATATAATTAAATAGGTGCACTTTCCCTAGCATTAATAATGGCAGGTATTTATTTGTTCTTTTATTTAGAAGATCACTTGTTATACTTTGCCCTAGTTCAGGCGACTGTAACAAAGTACTGTAGATTGGTAGCCGATGAAAAACAGGTGTGTATTTTTCACATGAGACTTTTGGAGGCTGGAAGTCTAGCATTAGGATGCCAGACTGGTCAGGGTCTAGTGAGGACCATTTTCCAGGTTGCAGATGGATGGCTTCTTCTTGTAGCTCCCAGGTAATTTCTTTTTCTTTGTTTCTTTTTTTTTTTTTTTTAAGATTTTTTTCCCACAGGGTGTGTGCTCTGGACAGAGTCCTGAGAGTGAAAGTGAGAAATCACCTGCGGGGGCAAGGGGAATGGCCATCCACAATCCCTTCTCCTCCATTCTCCTCCTGAGATTCCGGGAATGTAAAAACTCACTGTTGGTGTGATTTTTCAAAGTCTGAGGTTTTCCAGGACCAGGAGTCAAATTTGCAGTCAGCCATGTGGAAATTCGGGGGCTTAACTACCACGCTACCTGCTGGCCCCCCGGTATCTTCTTATAAGGGCACTAATTCCAACATGAGAACCCCACCCTCATGATTTACTTACTTCCCAAAGGCCCGCCTTCAAATACCATCACACCGGGGATTGATTTCAGGCTATGAATTTTGAGAGGAATACAAACATTCAGGCCATAACTGACTAAATTTATTGGAGGCCAACAACTCTCTATTACCAATACAAATCATGCTGTCATATTATGTCACAATAGTCATACCTGTGACTACCATGGTGTCATAATAGATAATCTGAACTTTTTACTAGAATACAAATCTTGGATCCAACAGGTATTATCTCACTCAGGCAAATTACTTAAATATTTTTAAGAGGTTTTTGCTATAGGGCATGTGCGCTCACCAGAAAGAGAGAGACAGAGAGACAGAAAGTGAGAAATCACCCCCCAGGGGGGATGGCCACGCTGCAATTCCTTCTCCTCCATTCTCCTCTTGGGATCTTGGGCATGCACGCACACGCGCCTGGCGTGAGTTTTAAGCCACTGGGTCCAGGACTTGAACCACAGTCAACTACGTGGGAGTCCAGCGACATAGCCATTATGCTAACTGCTGGTCCCAAATTACTTAAATTTTGAACTTCGCATTCTTCATCCTTTTAACGGAAACTTCCCCTTTGGAAGAAAAAAAGAAAGAAAGAAAGAAGGAAGGAAGGAAGGAAGGAAGGAAGGAAGGAAGGAAGGAAGGAAGGAAAGAAATAATTGCAATGAGCATGAAGTTTCCTCAGCCCAACCCCAAGTCTTCCTATGTTGTCAGCATATGAAGAGTCTTAAAATGCTCATGGAAAATGTGTATTATAGGGAGAAAAATGCATGGATTTCAAAAATATTTTTGCATCAAAGAGAATGCATGGACATTTTGAAGTTCATGGACCTTTTAAAGCCCATTTGCACTTTTTGTTCACTTGTCTTTCCCTTCTATGTCAGTGTACTCTGTGATGGGCAATATATTCCACAGCTGCTGTCTGCTAGAACTTTCTGTGTTGCAGGGTACATTATTCATGTGCATTCTCTAGTTGTGGAGCACTTGAAATGTGGCTAGTGTGACTGGGAAACTAGACTTTAAACTTTATTTAAGTTTCAGTAATTTAAATTTAATCTGAAATAACTGTATTGGGCTGTAGCTACAGTAGCGACAACATAGCTCTAGGCTAATCTCCTGGGTGCAGCTGGGCCTCCTGGAGAACTCTGACAGCCTTGACTACACGGAGTGGTGATCTATCTACAGCTCCAGCATTTGTTTTATTAATGGGAATCTAATTTAAAAAATTATCTGAAAATCTCTTCTTAACTCAAAACAAAATTCACCATTTTTGTTTAATTCAATTCTGTAGGCTTTGTATAGTACTTTAAAGAAAATACATTTTAGGACCTGCAGATGACATAATAAATACGTCACTGGATGCCCACATGGTCGATCATGGTTCAAGTCCTAGACCTGGTGGCTTAAAACTCACACCAGGCATGTCTGTGTGCATGTCCAGAATCCCAAGAGGAGAATGGAAAAGAAATTGTGGTGTGGCCTTCTCTACTGGGGGGTGATTTTTTGCTTTCTGTCTCTCTTTCCCGTGAGTGCACTCATCCTATAGCAAAAATCTCTCTGGAAAACAAAAAACAACAAAACAAAACATTGTGTCTAGTTACAACCAGAGATAGAAATTTGGTATATGCTATAGTCTCTTTTTGTGTGGACATAAGTATCTTGTGAGGGAGAACTAGATTTACCTGAAACAATCATATCAAACGTTGGCAGGAATAAATACAGAAGCAGAAAAAGCACATTGTTGTTTTGGGCAAAATGACCTAGCAGTTCTTCTGTAGCTTAAACATGTACATGGGGGTCTTCAAACAGTTCATAGGAATGGGTCTTATCAAATTTTATAAGGTGCCAGCAGTGGGGTGGTGGTTAGCAGCTGGATTCCTACATGGCCTACCGCAGTTTGATTCCTGGATCCACTAGCTTGAAAATAACACGTGTGTGTGTGTGTGTGTGTGTGTGTGTGTGTGTGTGTGTGCACCCAAAATCCTGAGAGGAGAATGGAGAAAAAGTGATCGCAGTGTGGCCATCTCCTTTGGGGGTGATTTCTCACTTTCTATGTCACTGTCTGTCTCTGTCTCCTGTGAGTACACGTGCCCTGTGGCAAAAACAAATGAACAAATAAGCAAACACTATGCATGGATTTCGTGTTTTTTTTTTTTCCCCCATCAAATTTAATTCATACTTTAATTCCATTATCCATGAGTTTTTTGAAATTCCTTCAAGTGATTTAAGGGGAAAAAGAAAAAAAGCAAACATTTAAGGGACACAAAAATTGAAAAATATCTGTTGATGATAATGTGTATGATGATCTTTAACTGAACTAATATACAGTGTATTCATGCTGGGAAACTTCCTTTTGCATGTTGTAATGATGTACAGTGATTTAATATATAAATAAAATAAAATATAAAAACAAATGTATAAATAAATATCCTGGAAAATGACATATTAACATACCTATCAATAGATCACTATTTGGGAACTCCGAGATTCCCAACTTAAAATGTGTCTAGAAGTTGTGTCAAGGATTCTGAGGCATGCTACAGTAGGACAGCTGATCTGATAGAGAAATCGTTCCATGCTGTGATTGTGGCTTTTGCCTTTTACATAGCCTACCTGTGGTCCTGTCTAAGGTGGAACCCCAGGGAAGTTAACGGCTTTGTGTTTGTCATTAAGCTGGTAGAAGCACATAGCTTTGCCAGGGAAGGAGAAGACAAGGATGCCAGGAATGAGGACTATAAGGGCTTCTTGCTTTTATTTCCTTGTTATGTACAAGCGTATCTGTCAGATAACTTTAGCTCATACAAATTTCTCGTGAATGTACTCATGTTAGGGACTGAAAGACATCGAACGGTGTGAGAAGGATTCTTATTTAGTTGACTTTATATCAGAACACAACAATTTAAAACTAAATGACAGATACCTCTGTTTTCAAAAGAAGCAAAACCAAAGGAAATTCACCCCTGGCAGTGTGTGTGTGTATGTGTGTGTGTGTATGTGTGTGTGTGTGTGTGTGTCCTTAGGCCTGGGTCCTGGGTATTGGCTCGGCCTCTCTGTTCTCCCAGGGCCTCATTATATCTCCCTACATGTCTTCATCTCCCTCTGGAACTCTTGCTCAGCCTCCTCCAGCTGTTCTGCCATAGCCACACTCCTTTCATTTTTCTGTGTAAAACAATTCAACCAGTCTTCTAACGGATGCTCTGGGGCCTGTTGTTTCATCTGCAAATGGCCCATCAAAGTGTTTAGTTAAATTTTCTCCATATGAGAAATTCTCCAGCAATGTTTTTAAAGTATGGATTTTCTTTCTTTCTAGTAAGTAATTAGGTGATGTGGTCAAAGCGATACAGCTAAGAGGTAGGAAGCAGCTCATCCCGAAAGAAGGATGTGTACATTCCCCAGCGTGATGGAAACGGCAGCAGCACTCCCTCACGCCTCGTCTCACAGGTGGGAGGCGCCTCCCCCACCGTACCATCGTATTATGCTTTCATTATCTCTCTGCATGACAGCAGTCCTCAAATACAAAATGAGGGCCTGATAGCAGAAAAAGTTTCATATCAATTTTTGTATCCCCAGGCCCTAGCATGCTGCCTGGCACCTAATTATAGCAATCAATAAATACTTAATAGGGTCATCATTCATTTAATAAATATTTTCTGGCCATATATGAGAAAATGGCATTAAAGTTGAGATCTGTAAAGTGAGTAAGAATGAGACAAGTGACAAAGAATATAAGGGTCGTTAGGGCCAAGGAAGTAGTGTGGAATGAATAAACTAGTGGGTTCATGAATGACTGAAAATACTAGTGTATGGAGTACCAGATAGGGCACTAAATACATTTTGTTTCAGGTTATTTGTAGGCATTCTGGCCATCTCTTTGAACTCTTGTTTGGTCACAATAATATTAATTTATTCAATAAGTTACTGGACCAGCAGGTGGTGTGGAGTTTAAGGTGCTAGATTCTACATGGCCACCTTCGTGGTTTGAGTCCCAGACCTGGCAGCTTGAGAATCATGCAGGACACGTATGTGTACATGCCAAAACCCCTGAGAGGAGGGTGCAGGAGGAGGATTACCACTCCTCTGGGGTGTGTGTGTGTGTGTGTGTGTGTGTGTGTGGAGTGATTTCTCTCTCTCTCTCTCTCTGGCTAGATCATGCCCTATAGGAAAAACTAATAATTAATAATAATGATTATTACCGAGATTGAGGATTTTTCCCATGGTGTCATGGTAAGGAGAGAAATCAGTCCCTGCCTTAGGTTGGGGAATAGGCATTAAGGATCCCCACAATGGAGGTCACCTTACAACTATGCTCTTCTTAGAGACTGGTGGTTCTCTGGGTAACAGATATCAGTGGAAATGTGACTTCAATGGGCACCCAGGAAGAACTTTCACTAGCAAGTCATGGCTGAACTGAGCTTTGTAGTGTTGCTGGGAGCCAGAGTAGGGGTCATGTCCCAGATCGTCAAAAGAACATAGACAAAGCCCAGGCTCACAGAGAGAAGGCTCCTGTGACAGCAGCAAAGAACAGTGATGGTGGTTTATTCAAAATGAGCTGGAGAGTTGGGAGATCTGGCAATAATGGCTGTATAGGCCGTGCTTCTGATTTCAGGTTTTGATTCCATAAGAATCCCAAAGAGGTGCCCTTGAAGCATTTTAAGCCAAGTTTGTGTGCATTGGAGTGAAGACCTGGGGAGTACAGCTCAGTCATAGCTGCTTTGTGGACCCCTTGCTCTGGCTACCGTGGAGGGACGAGTCTAAGAGCTGCAGGATTGGGCTCAGACGCCTGTCAGTGCACCATGGCTGTGGAGGCAGCTCAGACTAGATGCTGGTGGCAGAGTGGGAATAAGGGGAAAGACCTAAGACTATTAGCAGGTAAGATCTTCAGGGCTGGTGTTGAAAGGAATAGAGGTTGTGATGGGACAATGAGATGGGAATGACCCTGAGTGGTCCATCACCCTCACCAGTGACTGGGCAGTACTAAGCACACCAGCAAGAACAAATGCTGAAGAATTAGGGTTGAGGGAGGAATCACAAGTTTGTTTTGTTAAAATGTTGAATTTGAAGGCTTTTCCAGCATGCACAAGGAGTCTTGTGACCAACTGAATGAGAGTCAGGAACTCAGTGTGAATAGAGCAAGTGACAGACTTGTGACTTAGCTACGCCTGGGGGAGGCCACTGAGTCATAGCAGGGTGAGATCATCTATGGAAGGGATACAGCACGGGAAGGGGCAGAGTGTCCAGGACTGATCTGTAGAGCTCTAGAATCAGGTGGCTGAATCATGGAACACAAGTTGCAAAGGAGACAGAGAAAGACTGGCAGAGAGTTGACTGGAATTCAGAAGGATGTGACAAGAAAGCATGGCTGAGAGACAGAAACGGGCACCCGTGACAGATGCCACTAAGAAATCACATACAGTGAGGGCCAGCGGGCTGCCCGTTAAATCAGCACAACTGAAGTCGTTGGTGACCTTGCAGGATCCACTGACGATACGGTGGGAACCGGAAGCAGAGAGATCTGCATGAAGGAGTGTGTGAGCGCTTAGGAGATCGAGTCGAAGTACAGACTGGCATTGACAAATTAAACTTAGCAATCGTGTAAGAGAAAAAAGACCAGACAATTCATTTGCTCTTGTAGATAAGTTTGCTTTTGAAATCACGACGTTAGATTAAATTAGCCTTGTATGGCTCTCCAGAGCATGACAGTTTAGCAGATATTCCATACCATAGAATTTTCTTCATCATGGATTCGCCCTGGATGGAGCACTGAGATAAAACCTAGCCTTTGTTAGTGGCCTCTCCTGAAAACCAACATGTTTCTGTGGAAATCATTCCATTTCCCTCCTTTTGTTGTTTCTAGCAATCTCCTCCTGCATTCCCACTTACCGTCTTCTTTCACGCTTTGATGATGTACTCAGTCCACCTGGACTTTGGGTTGGAAGGGCAAGTAACAGCAGCCTTGTTTCCCTTGCAGATGATGTATTACCTTCGGCTATGACAAATCTTGGCTGCTTTTCTCCTCTCTACGTTGGTGCTGCCTCGGGCTCTTGTATTTCTCACCATCTTCATCTCCATTCAGTGCTTTCCCCTTTCATTCCTGTATTTGTGGTTTTTTAAAAAAATATGTCAACAGTAGTCTTATGCGTGTATTCACATTTCTGCCTGTTCATAATCAAAATCTCTGTCCCTTGCAGAAACTTTGTTTTTTATTCCTTTGTTTCAAATCCCTTCTATGAAAACTTTTATGGTATGAATAAATAGAAATGTACTAGTGTAACAGGGTATGTCAACATACAAATCCAAGTCTAAAAAGATTTGGTCTTTTAAAGAGGTTATGATGGTCCCTTAAAACAAAATTATACCATACCTGGGAGGTTTGTGTTTTGTATTATTTTGTTGTGAACAGGTATCCCTGAAAGTGAGATCGCAGTCAAGAGTTCCCAAAACATCCAGTGTGAGATTTCAAAGCTCAAGCCATTCTAGTAGCTGGATGGACATCTGGTCCTAGGAAACTGTCAAATGCTGTGTGTACAGTAGCGTTACTCTCTCAACAGTGAACACAGACAAGTCTTAAAATAATCCTCCACAATTATGGAACTTCCAAGTTGTCTACAGTGAAAAAAAGTAATACATGGAAATAGAAATCTGCTCATAAATGTTACTGGGTCATTGGAAAAGTCGTAACATATTTTTTTCTATGGTCTTCTATGCAAAAATATTTCATGATTTTTCCAGTGACCCAATATTTTATATATAAGTGCAGGAACAGCAGTTGGCATAATGTCTATGTCAGTGGAGTCCCACGTAGTTGACAGCGGTTTAAGTCCCGGACCCAGTGACTTGAATTCACGCCTGGCATGTGTGTGTGCCTGCCCAAGATCCCGAGAGGAAAATGGAAGAAAAAGGACTGCAGCATGGCCATCTCCCCTGGGGGGTGATTTCTCACTTTCTGTCTCTCTGTCTCTCTCTGTCTTTCTGGAGAGTGCACCTGCCCTATAGCAAAAACCTCTCAAAAAAAAAAAGAAAGAAAGAAAGAAAAGAAAAGAATTGTAATATATAAATGCTCTATTTATGGAAATTTTTACCTGTCTCGTGGGAATACATAATTTGCACGTTTAGCTCAAATAACTGGGTGAGAAGTATGATTATCCTATGATTCCACATGTCAGTTCAACCTAAGGGCTGAGTTTTCTTGACTACTGCATGGCTTCAACTCCCTTTGCTTTTATATACCCACTTATCTAAAACTCTGAAAACGGGCTGCTCATAGCATGAGGTAGGAAGTGTATTATAGTGCATGTCACCTCCTGGCTTAACCCAGCACTAAAGTTCTATCTTAAAATTCTGACCTTTCTTGCTTTCGGGGGACAGTATTTTGAGAATCACTGATCATAGTCATAAAGCATTTCCAACTAGCAATAATAATAATAATGATAATAATATATGAACATACTATAGAGTTTTTAATATGACATAATAATAATAATGATAATAATATATGAACACACAATAGAATTTTTAATATGAATTTATAAGTCATGTTAAACCAAATACTTTTTTAAGTGAAATCACTTGTGACTTTCAAAGTAATTTTAAATCTGCTTTATTCTTATTGGCAAAGTATGTCGTTTTTAATCTTGATAAAACTTTAAAAACTCAAAGACTTATGAATATTATTCCTTGTTAGTTTCTTCTGTCAGTGTAAATACCATTAATATTATGGGTCATGTTAATGAATAATATGCAATATTTAGGCTGTTTATATTTTCTACCTTAATGGAAGTCTGGCTTTAATATCAGAAAGAATAAAAGATTTATAATTCAGAAAAGAAGAAGAAAAAGAAAAACAATGATCAAGGTCAATCTAGCTACTTCTATTGTAGAATAGTTGGTTCTCTTCTAATGGCAGATACGACAAATGTATAGCAATAACCCATCAACTGGCTAATAGGAACATTGCATTTGTTTCCTGAGTTTCTTTAAAGCATTGCAGCTTCTTTTCCTCCATGGATACAATGGCGTTAGAGGCTTCAATTGAATTGCTTAGAAAATATTTTTTCATTTGTTTTTTTTTTAAAGTAACAAAACTAATTTCAATCTGAAAGAAAGGAGTATTTTCTCAACCTTAAAAATTTTTTTCATTGTTTTCCAATTTGACTCTATTGTTTCCACAGCTCTGATTTTAATCTTTCTTTTTCTTAACTGAAACAAACTAATTGTTTTAAAAGATTAATTTTTATCTTTTATTCCTTTATAAAGATAACCTACATTTGCATCATTATTAGTATTATTACTGATGCCCTTAATTCCTTTCCCTTTGGTGTCTGAAGAAAGTAAATGCAAGTACGATTAGCTATTAGCTGTATGTGTGTAGTTGTTTTCATCTGCACATTTTATTCAGTGAAAACTAAAGATGGACTTATGTGTGTTTTCCCTCTCAGCTTCACAAAGGGAGGGACTCAAAGCAATACCGTTGATGTACAATTTCCTGAAACTTCATAATGACAAGCATTTTCCACCTTTTCTCCACTATTGTCATTTGTTACATACCAAATGCATATATGTAAGCAGTTCCATTTTGGCTACTGTCTATAGCCAGCAGTGGTTGAATGCAAAGGACTCTGCAGTCCCGATAGCTTCAAGTCCCAGTTCTGGCATGTCCTAGCTGCTTTGGACAAGTTCTTATCCTCTCAGTTTCTCATGTGCAAAGTCGCAATAATGGTAATAGTACTCATATTATTGGTTTGTTATGAGGATTTGATGAGTTAATATTTGTGAGGGTCCTGGAACATAAAACAAGTGAATGTAAAAATATAAATTGTGTATAAATAAAATATGAGGCTGTGGTGAAAAGGGGACTCTCCTACGTTGTTGGTGGGATTATAAATTAGTTTAGCCTCTATGGAGAACAATAGGGAGGTCCCTAAAAGACTTAAAAATACAACTACCAGGGAACCAGCAGTTAGCGTAATGGCTATGTCGCTGGACTCCCATGTAGTTGACTGCAGTTCGTGTCCTGGACCCGGTGGCTTAAAACTCACGCCGGGCACGTGTGCATGCGTGCCCAAGATCCCAAGAGGAGAATGGAGGAGAAGGGATTGCGGTGTGACCATCCTCCCTGGGGGATGATTTCTCGCTTTCTGTCTCTATGTCTTTCTCTGTCTGGTGAGCGCATGCACCCTATAGTGAAGAAATCTCTCCAAAAAAAAAAATATATATATAGAACTACCATATGATCAACCAATTCCAGTACTAGGTATCTACCCAAAGGACAGCAGCATACTCAGTCAGAAAATTGCTTGCACATCCATGTTTTTTACAGCATTATTCATAATCCCGAACACATGGAACCAATTCAAATGTCCACAAACATATGAATGGATTGAAAAAGTGTGGCACATATACACTATGGAATACTACTCAGCCATTAAAAAAAAAAAAAAAAAAACCAAGAACCTGGAATTTGATAGAAAGTGGACAAATAAGGGAGATCTACTTCTGAGTGAAGTAAGTCAGTCTATGAAAGAGAGACATGGTATTTCCCCACCTGATATATACTGAATGTCCACACTCTATGGAGGAAACTGAAAGTTTGGAGGATACAGAAGCATGGAAAATAGTTGCACATACTGGATGCGGTGTGGGAAGAGATTGGGAGCTGGAGGAGGGTGTGAGGAAAGGAATCAAAGAGAAAAATAAAGAAGTGGAACATCTTGGGAGGATTAGTAATGATAGTGTATGATATCTTAAACTGGACTAGTATGCAGTGTGTTCATGCTGGAAAAATTCGTTTTACAAACCACATTGATATACAGTGATTAAATGTATAAGAATAAATTTAAAAAATAAAGTAAATAAATATGACTATAAGATAAACAGATTGCAGATAAATAGATACACGCCTAAACATATTGGTCTACTACTCATTATTGCCTCTATATTCTCAGGCTCCTTGTTACCCACTAACAGGGTATATTTTTATTTCTCTTCTCTATAACATCTGGTTTACCTTTCTTCCTTTGTTTGAGGATTGCTAAGCATTTTAAAAGATACTTATATCAATCTCTGTTTGATGCTATATAATTAAGTAAATTGACACAGATTTTTCATCAGCCAGAGTGAATAGATTGCAATGCATGGAAGATTTTGTCTCTGCTGCAAAATATATTCCAAAAGAATTACATGGATAAGGAAAATAATACTGGCAATGCCAACTTTATCTGCTAAATCATTGGCAGTTGACTTTCTGTGAAAGAGTTAAGTATGTTTCTATATCAACTATTCAGTTTACTCATTAATTAAAGTAGAACAAATTCAATATTTTTTTATTCAGAAGATTAACCAAAACCCACCATGTTTGCAATTTATATTCATCCTGTAAACTGCGAATGCATTAAACATTTCCATCTGGAGCTCCGATGATTGTTTTTCTCCCATCTCATGCTTGATAAGCTGTTACTGATTAGACAGGGGATTCTGAAGCTGTTGAAAGCACAGATTTTCTTAAAGCTCCATCACCTTGGTGTTCTTTACTTCTTAAAAGATCTTGCTTGATGTCTGCAGGTTCCATGCTGGCTGCCATCCAGGTAGAAGCTATAGGTCCCTTGGCCCTGATGTTAGTGCAGACGGCCTTATTCTGTGCCCACTATCCTAGCTTTTTCTTCATTAAAAAAGTGCTCCACTCTCTAGTCTAATTTATGTATGTATGTATGTATATATATATATATATATAATTTTTTTTCTTTATTTCAGTTAGTTGATGCTAAACCTTAATTTATCCTGTGTTGAATTCTGTAATAAAATACAACTGGCCTATATGGTGTGTAGTATTTTCTAAACATTGTTCCAAAGCCATCACATGTTTTGATTCATTTAATCCTCATTAATTGTGGTGTAAGTTAGACATTTTTTTTTTGAGAGAGATTTTCACTGTAGGGCGCGTGCGCTCGCCAGACAGACAGAGAGAGACATAGAGACAGAAAGCGAGAAATCACCCCCCAGGGGGGATGGTCACGCCGCAATCCCTTCTCCTCCATTCTCCTCTTGGGATCTTGGGCACGCACACACACGCGCCCGGCGTGAGTTTTAAGCCACTGGGTCCGGGATGCGAACCGCGGTCGGCTACGTGGGAGTCCAGCGACATAGCCATTACACTAACTGCTGGTTCCCTAAGTTAGACATTTTTAATATCTCCATTTAATAGCTGAGAAAACTGAGACAGAGGAAGATTGAATAATATCCTCAAGATCAACCAGCAAACAGAGAGCTCAGCCAGGAACCCACACACTCTAATTCAGGGGCCGCTGCTATCTGGCGCCACACCAAGGGCCTCTCAGGGCTGGGCCTTCATCCCTCAGTCAGTGGCCCATGCACTTCAATATGATGCTCCGATGAAGACTTATTCAGATGATCCCCCGGTTTAGTCCCCTTTATAATACACACCTGGCCTGTTCGGATTACCTTATGGGTATCACTTAACAGACTAAAGATGGAATACAGACTGTGCAATGTTAACAATAAAAATAATAACAACGTCAAGCACAGTTACACAGCTTCCTTTTTTTGAGAATCCCCTGTGTTTGTCCCTTCACATGTCTGTAACTCCTAGTGATGACCCTCCTGTGTCTTTGGCACCATAACACATTTTTCAAACTGTGGCTCAGAAAACTGATATTTCTCATATAAGGAAACAAAGTTACTAAGTAGAACAATCAGAATTCACAGTGTGGTTCTGTTGATTTTTCCATATCCGTATGATTTCTGTGAATGGGTTATTTAGAAAACTGTAGGTGAGAATAGATGGATGAAGGCCTCCCAGACAGCAGTCAAGGATCCCTCTGAGGGGACTGACCTTAAAACCAGATCTCTCCTTTTTCTCTTTTTGTTTGAAGTGAACTTGGTCCTCTGGATTTGTTCATACTCTACAAATCAGCCGTCATCATGTTGGAAGACAGTTAGGTCTGAAGGGATGAGTGGTTTAAGGTAATCTCCCATTGCAAAAACATGGGAATGACCGTAAACACATGAATTGTCCCCAAATTACATAGATTTTACATTTTGGATTACATATCTCTGCACCCCCTAGAATTTAGCTCTGCACATAGGAGGAACTTTATACATGTCAATTAAGTAAATGAATGAATGAATCCATAAATGTATTAATGCATGTATAAATGAATAGAAAAAAATAAATTTTTTGTCCATAGTAAGTTTTTTTCCTTTCTTTTTCTTTCTATCTTTCTTTCTCTCTCTCTTCTTTCTCCCTCCCTTTCTTTCTTTCAAGGTTTTTGCCAAATATATTTGGCACATTGTTTGTAGAAGAGAGAGAGGCAGTGAGAGAGAAAGTGAGAAATCACGCCCCAAAGGGGATTGCCACACAGCAAGCCCTTGTCCTCTTTTCTCTTCTGGGACTTTGGGCACACACACACCTGTGCCCAACATTATTTTCAAGCCACCAGGTCTGGGACTCAGACTGTGGTTGGCTCAGCACCTTAGCCACCATGTCATATGCCGGCCCCCATATTAAGTTGTACATAGTCAGCAAATGTAATCAAAAGACCAATAGTATTTATAAAGACATATCTTTTCAACTAAAATCTTGTTTTTACTGTAATCTTAGAGTAGCGCATATCTTTGTGTCATTTCAGTTCTGAACTATTGTCAAATGCGTTGTCTCTTGTTGTTTGGAATCACAGTCTTGCTATTTGACTCAAAACAATTCAGCACTACTTGTGTCCCCACTCTTCCCTCCTCAATTATACAGTGTTGGGAACCAGCAGACAGAGTAATGGTTACATCGCCGGACTCCCACATAATTGACTGTGGACCCAGTGACTAAAACTCACGCCAAGTTTATGTGCATGCGTGCCTAAGATCCTGAGAGGAGAAGGGATTGCGATATGATCATGCCCTCTGGAGGGTGATTTCTTGATTTCAGTCTCTCTGTCTCTATCTTTCTGGCGAGTGCACATGCCCTATAGCAAAAATCTCTCTTTAAAAACAAACAAACAAACAAAAAACAAACAAAACATACCAGTGTTGACTCTATGCAAGTATGCCCAAGAAATGAGAAGGATTGGTTAAGCAAATGAAAATTAGAATAACTTGGAGGATTATCCTTATCACTTTTTACTTCCCCTCACGTGATAAATGAATCTATTTAAGTTTTATTTTGTATATATTCAAGAAAGTATACTGACAACTTAATACAAATCCTAAATTTTTACCCTCAAAGATTTAAATCTTATGTGGCATTTGATGTTCAATATTTATCTCCTCCACCAGATTACACACTCTTTGAGGGTGACTCTTAAGAGTTACAAAGAAGGTGTATTAGTCACAAAGGCATCACCCTATAGTAAAGTGGCAGTTGAGCAGCATCCTAATGAATGATTATAAATTTACAAGAAAGTTACCTACAGTGGGCAGTTGAGAGGCCTTTGTTCAAAAGTGTAGGCCATGGTCTCATTGTTCCTCACCAAGTGCCATAGGGTACTTTCCAAATCCTTCCCAAACTTCAAGAAATAGAATTTGCATTTTCTCTCAAATCCATGGCAAAGTGAACATTGGCAATATCAACCACTCATCACTTAGAAAATTGAGGATTAATTTTTGTATTTATCCTAATTACTTTAGCAAAAGAAACTTATTTAAATGGGAATATTATAAGTCTTATTTCAGTGAGCTCTATCTCATGGCATTGGAGGTTAATGCTACTAGGTCATAGGAACAATCATGACATATTTTTCTATGTTTTTCTATGTATAAATGCGTCATGACTTTTCCAACTACCCAATATTTTGCCACAGCTGTGTAGTCTTCCATGCCCAGCCTGCACCTCGGCTTGCTGGTGCTCTGAAAAGGAAGAACTGAAAGGATCAATAGCTCTGGCTAACAGTTTTTTTTGGATTAGAGTAATAATGTTTGTAGAACTGGCAGACTGCAGTTAAAAATGGCCCTTGATCATTTATTCATTGGTCTGTTCGAGCAGGAAATACAGCTGTCATTGATCACTACCAATAAATAAATAAAGGATGCTGAAGTCAGCCACTGGCTGAACTTTGAGTAAAAGGGAAAATCAGGGATATGCTGCTGCCATTTAAATACTAATTGGCACCACCAAGAGGGGAGAAGGGAAATGAGGACTGTGATCAACAAGGAATAGTGCCTCCAGGGCAGTCGTGCTTCCCTCTCCATGTTCTGCTGAGGCATTTTAACACTGTCTGTTTGGACCTAGGAAGGAATCAAGTTCTCTATTATTTAAGTCTTCCTCTTCTACTGAGAACAGAGCCGAAACAGACAGGCACCTTTTGCCCATATCCCATTAACCGTAACTTTGTCACACTGCCTCCTACACTTATTGATAGATGTTCGGACGGATGAAGAAATCATCTCAGTTCTAAGGCCGGGTACCCACCTAAAACTTGGAATTTTTATTTAAACAAGACTCTACTCAAAGTGCTGTGAGTCTCTGTTGTTTGCAGTAGTCCCGCCTTATCCATGGTTTCACTTACCATGATCTCAGTTACCTGCAGCCAACAGTGGTCTGAAAATAAGTGAGTTTGCTGTAATTAGATGTTTTGAGAAAGATCACACTCACATAATTTTTATTATGCTATGTTGCTATAATCACTCATTCTATTGTATTATTTGTTATTGTTACTCTCTTTACCTATTTTACAAATTAAACTCTGTTATGGGTATGTATGTGTGGGGAAACACACAGTATATAAAAACTTCGGTGCTGTCTGTGGTTTGACAAATACGCTGGAGGTCTTGTAATGTATTCCCAAGTAAGGGGGACTCATTATAGACAAATGGGAGAGAGAATTTATCCTTCTGGCTTTAGTGGAAAGTTGTCATAATTTTTAAAATAAATTAAACATATATATTTAAGGTCATCTTAGTCTTTCGTTGCTAACTGTCCTGACTCAAACTGACTCAGAGAACAAGGAAATTAAATTTCTCATATGAAAGTTCAGTGGTGGAGCAGATATCGGAATTAGCTGATTCACTGACTCAGTAATTTGTGGATCATTTGTAAACCACTCCTGCATCTGCGTGTGTCAGTCTGGCCCTGAGGCTGGCTCCCATCCCAATGTCAAGACGGCCACATCCATTTCGTTCTCACAGCACACTGTACAGTTCTCAGAGGCAGGCTGACACCATCTGACCCTCCATCTCCTTCTTAGACTCCAGGAAGCCTTAGCCATTATGTACTCTCACCTGCTCAGTCTTCAAACCAGGTAGGGAGTCAGGGGATGGGGTTGCCATGGTTCATTTGGACAGTTCAGGATTGACTCTATTGCAGAGAAAAGAGTCTCCTTCCTTGGAATTATACAGGAAATAAATGGACACTGAACACCTGAATAGAACCAAGGCTTATGCTACAACAATAATAGTAACAACAACACAAGAGGAAATGAATTTAGATGGGCAACCACGACTGCCTGCTCCAATTCATAATATACATGTGTTTCTGGACAACATTCAAAAGTACTAATGACTAATGTTTGAAATAGGAGAAACACCATGTTCTTCCATTAGTGATTTGCAGAAGACAGTAATATCAACCCCCACTTCTAATAAGTGAATATTCTAGTGTACACATTAAATGTAGAGTTACCTGAACGATGTTTTCAGCCTCGACCTGCCTCATGTTAAGGCTAAAAGTCAAAGTTACTATATGTATTTTCTGAGTATGGGGTTTTGGGAAAGACAAATTGTATTCATTTCATTTCATACCAAGTCAAGTTTACATTGATAAATTATTTCTAAAGAAATCCTTCTCCATCTAATAACTCTGAGAAGTTTGAGTTCTTATAAACATGAAATCAAGCTTATTTTTCTCTAAGTTGAGCAATATTTGTTTTGTTTTCCAAGTTGATGTCTTTAAATTTGGTTAAAAAAATTTCGTTTTAAAAAAATGTATGAATCGGGAACCAGCAGTTAGCGTAATGGCTATGTCGCTGGACTCCCACGTAGTTGACCGTAGTTGCGTCCCGGACCCAGTGGCTTAAAACTCACGCCAGGCGCGTGTGCATGCGTGCCCAAGATCCCGAGAGGAGAATGGAGGAGAAGGGATTGTGTTGTGACCATCCCCCCTGGGGGTGATTTCTCGCTTTCTGTCTCTGTGTCTCTCTCTGTCTGTCTGGCGAGCGCATGCGCCCTATAGCGAAAAAAAATCTCTCTCAAAAAAAAGTGTATGAATTAAAAGCATTGTTAATGACATTGTTTGTTAGCCATCTCCTTGTATTTTTTCCTTGTCTGTATCACTTTTGTCTAGGATGAAAACAATATAATAGGTGAAATCACTCCTAAAACCATACAGCTATTATTTTTATGAGTTGGAAATACATAAACTCTTTCTTTAAATGTAAACCTTCACTGTGTGTCATCAGGCCATTTCTTCACAGCTGACCATTGTGTGTTTTTAAATTCTCTTTATGCTTAATCATTTCATTAGTGGGTTGCTTCTCATAATGTCATGCAGAAACTCTTTAACAAGTCATCCTCTGATCCAGTGATCTGAGCTATAAATGATTAATAGCAGTGAGCAGATCATTTACATCTACAACCCAAATGTCCTACGTGTTGCTGTAGAAATTCTGTAGCTAAGACATTTGCACAAAAGTTCTGGAAGT
Source organism: Tupaia belangeri chinensis (assembly GCF_000334495.1). NCBI lineage: Eukaryota > Metazoa > Chordata > Mammalia > Scandentia > Tupaiidae > Tupaia > Tupaia belangeri. Next base: position 2,124,370 of record NW_006159440.1, on the reverse strand, counting down.
CAAACAGTCGAGTCATGTTTCTCAAATAAATTTGCCTTTAAACCCTGCAGCCTCATTATAACACAACTTGAAATGGCAGAAAATTCAGCGAGGCATGTCACCAAGACCAGTCTTCTACGGAGAGTTCCAAGAAAAATTCATTAAAGTGTTTCCAACTTTAATCCTAATCAATGGAATAAAGAAAAAAATTAATAGGGATATAATTAAAGTGTATTTTAATGGGTATGTATTAAAAATACTGAATTGCATGTAAATAGAATTTAAAGGGATATCTCTTGTCTTGGTAAGATTTGAAAGAAGAGAGATTTGTAAAATGAGTTCAAATAGAATAAACAGGAGTAAGAAACAAAGAAGAATATATGTATACGAGAGCAAAGAAGTGAAACTGATAAGACAAAATAACAAAACAATTCAATGGTTTTATCTATGCCCCTTTTTCATAGATCCACAGAAAATATTTAATTTCAGATTCTCTCCATTGTGTAAAATACAGCACTTTCTGTAAGTGCATAAATAATGTTTGTCTGGGAAACAACTATTCTTGTCTTTAGTAAGGTAAACTTGTTATCAAAGCAAAGCAAGGCAAAACCTCAGAAAAACAAAGAAATTGAACAGAGCTTCAAAAATTTTAAGATAGAGTAAGGTTTTTGCCCCTGTGGTCTTTTCATACAGGGGCAAATTTTATTCCTGCTTCTCTTGTAATCAGAAGGGATCTTGTGATGGAGGGAAATAGGTAACTGTAAGAGGTGCTGTGCCTGTTTTTACTCAGTGCCACTGTACCTAGTGCTGTCTACACAATGGAGCTTCAGAGACTTAAAGATCTCTTCTTCCAATTAAGCTAACCTTCCATTAACTGTTCTTTGGGGACCGGAGTTCCTTCAGTAGCATTTTTTTCCTTTGAGTTAAGTTCTGTTCCCATTACTATTTTAAAATCTTTAAGCATCATTGGACATTTATGTCTTAATGTGAGTTCTCTTATCAGCTTCATTGCAATGTGTCTCTAGGCTGGGGACATATTGAATTAGTCAGTGGGAGTAAATAAAAGCTGAAATGGAAGGACACCAAAGAGAAATATCCATCCCCATTGTTTAGGTTTTTTAAATCAGTGATGGGCCCTAGCACAGATGTGTGTATGTAATACAAGAAAAATGTGTCTATATACTTGCACATATATGAGTTTGTATGTAAGGATAGTGGTAAAAGTATATAATGCCATATATTTATCAGTAATTATTAATATTTCTCTTGCATGACTTATGTGGCCCTCTAAATACTGTGTCCTGGTTGAATGAAATCTTCTGCTTTTTTTTGTTGTTGTTGTTGTTTTTGTAGTGAAAAATTCTAGCTTTTTTACTATGAAAAAGAAAGCGTTTACATATAAAGAGTATAGATCTAAATGCTACAACATGAGTAGAGGTCACAAGGCTGCAGTTCTTTTGGTTTTTTTTGTTTGTTTTATTACTGATAAGGCAAACTTCTCAGACATGTTGAAAAACAATAAAAATTTGTTTTCATTGCTCTAATAAACAATGACAGTCTTCAAAGAATCAACAGTGTAGGTTTGAGTGCTTCAACGAAGACATTCTAAATGTTTGTAGTATTCATGTTATCTGAATACCTTTCTGTCTTTCACTTTTCTTTCTCTCTTTCTTTCTCTCTCTTTTCTTTCTTTCTTTCTTTCTTTCTTTCTTTCTTTCTTTCTTTCTTTCTTTCTTTCTTTCTTTCTTCATGGTTCTTTATGGCTGAATAATATTCCATTCTGTATTATGTGCCACATCTTTTAAATGTGGTCCTCAGTTATTGGGTAGTTATGTTGATTTCAAGACTTAACAATTGTGAATAATGCTGTAATCAACATGGACCTGCAAGTATCTTTCCAACTGAATGTTTTCCTCTCCTTTGGGACCATAGGTGGCTAACCTGGGTGCATCCCATATGGAAAAGTTTACCAAATTATCTAACATTTGCTTCAAATTTTGGGGAAAAAAGGAGTCTTTCCTGCACAATGGAAAATAAAGAAAAGGACCTCCATGGAATGGTGATACTTTAGCAGGAAAAGGGGATTTTTCTAACATAAATATTGGAGCTTCTCAGTGGTAACACTAGTTTTGAAGTCAGAAAACTAGAAATTAGAAAAAGAAATAATAGATTTCTTCAGTGACAGAGTTTGTTGGTTTTGTTGTCGTTTTGCCGTAGGTGGGTATACTCTCTGGAGAGAGATAGTGAGAGGGAAAGTGAGAAATCATCCCCCAGGAGGGATGGCTACACTGTAATTCCTTCTCCATTCTCATCTTGGGATTTGGGGCATGCATGCATATGTGCTTAGCATATTTTTAAAGCCACTGGGTCCAAGACTTTAACCACAGTCGGCCATGTGGGAGTCCAGTACCTAAGTCACCATACCACCTGTTTCCCGAGCTTTTTCTTTTAAAATAAAAAGCAATTTCTAAATCTTGGCACCATATTACTCACAAGGTAATGCAAGGGACTAGACAAAGTAGTCATCTATAAACAAAATCAGTTCCAAGATATTATGTAATATTGAAAAAGAATGCAATTAAATGTTTAAATGATTGAGTCTTGAGGGCTAGGTCTGGTCCACAACTGTCTGCCTATTGTCAAAAGTAAGGCTGTGGGCCAGTCCATTAACATAGTGGTTAAGAGAGTTGTGTACCACATGGCCAACTGTGGTGCCTGGCTCTTTTGGCTTGAAAAACATACTGTGTGCATGTGTGTATGTGCCCAAAATCCCAATAAAATTTAAAAATATAGGGAAGAAGTTTATGGCATGGTATTATGATCTCACCCCATTGGAAAGCACTTTCTCCCTTTTCCTCTCTCTCTCTCTCTCTCCCTCTCTCTCTCTCTCTCTCACACACACACACACACACACGAAAGCGTTCATCATCTAGCAATATAAAAAGCAAGGGGGTGTCTCCCAGCATACTGTAGAGAACAGAGTGTCCCCACATGCCGGTTTACATACATGGCCAAAGAGGAGCTGGGTTTCTACCAGCTTCACTGGGAGCTCACTGGCCCAACTGTTGTACTGCAGACAGAACTCCTGTCTCCCAGCAGACATTCCGCCATTGGTTTCATTGCAATATCTCTGTTCATTCTGGGTATCCCACCTCTTCCACATCTTGTGCAAGAGCTACTTGATGAGAACCTTAAGCAGGAAAAAAAAAAAAGTGCATTTAATTGCCAAAAATGAAAAGCTATTTGCTGATGATAATGTACATGGTCATGTCTTTGTCTTGACTGATAGACATTGTATTCCTGCTGGAAAAGCTATGTTGTACACTATGAAGATATAAACGTGAATTAAAATGGAAAACTAAAAGATAAAGTAAGCAGAGTCTGGCCTCGCCCCATTCCGTCTCCTGGGCAGATTTTGCACTGCGCTCTCTGTCAGTCTATAAATGTTCTCTTCACAAGCCTCCTTATGCTGTGCATAAAGCCTTTATAAATAGCACCCACTGCCACTTACACAGAGTCACGGGAAAAACATTTTTGTCTGTTTTTTTCTCACATATGTTTGAAACTTTACAGTTTTTTTATTTTAACTTGACTTAGCTAATACATTCCAAACCACAGTATTGTGGTTTAGCAACAGAGATAGTTTCTTCATGAACTCTTCAGAATCTCTTCATATTTGTCACAAAATACAAAAAAAAAAAAAAATCTCAAGCAAGCCTTTGTTATAAATCTAGGCTTTGAGTTAGAGTTAACTAAATTTGGTAATTTTTTTTGGAAAGTTTTTTTGCTTTAGGGAATGTGCACTTGCGGGAGAGAGAGAAATTGAGAAATCATCCCCTGGGGGAGATGACCATGCCACAGTCCTTTCTCCTCCGTTCTCCTCTTAGGATTTTGGGCACATACACACACATGCCCCAGGTGAGTTTCACTGGGTCTGGGACTTAAACAACGGTCACCCATGTGGGAGTCCAGTACCTTAACAACTATGCTACATGCTAACCTCCTTAATTTGATAATTGAAAGAAAAAAGAATTATTTATTTCATTTTATTTATTATTATTTTTAAATTTGCTATAGAGCTCATGTACTCACCGGAGAGTCAGACAGAAAAAGAGGGAGAGAGAGAGAGAGAGAGAGAGAGTGAGTAAGCCACCAGGTCAGAGACTCAAACCCAATTGGTCATGCGGGAGTCCAGCGCCTCAACTACCACACCTGCTACTGGTCCCCAAATTTTGTAATTTTAAAGTTACAAAAATAGGTTACATTGAACACTGACATTCAATCAGATGTTATGATAGTAAGTTCTTATATTCAATACATATTAATAGTCATCTGGTTAGCATATTCATAAACTGTAAAGAAATGCTGGCTTATATTATGCGGGTGTGGAGAGAATCAGATGAGAGACTCGAGTTCAAGTCCGTTAGAAAATGCTTAAAGGTGTATGGACAAGCCTCCTGTCCTCCTCCAGAACTCCAGGTTTCTCTTTGTGCTGGGAGACCTCTGACTATTTGTTGCCTAGAAACGGAGTCACTACAGTGACAAGCAGAAACAGAGTAGAAGGGGTCACACGCTGTTTCCCTTTCACTTTACTTCTCTGTGGTTTGCTGTCTTCCTTACTGGGGAGAAAATAAGCTTCTTCAGGGACATCAGCCCAAATATAGAACATAAGCAGGAAGGACCACAGTCTTCAAGTTGGCACCCCAACATGTCTCAAGCCCATTAATACTGTGGTAAAACATGGGCCCTGTTCTGTTTGCTGCCTGAGCCCATGTTGCCAAGTGGGTGGGTTAGAATATTCATTATTTCCAATCAATTAAACAAAAAGTGAATCTATGACAATGGCAGCTAATGTCATTAACAGCTTATGATTTACCTGTTCTAAGTTCATTATATTTAATAACTCATTCAACCTTCACAATCCTACAAAGCACACTCTAGCGTTGCCTTCACCTTTTGACAATCAAGGAAGCTGAGGGTTAGAGCAGTTTCTTTTGAGAGGGTTTTTTTTCACTATAGGGTGCGTGTGCTCGCCAGACAGACAGAGAGAGACATAGAGACAGAAAGCGAGAAATCACCCCCCAGGGGGGATGGTCACGCTGCAATCCCTTCTCCTCCATTCTCCTCCCGGGATCTTGGGCACGCATGCACACGCGCCCGGCGTGAGTTTTAAGCCACCGGGTCCGGGACACGAACCGTGGTCGACTACGTGGGAGTCCAGCGACATAGCCATTACGCTAACTGCTGGTTCCCATGGGTTAGAGCAGTTTTGTAACTTGCTGAGAACGATACAGCTACCACAGAGCAAAGCAAGAATTAAAACCTTGATGACGCTGATCAAATCTGTGTCACCTCTGCTGCTACTACAAACAAGGATCAGTAGCTAGAAAGACACCAAGTCACTCACTTTGAGATGATCTTGGTTTAGTAAAGAGGACAAGTATGAAATATATATATATCTGTCCTCTTTACTAAATATTTTATATATATATATATATTCAAACTCTGTATGCATAGATTGGTAGATATAGATATCCACTCACTATTGGGTAGGAATATTTTATACCTATATATAAAATAATGTATATATACACACACACATACATACCATTCTCTAATATTAGTAAGAGTTGTACTGCTGAGCTAAGCTAAATGTTAGCAAAAAGGGATGTAAACATGACACATTTTAGCTGAATGGGATCATAGTTTTCATTTTATACTTGGTCAAGTTTATATATTCATTCTCACTGGCCCCAGTGACTATTTCCCTTAATTCCTGCAAATAAATAATTTCCCTCTATTCCAGGATTAAAATCATTCATTGTTACTAATTTTGTGTATGCTTTACCATGATCAAGGCACTAAGATTGTGTAAACTACTTATTGTTAAAAATCATTGTGTTAGATTCCACTTCTAATAGCTTCTGTATAATAAAGGATTAACAATTGTTCTTTTTTAAATTAACAATATGGATGATTTTATGTGGTATTGAGGATGTCATATTTTTGCTCCAATTGCAAATTTTTACACTTTAGTACATAAATTTTCACTAATTTTTCAAAGTAGTCACCCATGAAAAGATTTCAATGTCTGTGGGTTTTATGTTTAAAATTGCCTTTGGGGAAAGTCCATTTGATTATGTGCTAAAATAACCAGGAAATATGAATATGCTCTAAAATTCTGAATTCTTCTCTTTGAGAATTTAACTTAAAAATACAAAATAAAAATAAGTAGCAAATAGTTTTTCGTAAGTCTTAGCAAGTCACCTCGAAAAAGGGATGCTTCAATTTGGAGCTGGAGGGATTTTGAGAGACTGGCCGCTCCCTTCCTTCTTTTCACGGACCCGGAAAGTGAACTGACTTCTCTGAGGCAAATGAAAGTGGCTGGATCCCAGTCTCTGGGCTCTGACCAGTGCTCCTGGTAGCCTGATGGTATGCCCAAGGTGTTGTTGGTTCAACCACATACTTCTTGGGTCATGAGAAAGCTGGCATGACTTTAATTTTCTGATAAATTCCCTGCCTCAGCATACCATTTATCGCCATAGGATGAAGACGTGTGTTACGCTTCCAGGTCTACTTTAAGAGAAACTCAACCATTGACATTTCACCAGACAGACAGAGAGAGACATAGAGACAGAAAGCGAGAAATCACCCCCCAGGGGGGATGGTCACGCTGCAATCCCTTCTCCTCCATTCTCCTCCCGGGATCTTGGGCACGCATGCACACGCGCCCGGCGTGAGTTTTAAGCCACCGGGTCCGGGACACGAACCGTGGTCGACTACGTGGGAGTCCAGCGACATAGCCATTACGCTAACTGCTGGTTCCCATGGGTTAGAGCAGTTTTGTAACTTGCTGAGAACGATACAGCTACCACAGAGCAAAGCAAGAATTAAAACCTTGATGACGCTGATCAAATCTGTGTCACCTCTGCTGCTACTACAAACAAGGATCAGTAGCTAGAAAGACACCAAGTCACTCACTTTGAGATGATCTTGGTTTAGTAAAGAGGACAAGTATGAAATATATATATATCTGTCCTCTTTACTAAAAATTTTATATATATATATATATTCAAACTCTGTATGCATAGATTGGTAGATATAGATATCCACTCACTATTGGGTAGGAATATTTTATACCTATATATAAAATAATGTATATATACACACACACATACATACCATTCTCTAATATTAGTAAGAGTTGTACTGCTGAGCTAAGCTAAATGTTAGCAAAAAGGGATGTAAACATGACACATTTTAGCTGAATGGGATCATAGTTTTCATTTTATACTTGGTCAAGTTTATATATTCATTCTCACTGGCCCCAGTGACTATTTCCCTTAATTCCTGCAAATAAATAATTTCCCTCTATTCCAGGATTAAAATCATTCATTGTTACTAATTTTGTGTATGCTTTACCATGATCAAGGCACTAAGATTGTGTAAACTACTTATTGTTAAAAATCATTGTGTTAGATTCCACTTCTAATAGCTTCTGTATAATAAAGGATTAACAATTGTTCTTTTTTAAATTAACAATATGGATGATTTTATGTGGTATTGAGGATGTCATATTTTTGCTCCAATTGCAAATTTTTACACTTTAGTACATAAATTTTCACTAATTTTTCAAAGTAGTCACCCATGAAAAGATTTCAATGTCTGTGGGTTTTATGTTTAAAATTGCCTTTGGGGAAAGTCCATTTGATTATGTGCTAAAATAACCAGGAAATATGAATATGCTCTAAAATTCTGAATTCTTCTCTTTGAGAATTTAACTTAAAAATACAAAATAAAAATAAGTAGCAAATAGTTTTTCGTAAGTCTTAGCAAGTCACCTCGAAAAAGGGATGCTTCAATTTGGAGCTGGAGGGATTTTGAGAGACTGGCCGCTCCCTTCCTTCTTTTCACGGACCCGGAAAGTGAACTGACTTCTCTGAGGCAAATGAAAGTGGCTGGATCCCAGTCTCTGGGCTCTGACCAGTGCTCCTGGTAGCCTGATGGTATGCCCAAGGTGTTGTTGGTTCAACCACATACTTCTTGGGTCATGAGAAAGCTGGCATGACTTTAATTTTCTGATAAATTCCCTGCCTCAGCATACCATTTATCGCCATAGGATGAAGACGTGTGTTACGCTTCCAGGTCTACTTTAAGAGAAACTCAACCATTGACATTTCAAGGACTTAACTGCCCTACTATAAATAGCTCTTGTAACAGCATTATATCTGTCATGCCTTGGGAAGCGCATAAATTGTTAGGATTGACCTAAACTGTAAAAAATGTCAAATGCAGAAAGTTGAAAATAAGTTATGTAGGCACTGTATCAAAATGTGTCCTATTTTCAAAGCTATTTCCTTTCCTAGTAGCCTTCTCAAAAACAAAACCAAAAATGTTTTCCTAATATTAATATGGATTTATGAAATTTGTCTGCCTTTATTTTTCTGAATTCAAATAATCCCCTTCCTGAATTAAAGAATTCTATTTTATCAATAGATTTTTAATATTCCCAATAGTTCAAGCCTTTGTTTAAAAACAAACAAACAAACAAAAAGCCAGATTTCTTCAAATGCCTTGATTTATATTAGGAAAATAAATTCAAAGTACAAATTATATAAAAGAAGAAAATCTGCAATTCTTAAAATATTAGATGTCAACTTCAAGTTTATTTATAGCTTTAAAGGATTTTAGGCCTTAGAGAAGAGACAGATTCATATATCCATTCTAGTAGACTCAATAAAATCTGTGTTTTTAGGTTGCAGATTTCATGGAAGATATTTTTTATATAGTCAAGAAAAGTAGGTAATAATTAAATGGCTAAAACAATAAATTCTGTGCCTTGCCTCCCAGGAAATGTAAATTGGAAGATATCATTTGGATTCGTGGTTTCCCAGGAATCAGATTCTATACGTTGCTGTTTTACTAAAACTGGATTAAATGGTTATAAAGTGCTTGTAATAACGAGGCATGGGAACCACAGAGCTTAGCTGCGGGAAGCAGGTGGGTGAGGAGCGGTCTGCCTCTGTGTGCTCTGTGGAAGTCGCCTGTGCTGAAGGGCATATCCATGGAGGATTTGCAGCATGGTGATGGTTTTTCCCATAGCTAATTTACGTATTTCTTCATTATATTCACACTGACACATATGTGGTCATTTGAATTGTTTCTTTATTTTCCTGTTTTAAAATAAACGAATACTATGTAAGTACAGTTAATTCTCATTATTCACAGTACCCATGTACTAAGAGTTGCCACAAACATTGAAATAGCAAATACCAAGCCATTGCTCGTAGGAGAAATATTATAGGGTTAGGTTCCTGCAAGCCTCCGGTCACTACATTTTTATCAACCAATCAATATGTAACCTTGATTAATGTGTATTTGTGTTTAAAGACACCTTAGGTTACTTACCTCGCTGATTCATTAACGCTGAATGCATGGTAAACAGTGCTATAACTCATGCCTAAATAAAACTAACCTAATAACAGGCATTTTCTTTACAAGACGTATCACAATGCTGAGAATCACTGGCCAGCATTTCAGCACTGCACTCAGGAGGGATGCATTTTAAACAGGAAAATCACTCAAAATAGCACAAAAATGCACAATAATGTGGCAGTAGAGATTGCAAAAGGACACTTGTTTAATTGCTAGAGGTATGTGTGCTGTCCAGAGAGAGAAGGAGAAAGCACCCCCCCTGCAATGGGTCATGACCATGCCACAATTCCTTCTCCATTCCTCCGTCATGTTAGATTTGGGACCTGCATGTACATATGCCCAGTTGATTTTTCAAACCACTGGGCTGAGATTTGAACTGCTGTCAGTCATGTAGGATCAGTCTCTCTGAACCACTAGGCTACGGGCTGACCAACTTTTTTTAATTGGCTCACTGAGTGGGAGAAAGAGAGAGAGAGAGAGGCAGACACTCCAAAATAATCCTCATGTTACAACCCACCCCTTCCCTGGATCATGGGCCATTGTTGTGAGCATCTGTTTGTAGGAGGCTTCAGGACACAAACTCAGGGCCTTCTCACATGGCTGCAGTATCACAGAGCTGCAGTATCATCATTCTGTTACATCTGCATCATTGTTTGGCCACAGAAAGATACTTTTTTAACATTATGAGAGTTCAAGCAAGTTGGAATATAGCTTTGTTGGACATTAGCTGTGAACGTGCACATCTGGCAGCCTGAGATTTTGCAATTCTGTGTATATCCAAAAATGACTGCTAAAGTGTCTTGAGTATTGACTTGAAGATTGCAAATAAATTCAGTCTGTAGGCAAATTTGCTAATACAGAATTCACAAATAATGAAGGATTGACTGTAATCTTTAGTTGGTGTCTCAGACGTAAGTCAAGGTACTATGACAAAATACCACAAACTGGGTAGTTCATAAAAGAAGAGCAGATTTCACAGTTTTCCAGCCTTGGAAAGCCAGTATCAAGGCACTGTAGATTTGGTGCCTGGCGAGAGCTTCTTGGCCCACAGAGAGTGTCTTCTCACTGTGTCTCCTGTGATGGAAGGACTGGCGAGCTCTATGGGGTTTGTTTCATAAGGGCACTCATCTAATTCTTGAGGGCTCTACCCTCATAACCCGAGTATCTTCTAAAGGCCACACCTCCTAATGCCATTACACTAAATTTAGGGAATAGATTTCAACATGTAAATTTTGGGAGGACACTCAAATATCTAGAATATAGAAGTTGGTATTAAAAATTTAATGAATGGGGACCAGAAGGTGGCATCGCAGATACATTGTTGGACTCCCACATAGTTGACTGCCATTCAAATCTCAGACCCCGTGACTTAAAAGCTTGCTCCAGGATGTGTGCGTGTGTGCCCAAGATCCCAAGAGGAGAATGGAGGAGTGGGGATTGCAGCGTGGTCATCCCCCCTGGAAGGTGATTTCTTGCTTTCTGTCTCTTTGTCTATCTCTGTCTCTCCAGCGAGCACACATGCCCTATAGTGCAACTTCATCTTTGTTTATTTAGCCATCACTAACAACATTTGATGAGTTGTTATTAATTAGATAATCAGTTCTTTCCCATTTCAGGTATGGAGATTCTTACTCTTGTGAAATCTACTTTTCCCTTTAGCAGTAACACCACCAAAACAACAGCTTCTCTCTTCACATGAGTCCTGATACTGAAGCCCTTTGGAGACCTCTTGAAAGACAGAAATTCACCTTCTTTTAAAACTTGTATTACATTTTGCTTTTCTTAGCCATGTACTTTCTATTCATTTATCATTAATCATATTGTTTCCTATAGAACTCATCTTTTGAGAAATGAAAACACTCGCAGATATGTGCTGTAGTTATTAAAAGGTAAATTATGGTACAATGGAAAGTAAATTTAATTTTTCAGACTTATTACAATCCATGCAGTCTTAGATTTTTGGCAGTTTTCAAGTTTGAAGAAATGTGTGTCAAAAAAAATATATACCTATGAGCCAGTAGCTAGAATCCTCAGCATAATACAAGCCAAAATGAAATGCTCAACATTTTAGAATGGGGAAATTTTATTACAGTTTTGGATTTCTGACCTTTCTTGAAATTTTATTGTTCAAATAACACCATCATTGCCGCATACAGTTACTTACAGGTGGTTAGGGAGTATCTCCTTCCTCCCTTATACCAATAATACTCCCTATTGATCCTGTACCATTGTGGCTAAGATTTTTTTGCCACTAATTATCATATTTCCCTGTTGATATCCTAATCAATGAGAAATATGTCTCTGTTACCCATATCTCTATCAAAAGCAAGACAGCAAAAGACAGATCAATGGAACTACACGGCTTTTACAATAAGCCAGCATCACTCATTTCATGAAGTACTTGTCCCATCTGAGCAATGGAGTGGTGACTTCTAATCTCAGGAGCTTCAGATAATTTTATCCCTGTCAGGGCTGGTTCTCTTAATGGTTTTGTGAACATTGCTCATATATGGAAATAAATTAATGCAACTTGTACACCAGGGCCTCAGCGAGTGTGCAGGTGTCCTGAGGTAATGGACAGGCCTCACACTCACAGTGAATCAGATTCTCTCCAGTGCCCACGTCACTGAGCCGTGTTGATGACTGGGTCACAGAGTACCATTTTGTGTTTTACCAGACAGGACCCACCTGCTCTCATGGAGAGACAAGAACACATTACCACACAACATGTGTACGTTACCAACTTTATTAGTACTGTTTTATGGTGGAGGTAAAGCTTTCGCCCAAAGGTATATGAAATCAAACCAATAAAGCATAGCTGTAACGTACTACACTGTACTCATGAACTCAGAACTTGCAGAGCATCACCTCTACCTTGAAATAGGTACGAGTTTGTATAACCCCATTTACCTTTCAGGAAAGCACAGATGGTAACATAAAATAAATAAAATGGCATTCTTTACTACTCACCTACTACACATTGCTTTTGGAAACACAATAAGAGTCGTTGCTAAAGTCCATACAGTTTGGAACAATATTAATTTTACATTTGTTTTCTTTTTCTTTCTTTTCTTTTAAGGTTTCAGTAATAGTACTCATGTGCTCACTAAAGAGAGACAGAGGGAAATGAGAAATCACACCCCAGAAGGGATATCCATGCCATAATCCCTTCTCCTCCTTTCTCCTCCATTCTCCTCTCAGGATTTGGGCATTCATGCACACACACCGGGTATGTTTTTCAAGCCTCCATAGCTAAACTACAGTCAGCCATGTGAGAGTCTAGCACTTCAACCATCATGCCACTTGATAGCTGTTTAATTTTACTTTTTTTTAAAGAAAGACTATTTTTAAGATATAGATTTGAAAATAATAGAGCATAGAAATATGGGATAGCTAAGAAAAGTGACAAGCTTCTGTATAAAAATTAAGATGGTGTAGATAAGTGAATTCAAATATTTAATTTGTTTTAAAGAGAAAATTTCAACATTTTGTCTGTAGGGTCATTTCACTTGCATTTAAAGTCCTGATGCTTTTCTGATATTAGATTCATCAGGTCATTGTACAAACCATGACTAAAAATATTTACCTACAATTTTGCAATCATGATTAGAACTGCACCATTGAAATTCTGTGTAGCAGCAATGCACTATCGAGAAGCTTTGTTTTCTTTAATGACATAGGTCTCTCCTAGACTATGGCTTTGTGCAACTTTAGTCAACACTATTAGAAGGTCAGCTTCTCTGAGACTGGGTCTTCATTTCCTCTGTCTCACTATTGCCCCCACCACCCAAGCTTCCTACACTTTTGTACCAGCATGGGAACCGTTTCCAGGTGCAAATCTGAACATGTGCTTTCCACTCAGCCATCACTGCACATGTAGACCTACATCTTCCCTGGTCAGCATCAGGTCCTCATCTCTTCATTCAAACCTTGCCCGTGACAACTGGACCTTATGTCACACAGAGTGAGCTCTTCAGAACAATTGCACATGCCCTTGCCCCATCTGTCCAGACTTATCTTATTAAATCTTAATTCTTTTGCACAGGAGAGCTCATCAGTTAGTTCTTCCTAAAAATTCACCCCTTGGGACTAGCAGATGGCATAATGGTTATGTTGCTGGGCTACTATGTAGTCAACCACAGTTTAAGTCCTAGACATGGCGGCGGGACTATCACACTGGGTGCATGTGCGTGCATGTGCGTGCATATGCGTGCATATGCGTGCATGTGCAAAATCCCAAGAGGAAATGGAGAAGGGATTGTGGCATGGCCATCCCCCCTGCAGGGAGATTTCTTACTTTCTGTATCTCTTCTCTCTCTCTGTTTGTCCAGTGAGCTCACGTGCCCTGTAGCAACAATCTCTCCAAAGATAAATTCACCCCTTTACCCCAGTAACCTCATAATTTTGACATAATGTTATATATGTGGAAGACATCTCACTGAATGCTAGCTAATATTAGATATTTCATAATGGTTCTAAGACATACTTGTAAAAAAGGTATTTTTTGGGGAACCAGCAGTTAGCGTAATGGCTATGTCGCTGGACTCCCACGTAGTCGACTGTGGTTCGCGTCCCGGACCCGGTGGCTTAAAACTCACGCCGGGCGCGTGTGCGTGCGTGCCCAAGATCCCGCGAGGAGAATGGAGGAGAAGGGATTGCGGCGTGACCATCCCCCCTGGGGGGTGATTTCTCGCTTTCTGTCTCTATGTCTCTCTCTGTCTGTCTGGTGAGCGCATGCGCCCTACAGTGAAAATCTCTCCAAAAAAAAAAAAAAAAGGTATTTTTGTATGTATATGGAAAAAATCTTGCCAGGAATTATAAACCATTTCTGTCATTTAATCAAATATTTCATTTATCTCTTATTTTTTTCTTTAATATGCTATGGCAAGATAGTTGTCTATAGAGAATGTTTTCAAATATATGTGTTGGTAGAAAATGCAAGATATGTAGCAGTAAGGCCAGCCTATCAGGAAGTACTTGCTGTTGAAAAGAGGGTTTGTCACTCACAGGTCCCAAGAGCAGGCAGGACTCCGTGCCACAGCATCTAGTTGTGAAGGCACACAGGCTGCTTCAGGGTCCGTCAGAGGCAGAGGATAAGAGGGCACTGTGGGCAGCACACTTTGTCATGGTGTCCATAGATGGAATGGGGGAGGCAGGGTAAACAGGTCGAGGTTCGGTCCACATAAGTGACCTCAGTGGGCTCTGGGACATAGGTAGCTGGCTGTTTGGTGCCTGACCCCAGAGTGACCAGGGTAGGTGGACACTGGCCCAGAAGCGAGAGCTTCATGAGGGAGGTGACTGGGATATGGACTCCGGGGTGATCACTTTGTACTGTCCTGAGAAAGGGTACTTCTGGCAAGTTATGTACTAGTTCTAGGAACTGAAGAACTCTAGGAGGAGCCAAGGTCAGTAAGGCCTTGGCTTCAAAAGATCAGATACAGTAAATAAAAGGCATAGTTAATACAGAGGAGGAACTGGTAACAAGCCATGGCAGCTGCAGGAAGTGACCAGGTGACTGATACTTCACCCACATCATGTCTACCATCCCCCCTTTACTAAAAGGGATCACTGATCTTTTCCTCAATATTATACACATTATTTGGAATCAGTGCCTTAAAGCGTCTTTTTCTCCACTTCCAACCAAAACTTCATATTTTATCCTATATAATATGAAATATGGACACCAATACTGAAAGAAATGTTATAATTCATAAGTATGTTTATTCCAAGAGAGAGATACAGCATCTCTGGAGGGTTCTGATGTTGTGATCCACCCCTAGTCAACCCAGTTCATGGGCACCTGCATACCTGACTTGTTTAGGGAGGTCTCTGGACACGAACCAGCACCCATTGCAGTGGGTCTGCCTCACAGAAACTCACATGACTGCTTCACCACCATTGGGACGTGGCAGCAAAGTTTTAAATGAACCAAAGGTTAACTGCGTAGTGCTAAAAGCACTGAAATAAATATTGGGGATAATGTAAATCAAAAGATGTTCTGAGGGGTTTCTTGATGTCTGCTTCTGTTCCTCCTCTTATTTAGGATTTATAATTCTAGATAGTCTTTGCCCCAGCAGAAAAACAGATTTTGTATGGTCAGAAACTACAGAGCTATTTTCAGTAAACAGCAGTATTATCACAGAGAAGGCAAGTCTAATTTGTTTGACTTTTTGATTTACAAAAACAAATAAAAATAGCTTCCACATGGATTTCCTACAAATAGATTTTATGATAATTTTCAGAAATTGCTTATTATCTCTGCATTATCAGATATATTAGATTCATAACCTTGCTCAGAAATGAATTGTTCTGATTTTCTGAAGTCCTGTGGATTATGAGTGAATGGAAGGAAAGACAGAATGTTTGTGTGTGTATGTGTGTGATAGAGAGAGAGAGAGATACAGAGATAGAGAGACCTATTTATGAGTCAGGGGGAACCTCAGTTCTTTTTTCATTTTTTGTCTTTTAATATTGAATGCTTTTTAATAATATAATTTTTTAAAACTGCTAATATTTTCCTCTGTCTTATTTTGATCCAACTGGGTCAACCACATCATTAGCTATTCATGAGTCGTCACATATTCTAGTTTTTCATCAACTAATTCAATAATAAAAACATATACACACACACACACACACATATATGTAATATATCAGTGCATCCGTCTTCTTTCCATAAGTCAGTATGTATTTATTTCATATTAGTATAAAATAACCATATTAAAAAGTTGTTTACAACTTAGTAACAGTATCCTAAGAATAGATGGTTTAACTTAAATACATTAAATTAAGAGGAATGTATATATTTTAGGTTTAAATTTATACAGTCACCAAAGCTATCTTGTATTTTGCTTCTGTTTTGATTTTCATTTTTTTTATTTTAAAATATTTTTAGAGAGATTTTTGCTCTAGGGTGCGTGCTTGATGGAAAGACAGAAAGCATGAAATCACTGCCCAGAAGGATGGCCACAATGCAGTCTCTTCACCTCCAATCTCCTCTTGGGATTTTGGGCACACATGCATATGTACCCATGTGTTTCAAGCTGCCTGATCCTGGGACTTGAACCACAGTCAACCATGAGGGAGTCCATTGGCCCAAACCTCACCATCTGTTGGTCTCCATTTTTATTTATTTATTTTTTTTTATTTTTTAAGGACAGAGTTTCTGAATTATTCTTCAGCCCCAGCTTCTGCATTGGCTGAGACTAGACATGCTCTATCACCATGGCTCTTTCTAGACAGAGTCCCGCTGTGCTGTGCAGATCAGCCTTGAGTTCATGATCCTCTTGCCTCAGTCTTCCTGGTCACTAGGATTACAGGCCAGTGTCACCGTGCAGGCTTTTTACATTAGCCCTGGAACCAAACCCTGACTTCCTGTGTGGTGTCAGCCTGCAGAGCACAGCGTCTTAGCAGTGTGCACTGCCACCGCTGTGCCCAGAGCTAGATGTTTTAACCTTGGGCTTATAAAGAACTAACTCCAGGATGAGAGGATAATGAAAGTGTTTCATGTTTTAAACTCTTTATTCATATCAGAAATCCACAGTTGTAATATTTATATAAATGCATGCATGCCATTAAAGAACATGTAAGTCAGTACTCAGGAAGTCAACTGTGTGAGCCAGTCCCAGTCTAGTGGTTAAGGGAACCTGATCCCATATCCCGACCATGGGTCAAATCCCAGTCCCAGAGACTTGAATACCGTGCTGAGTAGATATATGTGCCCTGAATCACGACAGGATGCAGAACTGGAAAAGCCACTGTGGCATGACAACACCCCATTTTAGACTGCTTTCTTTCTCTGCTTCCCTCTCTGTCTCTGTCTCTGTCTCTGTCTCTCTCTCTCAGGTTACCACATGCACCCTCTGGCAATCAAAGAAAGAAAAGCATTAGAAAGGGAACTGAATGATAACAGGTGTTGTTCTGAGGAGAAATAACATAGTGGAGTTCTCCTTTCATTTTGTTGTCTCAAACACAAAATTACATTTATATCAGTTTAAGAAGTATTTATTGTGCCTGGAATATAAAATGAACCATTCAAAGTCTGCAGCATAGAAGAGCTTAACATCCACAGAGGAGAAAGACCCATAAAAAGATAACTTCACTTTAATATGAGAAGCGATAGAACAAGAGTAGGCAAGGTTCTACGAGACAATGGGCTAAGGCTATTCCCATAGGAAAGCTTTCTAGTGTGTCAGGCTTATCTGAGGCTTGAAAGATGCCTGTAATTAAACTAGATGAAGAAAAAAATGGCTGTTCATTAAGGGAAGCGCATCGTGACTGAGGAAACCTCCAGGTGAAACTAGCAGGGGATGAAATCAGTTTTTACTATTATTGGCACACAGAGAAAAGATGGTGCTCAAAAACAGGCTGTGGGGAACACAGGCGCAGTGTTCCTGAGTGTTCTGGCCACCCTGAAAAGCTTGGGTTTTGAGCAATACAGTTTATTTGGCTTCTATGTGAAGGACAGACTTAAGGGATTTAAGACTGGAAGATGGGAGTTGTCCATTTAATGATGTTAATACAACAGACAACATGGTGGTGGTATATATAAAAGTAAGCCGTGAGTTTGAAAAATAAAGCCATGCTAAATTTTTCAGGACTTGGAACTGGAAGATTGTGGGTGTAGGAGAACCGGAGTTCTAGAAAGTCCCAGATCTCTGGCTTAAGTGATTAGATAATAGAACAGGAACAGTGAGGTCCATACAAGGACTTATGTGACGGATGCGAACCATTCAGTATGCTTGTGGAACATCCACGTGGATCAGTCTCGCAGACACCTGGGTATTAGAATCTAAATGTTATGGAGAGGTGAAGTCAACTCCTTTGACGTTGTTTTACTGTCAGGCCTCAAGCACTTAAGGGCAAAGTGACATATTTTAAAGAGTAATATTGCACAGAATATGAGTTGCTGGCCTTTACAAGAGAATCTTTGAAGTTTTTGTTTTATTTTCCCAAAGTAGAACAATTTTTCTATCTCTAGATCACATTTGTTTTTAGAGAATGATTAATTTTAGTTATTTTTTTTTCATTTGCTATAGGACACACATGCTCGTCAGAGAAAGTCAGAGAGAGAGGGAAAGTGGGGAAGTGAGTTGCCACGTTGGAGGTCAGCCAAGTGGGGGTCTAGCACCTTAACCACCAAGCCACCAGCTGGCACATGAATCACTTTTTAAAGGATCTTGAGAAGGTTCATTTGTTACCATTACTCTAAATTAGCTATATTGACACTTTGGAATCTATTTTTAACTATTTATGTAGGTTTAAACCACAGATATATTGAAAGAAAAGGCATGGGTTAGAAGAAATAAAGTAACCAGATCAAAATGACCTGTGAATGGAATGAGACTCCCCTGGAGTTTATGTTCCAAGACTGACTCAATTAAAAATAATAGCATAAATTTTTTTAAAGAATTATGTATTTAATATTATTTGTTGTTTTTTTAAATTATTTTATTATAAAATCTTTTAAATTAATTTATTCTTAAATTTTTCCACATTTATTTTACATATCAAAAAATTTTTGCTCATACTCCATAGTTCTTAACAGTTAATAACTTCCAAATTTTCAAAATACTGAATTTTAAAGATAATGTTCAAAGTATTTCTTATAATTTTATATAATTTTGCTTGTGATTCTATAACAACAGAGACAGTATATTTTTAAATATTTTTTGAGAAAATATTTACATGTCACCTACTCAAATTGTTGAAAAGCAAATGCCCAGCACATAAGTCCTGCATAAACCTTCTCAATTCAGCCCTGTTTACCAGTATTCTGTGATATGCCATTTGCTAACAAAGATCAATCTCTTTCTTCCCTCAAAGTCTTTCTCAAGATAATTCTCTGGTATGGTTGCTCTTTTGCAATCTCTACTGATTCTAATGTTGGGCTGGAAAAGTCCCGGTTATTTTATGTCATAAATTCTTTTGTATATCTTCTCTAATCCTCTCTGCCAGGCAGAACTATTTATGGTGCCAGGCCATCTTTCTAAGAGCTGTTAGCTTACTTGAGATATACCTTAGCTCTATAATTTTCTGATTAATCTTCAGATATGACATTCCAGTCAAAGCCCTGTCAATAATGAGTATCTCCAGTTTCTGATTCAATGCAACAAGCATTATTGAACTTATGCAAATAACACTTCTGCCACAAAATAAGAATACTCCCAAATATTTTCCAATTCCAGAGGGGTCAGGAAGGAAGAAAAGTTTGTTTTCATTTAAAGAAACAAACAAGAAAAATATTTGAACAAATTGCTGAACCTATCAACAACTGAAAAGAAAGTAACATGCTAAAATTGAGAAAACAAAGCATAGTAAAACAAACAAAGCAAAAAAAAAAAAACAAAACACAAAATAAACAAATCATCAGTAATGGTTCACTCGAAAGTCAGAAAATTCTCTTTCGCCGGTTCAGTCTTATGTACAAACTCTCTTCTGTTGAATATGCAGTAGTACTGGTCTAATCTTTCTGTTTAAATCCAGAAAGTTGACATTCAACATTATTATTGATATTTCTTGTCCCTAGCATTAAATTGGTCATTTTCTTGGTTGCTTTTTGTCCTCTTATGTCCTGTACATATTATTTCCTGTCGCTAGCATTAAATTGATCATTTTCTTGGTTGCCTCTTATTTCTGTATGTGTCTTTAGTTTCACTGGTCAAGCACTCCTTTCAGAATTTCTTGAAGAGTGCTTTTGCTACCGGCAAATTCTTTCAAGTCTTATTTATCTGAAAATGTTTTTATTCTTCCTTTCCATATGAAAGATAATCTTGAAGGGTATAGTATTCTTGGTTGAAACTGTTTTTCACTTAACACTTAGAATGTATTTTCCCATTCTTTCCTTGTTCACATTGTTTCTGATGAAAGGTCTGAGGATAGCCTGATTGGATAACATTTATAAGTACCCTGATGTTTCTCTCTTGTCAATTTTAGTATCTTGTCTTTGTAGATTTGGCCAGTCTGGCTATGATGTGCCTTGGAGAAGATCTTCTTGGGTTGATTCTACTGGGGGTCCTTTGTATTTCTTGGGTCTGGATATTTGAATGCCTCTCTAGACTTGGAAAGTTTTCTTCCAGGATTTCATGGAATAGATTATCAATGCCCTTATTAGCTTCCTCACCTTCTGGGATACTGATTATCTGAGTGGTTGGGCACTTAATACTGTCCAGTATTTTTCATATGGTATTCTCATTTTTGGGTTATTTTCTGGGGTTTTGTTTTGTTTTGTTTTGTTTTGTTTTTGGTTGTTTTTTTCTAGATCAGAGGTTTTGCCTTCAACATCTGAGATTTGATTTCCTGCATGGACTAATCTGCTTTTTAATACTTTTGAGAGAGGTTTTGATTCCCTGAATGGCAGTCTTCATCTCTAATAGCTACATTTGATTATTTTTTATGGTATGTATTTCCTCTTTCAGATCATGGAAGAACTTCAACACCTCTTGGAACTCGTCTCTTTTCTCCTGCATCTTCTGGAGTTCATTATCTCTCAGCTCTTGCATCTTCTTTATGGGTCACTATAAATATTCTGAATTATCTATCAGACATTCACACAAGTTCTACTGTACTGTCTGTGGATGATAAGGGATTGTTCTTTTCCCATAGAGGAGAGAAATTTTCTTGGTTTATCATGCTTCTTGTGCCTCTGCAGTAGTTTCTGGTCATTCTGTGACAAAATCTCTCCTCCACTTGTCTGAATATTTTTGGAGTCTAGAAGATGGAGTTTAGAGCATAGCTTCACTGAACAGGCCAGGACACACCTCAGCTTTAAAATGGCTTCTCGTCTGAATATTTCAGGAGTCTAGAAGATGGAGTTTAGAGCATAGCTTCCCTCTGTTGTTGTTATTTTTTTAATATGCTATAAAGCAGGTGCACTCTCCAGAGAGGAAGAGAAAGAAAGTTAGAAAGCAGATCACCAAATCTGGGACTCAAACCTCAATCAGCCTTGTGGGAATCCAGCACCCTAACTACCATGCCACCTGCTAACCCAATGGAATGAATTTTTACCTACAACCACAACCCCAAAACAATAGTCTAATTTTTCCCCCTATATAGAGCATGCATTCTCCAGAAAGAGCTAGAACAAGAGAGTGTCCTCCAGAGGGATGGTCATGCTGCAATCCATTCTCCTCCATTCTCCACTCAGGATTTTGGGCATGCACATACATGTGCCCAGCCTGTTTTTCAAACCTCCAAGTCTGAGATTCAAACTACAGAGTCAACCATGTCACCTTCGCCACACCACCAGTTGGTCCTAGTAGCCTAATATTACCGTTCTTTTCTCTGACAATTAAAATGAATAAAGTCATAGTTGTGGCACAAAGGTAGATCAAAAGTATTCTTGAGATGTCTCCTAATCTAGTGACTCTCATTTTTAATGAAAATGTATAAAATAATTGTGTTTATTATTATTTTACCCAGTTTACTGAAATATGAATGACACCATTCAATTACTCAACATATATTTAATGGGCATTGTTATTTTTTCAGGCACAATTTTGGGTACCAAGCTTCAGGATGCAAAAAAGAATCTTGGAGCTGGCAGGTGGCATAGTGGTTAAGTGCTGGATTCCCACATGGTCGACTGTAGTTCAAGGCCCGGCCCTGATAGTTTCCTTTCTCACTTTTCTTTTATTAAAAAACTAATAATTACAAATGGAATTAAATAAATAATTCTTTTTAAAAAAAAATAGTCTCTGATAGTATATTTTCAGCAAAGATAAGCCATGTAAATACATATATATGTACAAATACATAAATTAATATGTTGGATAGCAGTATATTCTATGAAAAAAATAACTGGAAGATTAGAGAGAATGAAGATGACAGTTTTCCTTTTTTGTGAAAAATAGTCAACATATCTAAAATATTGGCATCTGATTTTTAAACAAAGGATATGCATAAAGTAAATTTTGCAAAATTAAGCAATGTCTACCTTAGAGTGTTTTTTTTAAGGATGGTTTATTTACTTTTATTTATTAATATTATTATTTAAATTTGACCAGAGAGAGAAAGGGAAAGTGAGAAATCAAGATGCCAGGTTCAGGACTTGAACCACAGTAAGCCATGTGGGAGTCTAGCACCTTAACCACATGCCACCTACCAGCTCCCCCTTAAAGTGATTTTAAAATTTAGTTTCAGAGATTTAGTTCACATATTTAAAGTGATTTGATATTTATTACATAAATTATGTAATAATAGATTCCTTAACTTTTTAAGAATTTATTTTCTTTCCTGAGAGAGAGAACATGAAAGCACAAAAGCATGAGAGTGAGCATGAGAGAGAGAGAGAGGGGTCACCCTCACCAGGGTCTCATCATGCTGAGAGCCCCTTTCTCTAGCCTTCCAGTTAGTCAGGATCTTGAACACATGCATGTCTGGCATATTTTAGGTAGACCAGTGATTCAAACTCATGATCAGCCATGGGATTTCACATGCCCCTGCCTGTTCCACAGTGGCTGGGCCCCATACCAACCTATTAATACACATCTTTACTAATATATTTTTCGATTAATAACTTGTACATATTTTTGTAAATTACATGTCTTAATTATGAAATATGAAGTTCCAAATTCAGTAAATGTTTAGGTTGTTTTTGTTAAAAGGCATGTGTGCTCGCCAGAGACAGGAAGGCAGAGAGAAGGGGAGGGAGAAAGCACCCCCAGTGGCAGTGTGATCACACCTCAATCCCTTCATGTCTCCATCCTGTTGGGATTTTGACTGTGCATATCGTGCACACAGGCATTCACACTCATACATACACACCACACACATACTCTCACACACACACGATCAGTATGTTTTACAAGCTGCTAGGTGCTGGTATTCGAACCATGGTCCACCTTGTGGATTTTGACTCCCTTGAGTCCAGGCTATGGGGCCAGCCCTGACTAGTTTTTAATTATTTAGTTTAGTGGGGGTTTTTTTGTTTGTTTTGGTTTTGGTTTTTTGGTTTTGTTTTTTTTTTTAAAGATGTCTTTGAGTCAGCAGGTAGAGTGGTGGTTAAGCCATTGGTTTCCCACATGGCTGACCATAGTTCAAGTTCCTGATCCGGCAATTAAAAAATCACACTGGGAGTGTTTCTGTACATGCTCAAATCCGCAAGAGGAGACTGAAGGAGAAGGGATTGCTATGGGACCTCTCCTTGCTTGGGGTGATTTCTCATTTTCCTGCTCTCTATCTTTCTCCAGCAAGCGCTATAGCAGCAAAGACCAAAAAAAAAAAAAACTTTTTAAAATATGACTTTTGTTTCTTGTTTTAGTTTTTTCTCTAACTGAATGAAAATCTGTATTATTGGACACTGTGTAGTGCAGCCATCAAGCACTGTGCATAGAAAGCTAGATCCCACATGGACAATCACAGTTTGAACCCCAGCTCCAGTGCTTTAAAAATACAGTAGGCACCTGTGCAAGCATTCCCCCAACCCTGATGTGATGGAGAAGTGGAAGAAAAGGACCGTGGTGTGACCATGCCCCATCAGGGAGTGCGCTCTCTCTCTCTCTCTCTCTCTCTCCATGGTGCACATGTCTTTTGGGAATTAAAAACAGAAAGGCTTTTGAAAAATAAAGACTATATTATTTTTTATTTTTATTTAAAATATAATTGAGAAATAAAAACCATATGTTTTTCAGATATATGACAGAACAACTCTGTGATGTTCTCCCTAAATACCAGCAATAGCAGTCTGGTCCTAAGAAAACATGAGAAAAACAATATAAAGGGGCAGGTTGTGAGTGATTGGAGGGGGCCTGGATCCAGCCACACCTGAAGCCGGATGCCCATGGACTTCCCAATTACATGACTCAAAACATCCTATTTTGTTGAAACTATCTAGAGTTCACTTCATCACTCCTATCGGAAAGGATCCTGCCTAATTTGCCAAGTAAATCAGGAATTATATATATGTATATGTGTGTATATATATGTGTGTGTGTATACACACACACACACAGCCAGAAGGTGCATGTGCTCACCAGAGAGAGATAGAGAGAAGGGGAGGGAGAAAGCACCCCCAGTGGCAGTGTGATCACACCTCAATCCCTTCATGTCTCCATCCTGTTGGGATTTTGACTGTGCATATCGTGCACACAGGCATTCACACTCATACATACACACCACACACATACTCTCACACACACACGATCAGTATGTTTTACAAGCTGCTAGGTGCTGGTATTCGAACCATGGTCCACCTTGTGGATTTTGACTCCCTTGAGTCCAGGCTATGGGGCCAGCCCTGACTAGTTTTTAATTATTTAGTTTAGTGGGGGTTTTTTTGTTTGTTTTGGTTTTGGTTTTTTGGTTTTGTTTTTTTTTTTAAAGATGTCTTTGAGTCAGCAGGTAGAGTGGTGGTTAAGCCATTGGTTTCCCACATGGCTGACCATAGTTCAAGTTCCTGATCCGGCAATTAAAAAATCACACTGGGAGTGTTTCTGTACATGCTCAAATCCGCAAGAGGAGACTGAAGGAGAAGGGATTGCTATGGGACCTCTCCTTGCTTGGGGTGATTTCTCATTTTCCTGCTCTCTATCTTTCTCCAGCAAGTGCTATAGCAGCAAAGACCAAAAAAAAAAAAAACTTTTTAAAATATGACTTTTGTTTCTTGTTTTAGTTTTTTCTCTAACTGAATGAAAATCTGTATTATTGGACACTGTGTAGTGCAGCCATCAAGCACTGTGCATAGAAAGCTAGATCCCACATGGACAATCACAGTTTGAACCCCAGCTCCAGTGCTTTAAAAATACAGTAGGCACCTGTGCAAGCATTCCCCCAACCCTGATGTGATGGAGAAGTGGAAGAAAAGGACCGTGGTGTGACCATGCCCCATCAGGGAGTGCGCTCTCTCTCTCTCTCTCTCTCTCTCCATGGTGCACATGTCTTTTGGGAATTAAAAACAGAAAGGCTTTTGAAAAATAAAGACTATATTATTTTTTACATTTTTATTTAAAATATAATTGAGAAATAAAAACCATATGTTTTTCAGATATATGACAGAACAACTCTGTGATGTTCTCCCTAAATACCAGCAATAGCAGTCTGGTCCTAAGAAAACATGAGAAAAACTCAGCTGAGGAAAATTCTACAAAATACCTGAGCAGCATCTTTCTAAATTGTCAAAGTTCTAAAAGACAAGCAAATATTTTGTAGATAAAGCTACCTATTAGAGGGGACTCAGAGGCCTGATGACTAAATGCAATGCGGGTCCTGAAACAGAAAAAAAAAAAAATTAGTTAAAAAACTGGTGGAGACCCAATGTCATCTTCACTCTATTTACTCGTACTTTAATCAGGTTGATTCTTCTAGTTTTAACAAGGGTACCAGGTTATAGAAAACGTCAACATTAGAGAAAGCTGGGTGAAGAGCATATGGGAATTCTCTTTGTAATTATCTCTTAACTTTTCTCTAAATCTAAAATTATTTCAGTATAAGAAGTTCAACTTAAAAAGAAAGACTCCAACCAAAATTTTTTTAAAGAATTATGTATTTATTTAATTCAATTTGTTCTTCTTTTGTTTTGTTTTGTTTTGCTTTGTTTTAATTTGACCAGACAGAGACAGAGAGAGAGAGTAGGAGAAAGCGAGAGAGCAAGCCACCAGGTCTGGTACTCGAACTATGGTCGGCCATGTTGCCATGTGGGAATCCAGTGCCCTTATCCACTACACCACTTGCCTGTCCCTAAATAAAAATTTTTATTGGAGAAATAATATATACAAATGATGACAGATTTTTTTTTACTAGTCAAAATACTACTTTGGGAAAAAGAAATTCATGAGGTGAGGTTTTTGTTCAGTAACACAAAAATAATACAAAACAGTATTCAGTATGATTCCTAAGTATGTCTATGGGCATACACAAATATTATGTATATAAAATTAATGATCAAAACCAGTAATTATCAGTGGTTATGTCAGAGAAAAGAATTATGCCCTTTTAATTTTCTTCCTTAAACCTTCTCCTTATCTCAGATCTTCTACAAGTGAAAAAACTTATTTGAAGAAATGTGCTTTAAAAGTAATTTCTATACTGGTTTACTTTTGATGCTATATTAACTTATTTTTTGTTTTTCAAATAAAATGAATTTTATTTTTAAGCTGTATATATTTTCAATTTTTATAAATATCTTGTTGCATGAAGGTCAATAAAACATATAAATTATATATACAATATATCTATATTATAAACATCATAGCACCCCAAACGCAAAGTATCATGATATATATATATATATACATATATATATATGTGTGTGTGTATATATATATATTTTTTATGTATAATAATATAGAAATATAATATGTACATAATGTAGAAATATAATTCTTACATGTATTATATATAGTATATATGTATATATATAATATATAAAAATATATATAAAAAATAGAGAGATATATAAAGAGAGACTAGATATTGTTTCTCTTATTTCTTGTCACAGATCATAAAGTTATTGCCATTGGAATTCTGCTATGACAGGATAGACAATTAGGTTAAAGACTAAATGGCTTTTCAGTGTCAGCAGAAGACAAGATTCAAAGGTTGATATTTTCCCCCAATATTAACAACGTGTGTATAATAGTGTATAGATTTAGTATCTCATACTTTCGATGGATGGAAATACAGGAAGGTAAATGTATAAAATCTAGGATATACATGTTGCTGCATATTATCCTTTAATTCTTTTCCATTAACATTGATAAACACTTATTGTTGAGATTTGCTTTTTACTTTCTATATGTTTGTAGTGTGTAATTTATTTTTCTGATTGCCAGGAGCACATGTGCTTGCCAGAGAGAGACAGATAGACAGATGGGAGGGGTGGGTCAGAGAGAGACAGATAGACAGATGGGAGGGGTGGGTCAGAGAGAGACAGATAGGCAGATGGGAGGGGAGGGTAAAGTGCCTCCCAGTGGAGTGTGGCTGTGCTGCAATCCCTTTTTTATTTCTTTGTCTTGTCCAGGTTAGGAGTATTTGGGGTATACACGTATACCTGCTCACAATGATTTTTTTATTTACATTTTTACATTTCATTTTATGTTATACATTCAATCACATTATTTAGCTTACAAAGTGAATATTTCAACACGTAACTCACCATGATTTTTAAGCCCCTGGGGCCAGGATTCAAACCACTGTTGATTATGTGGTATTTGGCTCGCTTAACCACTAGGCCATTCCTGTTTAATATATTTTTTAGCAATAAACATATATTATGCTTATAGTAAACTATATAGCAAAGGCATTTCTAAAAATAATAAATTATTTAGACTGTACACAGTTCTCTAAAGATGTTATCCATGTTCAGAAAGTAAAGACTAATCTACAATAAAACTAAGAGAAAAGAAAAAAAAAGCTCTCTAGCACGATGATTTGATGAATTGGGCACATTATAAGCTCTCTGAGTTATTGTTAGAAAGAGCACTGCGGAAGCACTATGATTTTGCATTCACTTTTTGACTAGCCATTATTGTTGTTCAGATTGCTTAAACAGTTCAACCATACATATTTAATCACTGCATAGAAAACTTAATTCTAGGGAGTGATAAGCAATCAGGGCAATAGGAAAAAAATAAAACTAAAAAGTGGCTTGTCCCTAAATAAGCACAGCCTATTATTAGATGTCAAATAAAATTTTAATGCACTTTTATAGGAAATAGAACTAAACTCTGATGGATATTATTTGCATTGTTGTAAAATATCCCCTTCTCTTTAAAAGTATATAGTGTATATGTAAGTGTAAATTATATATCATACATCATTTCTAGGAATTTTATAATTTCCTATCCAGTTCTAAGCTCACATCCACAGAGAAGATGCTGGAGTTTGGGTAGTATTTAACCCATTTCTAGAACAACCATGGTTTCATATTGTGGGAGATCTATCTTGCAGACACCTTTCCCATTTCCTAGCTGACCACAGACCGCTTACCATTTGTAAAATGAGACTCAGTTCACATAAATAGCTCTTCATGTTTTTTATGTCTTAGGACATCTGAAAAAGCAAACTGTACTCATCCCTTCTGTCACATTTTCTCATTGCTGTAAAAGCAAGGCAGAAAGGCATTAAATGTTTGCATAAATTATTATTCTGTACTTGAAACTGCATATAGATTTTAGTTTAGGTTAAAATATAGGAGGGGTAAATTCTTTCTTTAGCTCAGGGAACATTTAATTCCCAGGAGATGAGAAGGAAATATTTTATGTCAATTAGTGTATCAGGTCTGTAAGACAATGATATGTCTATTATTCAAGTGTTACTGACATGAAATTAAATGCATAATTACTTTCTAGAGTTCATGATTTGCTTTCTTCTGCTGCTTTTGGTTTATTTATTTTTTAAAAGAAAAGTAATGTCTACTGACTGCTGGATTATAATTCAACCTAATATCCAAAAATCAGATTCCTTTTCTCTTTTCTTTATTTCTCATCAGAGATGATAAAGATTTTGCCATTGGAATTCAGCTGTGACAGTATAGATGATTAAGCTAAAGTCTAATTGGCTTTGCAGTGTTAGCAGAAGTCAAAATTTAATGGTTGAATTTCCCCCCCACCACATATTAAAATAAACCTCTGTGATTTACAGTCTCAACAGAACTCTGTTGATTAAGAAAGTCTTTTCATGGGCAGTAAAGAACTGATTATGAAAATTAAAACTTAAACTTCCAAGTTAAATTTTTCTTGGTTTGACTTGCTGGTGCGGTGGTAATGTGTGACTCAAGTTATGCTGGATCCACATGAAAGATGGTGAGTTCAGTTCCCCGGTCAACCTGTACAGACTGGGTGCGTGTACCCATAATACTAGCTGGCTGGGAAGGTGGGAGCGAGTGGTCGTGGAACGAGACCCTTCAAGAGTGTTTGCCTTTCTCTCTCCTGCTCTCATTAAAGAAATAAACTTTTGAAAAATAATTGTAAATATTATTTTTAATATTACATTTTTCTTTCTGAACTTTGTATAATGTAACATTGTTCAAACTATTATTTAAAAGCATAAATGTTAAGATAGGATAGATATCTTAAAGCATGTGAAATCCATTGATGATTTGAAAGGAAAATATAGATTTAATTTTATGTAGTGTTTGAAATAACTGTATTCACAACAACTTACTTTATAGAATTGGGTAAGGGCAAAACCTCCGACTGGCCTGCCATGGGCCAGTAGGGTGGATGAGGCCCAGACGGCTGTGCACCTCTGCGGCTGCCACCACGGGGATTTACATGGCGGTATGCTCTACTTACAAGGCAAACCCAAGTATTCCCTGTGGTGATTGAAGTAAACATGTGCCAGAGAACTAGGACACGAAATGAGAAAATAGTTCTCTGACAGGCTGTAAACTTGCTATTATTTTTCTCCAATGTTTCCCTGTGGAGTTCTTTAGCCAGACCTTGTCCAAAACCAAGAGTCTGCCTTTGTCCAGGCTTGTAATTCTAAAGTAACTAGAGCTCTCCAGCTAGCCTATGTTTCTGTGATTTAAAAGTTAAAGCTAATGGAAAGGGATTTTTTTTTTTTCATAACCTTATAATAGTGGCAACTAAGCTTCCATTTGTACTTAGTACTTGATCCAAATTCTTCCTTATTTATTTATTTATTTTTTTTAAAAAAGGAGACTTTTTGGGACCAGCAGTTAGCGTAATGGCTGTGTCACTGGACTCCCATGTAGTTGACTGCAGTTCGAGTCCCGGACCCTGTGGCTTAAACTCACACTGGGCACGTATGCGTGCGTGCCTAAGATCCTGAGAGGAGAATGGAGGAGAAGGGATTGTGGCATGGCCATCCCCCCTCCCCGGGGGGGAGGTGATTTCTCGCTTTCTGTCTCTCTGTCTCTCTCTGTCTGTCTGGCGAGCGCATGCACCCTATACCAAAAACCTCTCAAAAAAAAAAAAAAAGAGACTTTTGCTATAGGCCAGATGTGTTTACTAGAGAGACAGAGAGACAGAGAGACAGAAATCACTCCCCAAGGCAGATGCCCATGCCACAATCCCTTCTCCTCCATTCTCCTCCTGGGATCTTGGGCACGCACACACAGGTGATCAGCGTGAGTTTCAAGCCTCTGGGTCTACTACATGGGACTCCAGCAACGTAACCATTACACCTTCAGCTGGTCCCCGATCCAAATTCATCTTTAAACCACTCCTTGAATTAGAAACCCATTGACCAATAGTGCATGAAATATCATCTCATTTTCATGGCTGTTGTGAGGACATAGCAGTTATAAAATAATCCTCAAAATCTATTTCTGTGACAACAAAATTTTCTGTATTCCTAAAAAGATTATATATACATATTTTAATGTAAACTTTTAATTTTGAATTAGAACCACTGGAGTCATGGTATAGGGTAGATATTTGTTCTTTTTACTTATTTATGTGTAAATGAGTATCTGCATTTACAATGATCCAAAACATTGGCACCCAGGTCTCCACACCAAGTGCAAGAAACTAAAATGTAATTTGAGATGGATATGAGAGTGAGAACAGATGTTAAGGAGCTTCCTAAAGTTAATTGGTCACATATTCTGAATACTACAACAGAGTTTACCAAAAATGGGGAGGAACATAAAACCATTGGAAAAATGAACATGTTATCTAACACTGCACCCAAGTTCCGTCATTCTTATGTCAAAAAGTGCACATTTTTGAGTAAAATGTACATTTAATATCTGGCAGAATTATCCCATTAATGGAGAAAACATTAAAATCTCATAATCTCTTAGAGATTAAAATTTTACTTCTTTCAACTAAATTCCAGGTTCATGAATTATAATTTTAAGCATATATCACACAGTGATTGAGTTTATATTATCACTGTAATAATGGAAGTCAAACTTTTATATGATCATTTATCAATATTCTCCACAAAATCACCTTCAGAACGCATAACAAATCAAAATATGGAAGAGGTCAGGACTAGAGATTTCTCTGGAGAGAAATTCTCATTTATTCTGAGTAGATGCCCATTGGGATGGTAACAATGACTGAATTGAAGTGTTATTCTTTTTCACTTTTAGGGGCAGATGTTATCAACTTCGATGGCCACGTCGTGTTGCCATACAGATTTAGAAACAAGAAGATGAAAACACTGAAAGATGTGATTGCCTTGAAGTTTAAGACCTCTGAGAGCGAAGGGGTAATCTTGCATGGAGAAGGGCAGCAAGGGGATTACATTACTCTGGAACTGAAGAGAGCCAAGCTGGTGCTCAGCTTAAACCTGGGTATGTCCTGACGCTGGGCACTATTTTTTTTTTCCATTTACTAATATTCCCATTAGAAAAAGTTAATGTTGCTAAATCTTGTCAATGTTAATTGTAGTAGGAATTCACTTTATGGCATCAAATCATCCTTAATCTGTCATGGTTGGTATATACTGGTATTCCTATTCATTGAAGAACTGTTCACCATATACCTGTACTTACATGGTACCATTGCAAGCTTCAGAGTAACAAGTAAACAAATATATAACTCCTTAAGCTCATAAAATGTGGGACCAGGTGCAGCAGTTAGACAACACAAGGACACTTCAAAAAGTTTATGGAACAAGTAGAATTAAGTGCAAGTTTATTCTGATGGAAAAAAAATGTTTAAATCTATGTATAATTTTTTCATAATACACATTTTCTGTGAACTTCTTGAAGCCCCTCCCAAAGAAATGGTGTCAATGCTAATAAGAATTTTGAAATAGGTTAAGTAGGTTAATTTGAAAGCAATTTCAGAAGCAAGGGGTTCAGATTTGAATACAGAATGGGGAAGGGTTTCGAGGATAAAATATTCCAGCTGAGAACTGAGTTACTTGACAAGAGACTAGCCACAAAAATATCAAGACGAGGATTTTATAGGAAGGAATTATTTAAAAGAAAGAGCTGGCATACTCAAGGAATAGGAATGAGACTGGTATGAATAAATGTGAGTTATTAGGATAGGAGATGAAATCCAAGAGTTAGGAATTGCCAAATTATGTGGGATCCTGAAGGTCATGGTGAAGGAATTTATGCTACTTTAAGAACAGGAAGCTATTGGAAGGCTTTAAACTATAAGGCAATGCAATCTTATTTTTTTACAAGTTCACTGAGACTTTAAGAAAAATTGTTTATATAAGCATGAGTCAAAGCAAGACTTTGCATACCCCAGGTGAAAGACAGCACTGACTTTCACGAGGTGGTTATCAGTGGAGATGCAGAGAATGTGTTTATGGAGGAAATTGTTGCACTGGCAAAGCCTGCATGACTTGTGGTGGATTGAACACAGTGTAAGAAAAAATACTACAGAGAAAAATACTTCCTTACAATTGGAATTCAGTTCAAGTGGACGTTAGTGTCACTTTCAAATATGTGGAAAACTTTAGGAGGAACTCTATTTGAACACAGTGCATTTGAGTTGCCTATTAGACATCTACATAGAACTTTCTATTATGGAGTTGCATGTATAAGACTGAGAGCAGAAGGTGCTGAAATGGAGACTAAGAGGTGAACAGTGAGTGGGAGAAGATGGAGAATATATAGTATCACAGAGACCATGGGGGAAAATGAGGTGGTTGACTGTGTCAAATACATCTAAAATGCCACACCAGATGAAGGCAGAGAAGTGGCTATTGACTTTAACATATGAAGGTTATAGTTGACTTACTTTCAGTGGAAGAGAAAGCATGGAAGCTTTATATACTTCTTTTATGGGTTAAGAAAGGATGAGTGATGTAGGATGAAATACTTTGAAACTAGTTAACTAGAAATGAAGGAAGCAGAGAAATAAAAAGTTGACTGGAGGAAGAGGTGGACTCAAAGGAGTTACTGTTTTGTGTTGGGATTTTATTGTTGTTTTTCAAATGCACAATATTGATAATACATGTTTGTATGTTCATAATGAAGTTAGGGTTTCTGTAAAGCTAAAGAGCACCTCACAAAATGGATAGTGGCATTCAAAATTACAATTTATGCAAAGTAACAGTCTCTTTTCTTGCCTAGCTAAAAATTCTAGGATCTCTATGAGGATTATTTAAAGGGTATCATGCATTAAGTTATTCATTCTGTGACAATAATGTCAGACTTCTATAAAAACTGTATACACTAAAATGTATAATCTAAAATCCATGTGCCAAGTGAATACCAATAGAAAGCTACAAAACTGAAGATTAGAATACTAAAAAAACACCCTAGCTGTTTAACTTCTTTATCAATGACCAATTTTACTGGTCCAAACATTCCTGCAAATGGCTTGTACTACTTATATTAATTTGTATTACTTTAAAAATCCATATTGAGGCTGGCTGGTGGCATGGTGGTTAAGGGCACTAGACTCCCACATGGCCAATCATGGTTCGAGTCTCAGAGCTGGTAGCTTGCTTTCTCACTTTCCCTCTCTCTGATCAAATTTAAAATAAATAAATAAAGTTAAATAAAATAATTCTTTTAAAAAATTTTAACAGTTTTTTTAGAATTACTTAATTTTTAAAATTTATTCATTTCTTATTTTAATTTGACCAGAGAAAGACAGACACACAGAGAGAAGGAAAGTGAGAAAACAAGCCACCAGTTCTGGGACTCGAACTGTGGTGGGCCATGTGGGAATATCCAGCACCTTAACTACCATGCCACTTGCCAGCACCAAATAAAATAATACTGTAAAAATAATTTCTTAATTAAAATAATCAGTATTATACTGAAAAATGTAAATTTAATGAGTTTTACCTTAAAGATACTCCATTTATTATAAAACTTTTCACACTTTAAATCTGATTTGATAGAAATGATAGTTTTTATAAGAAAAAAAGGAGGAAAATCACAAAAAATTGCACAAATAATTATGCAAAATTATTAATTTTATATTAAAACAATCATAATATTAAAACAGATAAGAACACCTTAGAAAATACAAATGTCAAATATGGAGGTTTAATGTCATTCACAGACAAAAAAATCGTATTACTTCACAATAATTCCAAGCCAATAAGAGGAAATATGGGCAACATGTGTAAAGGAAAAGTGGTAAAACACATAGACATTCTACAAATACCAGATATTCTACTACACTAGCTAGGAAAGAAGTGCACCACATAATAAGTTATCAATTATTGTCAAATAAGTAAATACATTTAAAAATTATTAAAAAATGTTAAAGAACTGGTTCCAGTTGATGGCACAGTGGTGAAGGCACTGGACTTCCACATGACCGATAATGTATGGAATCCTGGACCCAGCAGCTTGAATGCCAGGCACATGTCCTCGTGTGCCCAAGATCCCAGGAGGAGAATGGCCAAGAAGGGATTGGCCATCTCCTTGGGGGATGATTTCTCACTTTTTCTCTCTGTCTCTCTCTCTGGCAAGCACATGTTGCCTATGGTAAAAATCTAAAAGAAAAGGAAAAGAAATTGGAGAACCATTTGCAAATGTACATATCACAATGTAATGTTCACTATTGAAGAAAATAAATATGTCTATATATTATACACTGTACAGACTTCGAAAATGCTGTAATATGCTAAGATGTACAGTGATAACATGTAGAAGAAAAACCACAATATAAAATTAAAATAATGATATCAGCATTGGTATGTGACAAAAAATACTTTGTATATTCTGCAAATCAAAACATATTTTCAAGGAAACCAATTTAACAATGTGTCTTCAGATATTCAAAATCACCTATATATTTCATTTCAGGAGCCATAAGGAAAAAATGAGAAATGATCACAAAGAAACTAAGTCAAAAGTTGTTCTCTGCAATATTAATTACCATGTTAAAATTTTTTTTTAAATTTTAAAATTGTTGGTAAGCAATTAAAATATTTGTGCTAACTTTTAATTATATGAAGGAATACAATAAAACTTTTAGTAAAAATTGAAGGATATAAAATATATTAATAGTTTATATTAAGTATATTTAAGTATATGTACATAAATATAATATTTATATAATGAAATATTTATTATGTATATAATGAAGTATATTTCAGAGGTTTTTGCCTTAGGGAGTGTGTGTTCACTGGAGAGAGAAAGACAGAGACAGAGACAGTGAGAGAGAAAGTGAGAAATCGCCCCGCAGGGGGATGGCCACACTGAAATCCTTTCTCCTCCATTCTCCCAGAATCTTGGGCATGCACACACATGCACCTGGCATGAGTTTCAAGTCAGTGGGTCTGTGACTCACTGTGGTCAGTCATGTGGGAGTCCAGCTACATAACCGCTACGCCATCTGCTGACCCAACCAAACTGTTTTTAATAAAGAAAATACCTTTAGTCTTCACATTGTACTTGTTAATTATAGTTATTATAACATTGTTATTCGTAATAGTAAACGTGTATTCATTATGCTACCTGGCGGGAAGGTAGCCTTAACTTAGTTTTAAAATAGGACCCAATAGAAGAAAAGGAGGGGTAGAGGAAAAGGACCCAATACAAAAATCTCAGTACTTCTGTAAAAGATGCATGTACACCCTATGTCCACGTGCTTTACACACTCTAACAGATCAGTTCAGTTATATCTAAAGGTGTATATTTTTAAAACTTTTCTTCTTCCTTTTTAATTCTTCAGTGAAACATGTAAACTAAATTTATTCATTTATTTTTTTAGAGAGAGAGATTTTTGCTAAAGGGCATGTGCACTCAGCAGAGAGACAGAGAGAGACAGAAAGCGAGGGGGATGGCCATACTGCAATCCCTTCTCCTCTTGGGATTTTGGCCACATGCTCGTACATGTGCTCAGTGTGAGTTTAAGCGGCAGGTCTGGAACTCAAACCGTAGTGGACCATGCGGGAGTCCAGCAATGTAACCACTATACCACCTGAGGGGCCCTAGAGTAAACTCTTAAAAAGTAACAGTATAACATTATAGTGCTAAAACAAGTCAGGGGCTCTATGCCCTCACCAAAAAGTGGGATGTAGTTTACCAGAGTTTCATTGACTGAGTAGAATTTATGTCAGACATAGAAATACATCCATTAAAGTATCTTCTGTCACTCTCGAGTGCTAGTATACAAATATGAGATATGTCTGCCTGCTGCTCAGTCTTCTAATGTAAATATTTAAAGTAATAAAACTCAGTGTAGCCTTTCCACTTAGATTTTTTTCTACTTTTCTTCCTCTAGTTCCCTTCTCTTGCTCCCTCTGTCTCTCTCCTTGATTCCCCTCTCCTTCACACACACACACAATCACCATTATACATCAGCATTTTATTTTATCACCATGCATTAAAAAAACACTTGGAAGAACCATAGACTATGTCAGATAGGGGGATTATTAGCATACTAAATGTCAGATAAGAAAAAGAAAGAATTTAACACGATCCTCAGTTGTGTATCCTCTTACTTCCATTATTCTACTGATTCTGAAACTATATTATAGCTTTTTAGAATTTAATCTTGCCTGACTATAAAAGGCAACATAGGATTAGACAAAATTAAAAAATAAAAAATATATGTATGCATCACCATCGATGAACTTAGTATTTTAAACTTTAACAACCATTTGTTCCTTTATTTATTAAATTTTATTTTTCTTGGCTCAAGGAATTTGTTTTCTTTTCTTCTTATGATTAAGAAGTGCACATGTACAAGTTAAAGAGAAAGAGAAACAAAGACCTTCCACAAGGTCTCATCGTGCTATGACCCACTTTTCCCAGCCCTCCAGCTCCTTAGGATCCTGGGTGTGTGCAATCATGCCACAGCAGGGATCTGAACCCGGGTTACCACATGGCTTCCAACACTGCAGGCCACTAGCATTGCCACTACACCATAGCAGCTATGTGGCTGATTGTTCTTACTTAGCTTTGTTGCTATGGAGATCTTATTTCAAAGCTAAATTAACACTCCATATATATTTCTGAATATTTAAGTTTTAATTTAAAGTATAACGTGAATAAATAAATTCTGTATGCCAATAAATACTTCATAGCACTTACTTTGCAATCATGGCTTTTAGAGATGATGAAAACAGAAAATTGCCATGGTGTTTGTCTTGATCAATGTTAACAATCACGACAGATTAACAGGCGGCAGTCAAGGAGTATTCTATAAGCCAGACCCTCAGCCCTTGGTTTTCCCAGGATCTTACCCCAAGCTAATAATTAGGTAGAGTCAATGACAGGATCCACAACTCCAACTTTAAAGCCCATGTGGCACTGACTTTACTGGGAACCTGCTGAAATTTAGCAAAATTCCTGACACACACACTCACTGGGCAAAAAAAGGGAGGAGGAAGAGAGGAAGGAGAACTCCACCCCCCCTTTTCTTTAGTGAGTGAACTGTTTGCCATCTTTAATAGTGTGTTTGTACTCTGAACATAGACCTGTTTTTAAGTAAGTTTCATACTGGTTTCCCCAGGTTAACTTCTAAGGATAGAGGTTTGTTTGTTTGAAGAGGTTTTTGCCTTAGGGCTTGCAGGAAAGAAGGAAAGACAGTGACAGGGGAAGTGAGAAATCATTCTTCAGGGGGATGGCCAGGTCGCACTCCCTTCTCCTCCATTCTCCTCTCAGGATCTTGGGCACGCACGCACAAGCATCTGGTGTGATTTTTCAAGCCACCCTGTCTGGGACTCGAACTGGAGTCGGTCATGTGGGAGTCTGTGATATAACCACTATTCCATCTGCTGGCTTAGAGTAGAGCTTTGATGGCCTGTCTTCCTCTAGACATAAAGGAAAGATCTTTGCTACATACACAGAATTGGCAGTGTCATCATTGCCTTGTCTCTTTCTCACTCCTGTTACTCAGGAAGCAACCAGCTTGGCCCCATATATGGCCACACATCTGTGACAACAGGAAGCTTGCTGGACGACCACCACTGGCACTCAGTGGTCATCGAGCGCCAGGGACGCAGCATTAACCTCACTCTGGACAGGAGCATGCAGCACTTCCGCACCAATGGCGAGTTTGACTACCTGGACCTGGACTATGAGGTACAGCCATGGCTTAGTATTTCCAGAGCACTCCGGAGCCATTAGGTCCAGACAACTTCAGAATGAATGTCCTAACAATGTAGTAGCAGTATGGAAACACACACACACACACACACATAAAATAAAAGCAGAAAATATACTTAATTTTATTTAATTTGTAGTTGACAATAATTATTTACTAATATTCTTAGGGCACCTGAACTGTGCACTTTGTCAGATGAGGGAGTCAGATTCAGAATGGCCGTTCTTGTTTTGTTTGTTTGTTTTACATTTTCCTTTTGAGATACTCCCTGTTTATCAGAACAGTGACCAAAAACCCAGCTTCACAAAGACAACATCGTCGTAAACGTCGTAGTGTGACCTAATGTGGTAAGGGTTGACTACATTAAATTAGTTTTTCACACAGTGTCCAAAAGATAGCCGGTATTGCTGTGCTTCCTTTAACATTCTAAAATATACTGTGATATCCTGCAAGCTTGCTGTGTTGCCCTAATGTTCCTTGTTACTCAGTTTTGAAATTGCAGACTTTTACATACATACGTATCTGTGATACATCTATATTTTTAAGAATGAGCAATAAGCTTACCAGAAAATAACACGTGAAAAAGTATAAAGTCACTGCTATGTTTTTTAATTTTCTTTATATATTTAAATAATTTCTAAATCTTGTGCTATAAGAATATACGACATATG
The DNA here is from genome assembly GCF_000334495.1 of Tupaia belangeri chinensis. NCBI lineage: Eukaryota > Metazoa > Chordata > Mammalia > Scandentia > Tupaiidae > Tupaia > Tupaia belangeri. Next base: position 2,085,393 of record NW_006159440.1, on the reverse strand, counting down.
CTCCTAAATGGTAATTTGGAATAGAATATGCTACATTAATCCTGATGGCTTATTAATTAGTTTAAAGTTATTGGGAAGTAATTGCTGCCTCCCCCAAATGAATCTCTTAAAAGCGAAATGATCTTTGAAAGGGACAGAATGAAAACTTCCCAGTCATTTCTGTCTTCTCTGAATTAGTAAGAGTCTTGGCCCACGTAACTTCTCTCCAAAGCATGAACGAACTTCAAGATGAATTATTCATCCTCCATTAATAAACTTTGAAGTACTGTAGAAGAGGTGAGAAATCCCGGAACATTAGCAATGGGCACACATAATTCCAGTTTTTAAAAAACAGAATTAAAAACTTGGGGTCATAGACCCTATTGAGTCTTTGATGAAATCTATAAATATTCATGCCCACACAACACTTTCCACACAGGCCCAGAGGACTCTTTGAAGACCATCTACGTACAATACCATGTTTGAGAACCTGGTCCCTGCCAGATACACATTTGTTAGAAAGGAAGAAATTTAAATTTATAAGAAAGAATTAGGATAAACTTAACTCACTTCCCTTGGTTGAGCTCCTTCCTGATTACCCTTCTCTTAGATACTGCAGTTATCCATGGGCGCTGCAACCAAAGCAGTTGCACCTACTCTGACATTCCTACATTTTTATCTTAGTATAAAGGAACTCCCTTTGCTTATTTTTTTAAATTACTTTCTTAATGTCGGTGCATGTATCTATTTGCTGCATCTATACACTAACTAGATTCATACCTCATCGACTGCATGAAAATTAGCTTCCAAACTAAAATAAGAGAAATTGTGTAACATTCATACTGAAGTACTTGGAGTTCAGCCTACAGGATCAGAAACCTAATATTCTTATTTCACAAAACTGAAGGTGCTGCCTCCTGCCCTCTGAATATTACAGGACTTCAGTTCTTCCAGCCTGCTCCAAGGCCAAGGGCATTGAGTTGTAAGGGCAGGGCTGTGCTTGTCAATGTTTAACGACCAGCTCTCTCTGAAGAGGAAGGAGAGGATGCCCTGATTTGTAGCATTTGTCGATTTTCTTGTTGTAAATTCCCCACACTGGTTGATTTCATGCAAACAGCAGGGCAGCAGTGGGCAGAGTGGAAAGAGGTGTCTGAGAGCACACTGTGACACAGTATTTCCGTCACACAGACACAATAAATGTAAACGACCTCAAGAGCACACAGAATAGTAAAATAGAGAGATGAGTTCTGAGTAGTTATTAATTTTGAATTTAATGTAATCTGTTTCATTTAAACCCTATATAATTTAATCTTTAATAATGGCTCTGTTTAACAATCAGCTCCCAGGAGCCCAATACGAGCAGGACCCATTGCAGTGCTGCTAGGGGTAGATTAAATCTGTTTATTGCCATTCCCAGGGATGTACATCACGAAAGAAGCAATAGCATACAAGTTAGAAGTTTGCTTCTCTCACATAACTCAGTGCAGGCATTTTTTTTGTGAGGTAGCCAGAGTTTACCTCATTCCCACCTCCCCGCAACCTGGGCACACTATAAAGTCTGCCAATTATCTTTGCAGTCAAACCGCTACCTATGGTGGGTGAGATGGATGATGACAAGAGACTTGCTGCAGCTCATTTTTCTTCCTCCAAACCAATGAGACCAAAGAGCAGGCAGTAAAGGGGCATTTGGCCTGGATTTTCTCTGTTCTTTAGTCAGACTCCAGTTGACATCCGCGTCAGATGTCTCACTGTTGTCTGGTACAGAACAGCTCTGTTGGGAATGAGGAGAATGACTTCCCTTGCCCCTTGCAGAACCACAAACTGGCTGGGATTTCAGAGAAAATCCATCACATGGGCTCAGACAGGCGAGGAAGCTTGGGCTAGAATCCTTCCTGTTTCTTACTGGTTGTGTGATGATAGACAAATCATATTCCATGTATGAATGAATATAATAACATATTTCCATAAAGTGAATATAGTAGCGTATTTCTCAGGGTTTTGTAAGGAAGCAATAACATATATATGCATGTATCAATATATATATTTTATACACACACACATATAATTGAAGATTAATTAGCCTGTGTCTAATTGCATATTTATTCTCTTTCTTTCAAAAGGAGTCAAGAGGAAGGTTGCACTAGGTTTAGGTGGCAGCTCCAGGGTGACCAAGGCCACAGACAGCCCCTTTTATCTTGCTGCTGCTCTGTCCCCACTCCAAATCACTCCAAGATGGATGCTAACATTCCACTATGTATTCCAGCTAGCAGGAAAAGAGAGTAAAAAAAAATGTTCTCTCTCCTTCGTGACAGATCTTGGAGTCACATATATTCCTTTCACTTAATTATGAGGACAAATCTAGCTCCCAAGAAAAATTTGATAACTTCTGTACAGGTTGACTATCCCTTATCTGAAATTCTTGGAACTAGAAGTGTTTCAGACATTTTTTCCAGATTGTTCTCATTTACATAATGAGATATCTTGAGAATGAGACCCAGGTTAAACATGAAGTTAATTTATGTTTCATATATACCTTACAGATATAGCCTGAAGGTAAACTTATATGATTTTTTTCATATAGCAGTATTTTTTTTTAAATTTGCCAGAGGGTGTGTATGCTCCCTGGAGAGAGAAACAGAGAAAATGGGAAAGTGAGAAAGCATCTCCTGTGGGAAACGTTCACACTGCAATCCCTTTTCCTCCATCTCCTCCTTTCAGAATTTTGGGCATGCAGACATGCCTGGCTTCTTTTTCAAGACACTGGGTCCAGAACTCAAATTGCATGGTTGGCCACATAGGAAGCAGCCGGCTTACCGCCATGCCACGGACTGCAGTGTTTTGACTATAACCCATGAGTGGAATTTTCCATTCATCCTGTCCTGTTGTTGCTTAAAAGGTTTCAGATTTTGGAGCATTTTCACTTTGGGATTTTTGCACTAGGAATGTTTAACCTATACGTTGACTAAGGAACAACATAACATGCCCAGCTGAAAGCATTATTTTTTCTTTTTCCCCAAAGAAGGGGGAGAAAGCAGATTTAGAGGTATCTAGTCACCTGTGTCACGTTTGGCAAACACTTGGTAGCTAACAACATTGTTAATGCAGTTATCTCTTTAGAGGCAGTTATTGGATGGCGATATAATTAATAGGTCTAGTGTATGAGCCATGCGGACATCTGAACATTAGTCTAACAACTGCAATAGTGTTTTCAACCAGTACACTTAAAATACCAGAAAATATTCTGTGGTCCAACCACTTCATTTTCTCAATGAGAATACTTAAGTGTAAAGAATAAGTGACCTTAGGATAGTGTGTGATTAGTTACGTTAGAAATTGGTACCAGAACCCACTTAAATGTTAGGAATCTATCACCTTGAGTCTGCGGTGCTTCACTAGCGCGTGTCTGATAAGGTGGGGTATGTGCTCTGGGTCGTTGACAACAGAGGAACATAAGGAGTATTTGAAGCACTGTCCTGAAGGAGAAGAAAAAGCCCAGTTCAAAGGAGTCATGCACACAGAGAAGAACTAAAACAGTCACTTAAAACTAGTATTAAGTGATCGTTTTCAAAAGGTGGTTGATGCATGTTATTGAACATAAAATTGATTACTATCATTGGAGGAAATAATTTATTCAAGGAGTTATAAACGAGAAATGTGGTATTTCATTTTGCTATCAATGCTGATTACCTTTGGTGTCAGACACACTCATATGGTATCTCATACTTTCAGTTTATTGCAACTTAAAAATATTTTCCCAGTAATTATACTATTTTAGATTGTTCTCATTTTCTTTTTTTACACTTTTCTAATTCTTTCTTAGCGTGGGTTGTCGGGAAAGTCATGACACATTTTTGCATAGAAAAATACACCCTGACTTTCCTGACCACCTAATATAGATATTTTGTCAAGTTTTCTCTTTCCTTCCTGCGTATGAACTCTATGGCAAATGATATATATGTTCAGCTGACCATTACTAATAATAGTTGATATTAAGTCAGGGCCTTGTTCGTTTGTTGTTTTGTTATTGCCTCATAAACTGTCATTAATTCGTGTGAGTTTGTGGGGTTTTTTTCCTGAAACTAATTAAGGATTTAAAATGCCAGTACACTAAATAATAGAATATAATTTGCTTGCTGGGTAAAGTCTCTTTAAAATCTAAATGTTGTATAGCAATTGAGTGTATGAATAATGACAATAATAAAGAAAAAAGAATACAATTTGTTCATGAGTCTCCTAGAATACTAAGATTTTTGCCTCATATTTAAAATACTAAGTCTCAATTTTTCAAAATGCATTACCTATTACTTCATTTTTAAAAGTATATGGTAAAAAAGATAATAGTAGTATTAAATAATAATTTAAAAGATACAGCATCTGGATTTTATATTTTATATTATAGCTATCATTAGTCATTAGCTTTACTGACTACTAACTTACCATTAATAGTAAATGTCATTTTTGACCAAAAAGATAGCATGTGTGATTTTGTAGTATGACAGTTTAATGCTACAGTACTGAGCTTGACCGAAGACACATGGACACATACCTGTCTATAGGCAATGTTAGCCAGAAAAACACAGTGAGGAGCAGTACCCCTATTCCTTAGGATTGGGGAGGCTAAGATATCTCTAATATCTGTAGCCGCTAACATCCTAAGTAGTCTCTAATCAATAAAATAATAATACTTTTGAACCCTCTTCTGTATTCAACATAAGACATTTTGGGCTCTAATGGTCATTAGACTACAAAACTACTTAGGGTAAATACAATATTCCCTGCTTTAGGCTACAGTATTATCAACTTATTAGATTAGTGCTAGTTATCTCTTGATAACCGGAGGCATTTATTGATACTACGTCTTTGAATAATATTTATGAAAAATATATTCTTACTATTACTTGATAAAAGAAGTTCACTGAATAAAATCCTTTAAAACACTCTCAGGGAAATTTATGAAATGCCTTCAGGGTAAAAAATATTCAAAGGATTATTCTATCGTTTTATTTTTTTGTTCATATTATAATAGTTACCAGCATTAACCATTTTATTATGCTCTTCCATAACAACTTAAATTTCTTGTGAATCAGATTTTGGAGGTAGAATACCATAACATTTGTATGTTTTAATTGTGATGAAAATACTTGACCTTGGCTGTATTCCTGGTTCTGTTTAGTTTGTGTTATGACCAGGTAGAAGTTTACATTTTTTTTTTTTCTCCAAGATCACCTTTGGAGGTATTCCCTTCTCTGGAAAGCCAAGTTCCAGCAGCAGGAAGAACTTCAAAGGCTGCATGGAGAGTATTAACTACAATGGCATCAACATTACAGATCTGGCCAGAAGGAAGAAATTAGAGCCCTCAAATGTGGTAAGAATTTGGAGCCCCACAATATTGGTCTATTAAAAAAAAAAGAAAGAAAGAAACTTTTTTTTTTTTTTATGGATTTGAACAACAAAATCATCGCATCTCTCATCATATTTACATTGGACTGGACAAAGTAAAACAAATTTGAGAGTTACTTAATATGCTCTAAGTATTGATCATGGTTTTAAGTTAAACTAGCCTGAAGTAAGTGGCAAATTTATTCAGATGAGACGTGGAATGTGGGACGCAGTGTCTCGGTTCCGCGGCAGGAGAATGCACTTCAGCGCATGCTTGCCCAGCTGTTGTGTGATCCTTACATGGGCAGCATCAGGTTTCCAAACGTCTAAATACAGATGCTCCATGCTTCTAGCTTATGATTTAATAATGTTTTTAAACCAATAACTTTATTATATTCACTCTCGTGCTTCCAAAAATGATTGTTCAGGTATATGAGTAAGTATCCTTTCATCGAAGTGTGAATCATGCAGGGAGAAGCAGCAGTTAGTGTAATGGCTATGTCGCTGGACTCCCACGTAGTCAACCACAGTTTGCATCCCGGACCCGGTGGCTTAAAACTCACGCAGGGTGCATGTGCGTGCATGTCCAAGATCCCTAGAGGAGAATGGAGGAGAAGGGATGGCGGTGTGACCATCCCCCCTGGGGGGTGATTTCTCGCTTTCTGTCTCTATGTCTCTCTCTGTCTGTCTGGCGAGCGCACGCGCCCTATAGTGAAAACCTCTCAAAAAAAAAAAAATGCGAACCATGCTAAATTGCAATTAAATAAAGTTTGATTACCATTGGATAGGGAAATATCTGTGCCTTTGTTTTGTTTTCAGTTTTTGTATGAGTTGGTTCTAGGTTTAACTAGATTTTAGGGAGGAGGGCAAAAGTCAAAGGTTGCCCTGACACCTGCCTCCCTGGAACATGGCTTAGGATTCTTGAGAGATATTAAGGTAATCATGTCAGATAGGGATTCAGTATGGTTCTGCAAAACCAAAAGATACTTTGACCCAGAAATATTAAGAAGAGCATGGGATTCCAGGGACCCATACATTCGAGAGGCACTAGAAATCAAGCATATCTGGTGTTTACACTATTCTCTGAAGATCTCCTGTAATCTTATTGCCCCAAATTTAAGCCTGGAGTTTTCATGAAATAATTGAACAAATAAAAAATCCCAGATGTATAAAGTTCAGGTTGCATGTAAGAAACTTTAAAACCATAATTTAATGCAAAATAATTCCATAATAAATAATTTCCTAGAAAATGATAATTTATACTAATAATAAAAAATTGAGTATCAATGAGACATTTGCATAGTATAAAGAACTATAAAGAAAAATAGCAATAGGTCCATTACAGATAACAAGCACTAAATTAGGTATGCCACAAGCATTCTGATAATCTGGGCAACGCTGCAGGAAAAATACAAATATTTTGTATAATAGATAAGAGAAAGGGGTTTTCTTTAAAAATTGTCTGTAAGGTACATGAGCTCACCAGAACTCACCAGAGAGAGTCAGAGAGAGATAGGGAAAGTGAGAAAGCACCCAATGGGGGAATAAGTGAGAAGCACCCCCCAGGGGAATAGACACTCTGCAATCCCTTCTCCATTCTCCTCGGGATTTGGGGTACATATGCACACACACCCAGTGTGTTTTTTCAAGCCACCAGGTCACAACTCAAACCTCATAGTTGACCATGTGGGATCCAATGCCTTAACCACCATGCCACCAACTGGCCCTTATTTCTTATTTTTATATGGATTAAAATAAAAAGGTACACAATCTAAATCAATAGATTACAATTTCCATTGTTTATACCTTTAAGAAAATGTAAAATATTGTTTCTGCCCAAGCTAACCATTGGTGCTGAGATGTATCCATTTGGTACCTAAAATATTAAGAATTGCATGATGGAGACTCATTTCAAAACCAACTTCAATTTAACTGCAAAATGCTTGGGGATTATAAATGTGGTTTTAAACTTGAATGGCAAAAATATTTAATGGGGCATAAATATTCTAAAGGTTATTTTGTTTTAACAAGTAATTGCATAGGCAGACATAGAATAAACTTTGAGTCCAAATATGCATACATACTGAAAATTTTAGGAAGGATAGAGACAAGTAGGATATTTTGCAAGGAGGCCTACAAAGGCAAATATTTATATAAGAAATTTGCTTTCCAAGATGTCAGGGGCTGATATTACAATGAAATTCACTCAGCACCATCCTACATCGACTCCACAGTCAGCAGCATTGCTCAGGGAGGATCTTTAATTTTGTGGGGAGGCAATCCCCACAACGCAGGTATGTGGTCAGTTATGACATTCCAGTTATTATGCATACTCAGTTCCTTCCATCAGCAAAAGCAGGCATTGGAAATAATCATCCGTGAAAGTACAGAGCAAATTTAATTTCGGTATTATTTCGGAGAGACAGTTTGCCTTAGATTCACTGGTTAATGTGCTGAAATAGAGGTAGGTCTCTGTTTAAAAAAGTAAATATGTATATTTATAAACACACATATATGAAAAATCAATGAAAGCATCTTGGGCATTGAAATGTAACTATATCTGAATGGTAAATCAGATTTTGTTTCTTTATACCCAAAAGGAGGAGTGTGAGGAGAGATGTAAATGAATTACTTCAAATTTTGTTTGCATTTTCTCTATTTATACTACCAGTTGCACAAACATTGTATTATGATATAAGCACACTTCATGGGGCTTTCAATGGGTTTGGGGTTAGATAACAAAGTAATATGAAATAATTCCAATTATGCTGATTCTAAATAGTTCATGTTAATTTACTTATATTAGATATGCAGATACAACCCAAAGATATTTCCCCAACAATAGCATTTTAATAAATAGCAAACTGGGAACCAGCAGTTAGTGTAATGGCTATGTCGCTGGACTCCCACGTAGTCGACTGTAGTTCGAGTCCCAGACCCGGTGGCTTAAAACTCACGCCAGGTACGTGTGCGTGCGTGCCCAAGATCCCAAGAGGAGAATGGAGGAGAAGGGATTGTGGCATGACCATCCCCCCTGGGGGGTGATTTCTCGCTTTCTGTCTCTATGTCTCTCTCTGTCTGTCTGGCAAGTGCATGCACCCTATAGCGAAAATATTTCCAAAAAAAAAGAAAAATAAATAGCAAACTGGGCCTGCCCAATGGTCCAGTGGTTTAGAGAGCCAGATCCCTCATGGTGTGAATCCTGCCCTGGTAGCTAGGAAAACATGCCAGGCATGTGTGCACGCATCCCAAATTCTAACAGCTACATAAATGGAGGAAAAGGGGTTGTGGCATGACTATTCTCACTGGAGGGTGCTTTGTCCCTTTCCCTCTCTGTCCCTCTTTCTTGGTGAGCACACACACCCTCTAGCAAGTTAAATAATCAATCAATCAATAAATAAATAAATAGCAAACACACATGCAATCAAAAACAAAGAAAAACATAGTTCTCACTGAGATCAGAGTAAATAGCATATTAATGAACACTGACAATGGCCACTCAGAAGGAGTCAAGGGCATCTCTTCCCCATCCTGCATCTGTCAGCAGCAGCCTTGCAGTCTTCAGAAAGGCCAGTGGTTCACACTCAAGCCCCAAGCATAGTACACACTCCCCATCTCACAGTCAGCCTGTTACATCAGGCTGTCCGGCTGTCCATCCCATGGAGAATGGTGCTTGCTATGTCTACAGCTAGAGGGCCACCTGGTGTACAGTGTTGGGTCTTACAGTCCAAGCAGGTTTGCAGTTGTTACCCAGCCACCGAGTCCACACCATGTTGCCAAGTATGAGAGCTTGGCACAGGCTCCTGCTGTGCTTTGAAATCCATGGAACCGTAGCTTTTTCAACAGGCTTACGTAGATGTGTATTCTATTCTGCATTTGTCTCAAAGAACATCCTTCTTTTTTATAGGGGAATTTGAGTTTCTCCTGTGTGGAACCCTACACTGTGCCTGTCTTTTTCAATGCCACAAGTTACCTGGAGGTACCTGGACGGCTTAACCAGGACCTGTTTTCAGTCAGTTTCCAGTTCAGGACTTGGAATCCCAATGGGCTTCTGCTCTTCAGTCAGTTTGCAGAGAATTTGGGCAACGTGGAGATTGACCTCGCTGAGAGCAAAGTGGGCGTTCACATCAATGTCACGCAGACCAAGATGAGCCAGATCGACATATCCTCAGGTCAGTGAAATCCAGTGGCAGATGTGCTTTTCATAGCTGAAGGTTTGCTTCATTTTGTTGGGGGTGACATGCTCATGATTATATTTTAATTCACTTGAGATACTTGGTTGTCCTGACTGTTGATAAAATAAGAGAAACCTGGAAAATCACAAGGGGGTGAGACACAGTCAGGGAGGAAAGCTGGCTGAGACTGTGTTACAGCATCAAGATCACCTATTCTTCACACATGCCAGTTCATATTTAGCGTAAAAATGGCTATTTCTCTAAGTAAATATTTTATGATTAAAAACAAAGAATGTTTAGTTTAATAATGAATCAGTACCTGGTATCGTTTGACTTCATAGATACTCAAGTATTTTTTACTCTTATAGAGATGATTCTATCGATTGTAATTATAACTTTAACAGAATACTCAATTTCCTGAATCAAAACTTTAAAATTATCTTTTATAATTTAAAAAAAAGATATTCATTGAAATTATTGTCAGAAAAAAAGGGTTAATGTAAAAGGAATGACAAGATATGTGTATCAACTGAGGGAATACTTGGTTGGTTAAAAATAGGGTGATTAATAAAACTTGGCACTATAGTGATATAAGCTGAGGCTTAGGTATCGATCTTCCTACTTGAAAAAAATTACAATCTTGGAATTGCTTTGAATATTATGGTACAAATAAAACTGATACTCCTAGGTAAGACGTGACACATAAAACTTTTGGCACAATGTGGAACTGATAAAGTGTACATTTTTACCAAATTTCTCTAGATGTTCCTTGTAGTAGGAACACTATGTTTATTTTTGTGAATACCTACTTAGACACAGGAGATAGAGAAACAGCTAGCAATTACTGAGCACTTAGTCCACATGTCCTAAACACAGAGTAGAAGCCGTGACAGAGGACTCAAAGGCGTCATTTCTCAGTGCACCATTCTCTCACGATATCCTGTGTATACACCTGGATATGGAGACACAGTTTCCAACAGGTTATTTTATTTGTGATCATGTCACGAATCTTCTAGGCTATAAGCTCCTTGGGCAGGGGCTGTGCCTGTTCTTCTGCTCTCTCTAGCTTGTAGAAATATGCCTGTAACATGAGGAGTGCCCTGGGTTTAATACTCTGGCTTTTTGAAATATTTTTTGGTAATGAACTACCTTCTGTTAAAGCATGTATCATGTCTTATAGAATAACCATTGTGTTTCTGTATGGTTTGGTTATATGAGCTTTTACTGAAAAGATTCAGGTAAGATGTAAAAATCATTATGTCACATGTGTGTCTGAATTATCCAAATCAGAAGCTACTATGAAATACTGTTACCAAGCAAGTGGATTCATTGCCCAGTGGGCATAGCAGCCAATTACTATGTGTGACACAGATCTTGAAGCAAGGACGGATTTTACTGTGTAACTGGCTAGCAAGGGGTCAGGAGCAAGCCTTAGATCTGTCTCCTCTGATTGTAAGAGGGTAGGGGTCTTATACAGCAGGAGGAGAAGGGAGAGGTATAGGGTAATGTTTGCTAGCCTCGCGTGGGTTGGTGAGAGGCTGAGAGACTATCAGTGTTACAGTGTGGTGAGGTTGCTTGGTGGTCTAGGATTGGTTAGTGAGGGATCTCTTGTTTCTGATAGCTATCGCAGAAACAGGTCCCATTCTTTTGCTTCCATTGCAAATAGCATTTTCCTTCCTGTGACAAATGGGGCTAACTTTGGGTCCCACAGCCCTCTCGAGGGCATGCATTTGTAGGTAAGCTCACGCACCAGCTGCTGGTACTAGTTTTTTCCTCTTAGGCCAGTTCTAGTTGGTTTTAATACCTTTTTTTAAAATGTAATATTCACACTCTCTGTTTTTGCTTTGTTAGTTTTGCCTTTTCCTTGAATGTTCAGTCAGAATGATTGGTCAACCATGTTTTACCTGTATTTCCCAGTGTAAGTTCACCTGGGGTGATGTAGAATAAACAGAAAATACCTGGAGAGGCAAAATAACAGATAAAACAAATGCACATACAGATGTTTCCCACAGTTGAAAAACTCCCCACTAGATGCTTTTTAAAACAATGATTCTTTTCTGATCACTAAACATGTAAATATATTACAATGAAGTCTTCCCTGATGCCATTTTCAGAGCAAACTCAATTTGCTGATGGGTTTCCATGTAACATGAACCATTGTGTTTGAAATAATAAGATCTTAAACATAGCCATCAGTAAATATTTATTAACCTAATTTGGTCTAATTTAGGATTTCAAGTCCCTATCATCTAATTTAAGTTGTGTTTATTAAAAAGATGAAAGAAAGAAAGAATAAATGAATCCAACATGTGACCACTAACTCAATAGATTTGGATCAAGATGATAAAAATGGACTTCAGAAATTTTTGTCAATTTAGCTAAGACCCTGTGCAAAATATAGAAAACTAATATTAAAAAACTAATATCAACTCTCAACTTTGCTATATTCACATTTATTATATAGTTCAGTGAAAAATGCCTTAGTTGGGACCAGCAGATGGTGTAGCAGTTATGTCACTGGACTCCCACATGGCCACCCTGGGTTTGGGTCTCAGACCCCATGTCTTGAAAATCATTCAGGTCACGTGCTTGTGTGCCCAGGATTCTGGGAGGAGAATGGAGGAGAAGGGATTGTGATATGGTCATCCTCCCTAGGGGGTGATTTCTCACTTTCCCTCTCACAGTGTCTCTCACTAGCAGGCACACATACCCTAAGGCCAAAAACCTCTTTAAAAAAAAAAAAGAAAGAAAGAAAGAAAAGAAATGAAAGAAAAATGCTTTTTTCTTTCACTGAGAAGTTTTTGCTATAGGGCACGTACACTCCCCAGAAAGACAGAGAGAGATAGAGAGACAGAACGCGAGAAATCATCCCACCAGGGAGGATGGTCACACCACTCTCCATTCTCTTCTTAGGATCCTAGGCACACACGCACACGCGCCCAGCGTGAGTTTAAGCCACCAGGTCCAGGACTCGAACTGTGGTCAACTACATGAGAGTCCAGCGACATAGCCATTATGCTAACTGCTGGTCCCGCCTTAGTATTTTAAATATTTCCTTTTTTTGTACACATAGTGGAAACTAAAGATGCATTATGTATCATTGTTTATATTTGAGAAAGATTACTAGGTGAACAAGTTCACATCCATTAAAAAAGTTGTATCTTGCACTCATTCATTTATCCTAGAAATGCTTATGGAATCCATATAAGACAATTACATCTGGACTTTAATGTATTTTAACTTAGAGTAAGTATCAACAATGGGAAAATTGTTATCCAGGACACTAATGTTTGCTTTGACAAAGAAAAATATATTGTTACGATATCTGCTCTACTTTTCTGACTTGAGCATCAAAGAATATCTGTCCATTTTATGGATACTTTCTGATATCTGCTCTACTTTTCTGACTTGAGCATCTAAGAATTTCAGTCCATTTTATGGATACTTTCTTATTTTTTAAAAAAAAGAATTATTTGTTTAATTTTAGTTATCATTATTATTTTTAAATTTGCTACAGAATATTCTCTAATATCTGCTCTACTTTTCTGACTTGAGCATCTAAGAATTTCAGTCCATTTTATGGATACTTTCTTATTTTTTTAAAAAAAGAATTATTTGTTTAATTTTAGTTATCATTATTATTTTTAAATTTGCTATAGAATATTCTCTCTCACCAGAGAGAGAGAGAAAGAAAGAGGGGGAAAGTGAGAAAGCAAGCCGCCAGGTCCAGGACTTGAACTGCATCCAGTGCCTTAATCACCACTCCACTTGCTGGCCCTGATACTTCCTTCTTGAAATAGTTTGGTTGTAAAATTTTTGAAAATATGAAAACTCAAGCAAAGCAAAATTCCCATTACTATCATTTCAGTTTATGTAGAGTGCATTGAGAGATGGCTGTGGAGATGCTCATATCGTAGGGAAATACCTGTAACTCGGTTTCACTTTTGGTTGATAAATTATGTGCACCAGGATGAAGGTAACCCAAACACTTCTAAAACCTTTTGTCTCATGTTGGACATCATGATTCTTTGAGGATTAACTCAAAAAAGATCTTATTAGAGAATATTCAATGTATTGGTGACTTTCGCATATCTCCCCTCTGAGTCGTGATTGCTTCTCGAGGGCCACAGCAGTCATTGTCAGTGAATGCAGCTTGCAAAGTTCGGCCATATTCTGAGTAGACTGGAATTTGCAAGATGGGTTATCTTTTTGTGAAAATATTTTCTATTTTCTTAGTTTCTTAGTTTCTATTTCCTTAAATATTTCCCAAGTTGCAACATGCGACAAACCTTAAAAAAAAAAACCTCAACTGTATTTCTTTCTGTAGAACAGTAGTTACTGACTTATAAATACATATTTATGCATTACCTTTAACTAGAAATAAGTGGTGAAAGGAAAAAGAGTGTCAAAAAGGACCTAGTAGATACCTGTTCACTGTGAAGCTTACATTTTCTTTTAACTTTTGAAATGTAGGACCCTGGGGAGATTGGACATAGGCCAGTGCTATTCAAATGATCTTGATCCAAACACAGTAAATAAGTACTTTATGTCACGTTCAGTACCTACTGGTACAAAGCTTACGAAATAGAATTTTACCTTGTTATTTTAGATATACTAGAGGAGACCATCAGATGGTGTATAGGTTATGTTACTGGACTCCCACATGGCTGCCCGTGATTCGAGTTCCAGACATGATGGCTTGAAAATCACCCAGGGGCCCACGTGCATGAGTGCCCAAGATCCAGGGAGGAGAAGGAGGAGAAGGGATTGCTGCATGGCCATGCCCCCTGGGGGGGGTGACGTCTCACTTCCCTATCACTCTGTGTATGTGTGTGTGTGTCTCTCTCTGATTCCCACTCATGTCCTAACACAAAAACTTCTGGAAAAAAAAAAAAGGATACATTAGGGTATTGGGTTTTCAGGAAAGTCATGACACATTTTTACATAGAAAAATATAGAAAAATATGTCATGACTTTCCTGATGACCTAATAATAATATATATATTTTTTATTTTTAGAAACTTGCCATGACCTATCATGATGATTTCCTGTCTTAAAACAGTTTGAAAAAATTGACCTAGGTAGGGATTTGTCTTGTCTAATGAGTTAGAACTTCTTTTTTAAGTTTATTCATTTATTTCCTTCATGAAAAAGAGAAGATAAGAGAGAAACAGACAGGCAGGCGTCCTCCACAGGGTCCGCACCCACTGATACACTTCAAGCCCTACAGTTACCAAGGATCACCTGGTGTGTTGAGGTACACGCAAGATCTGGACTTCCCACGTGGCCTATAACATCACCCATGCTGCATGCAGCCCTGCGGCAGGATCATAAAGTGTTAGAATTATTTTTAAGAGAAATTTTTGCTATCGGGCACATATACTCACCAGAGGGACAGAAAGAGAAGTCAGCCCCTGAGAGATGGCCATGCTGCAATCTCTTCTCCTCCATTCTCCCCTCAAGATTTTGGGCATGCATACACATGCATCTGGTGTGAGTTTTAAGCTACTGGGTCCAGGACTTGAACCATGGCCAACCATGTGGGAGTCCAGCAATGTAACCATTATATCTGCTGATCCCAGTGTTAGAATTTTTTAAAGTACTAGTTTATTGTAGATATTTATTCCTTACTCCATCTTTAAAAAACCTGAATGTACTTTTAGGAACACTTTTGTAACAGTAAGGAAAAAAAATGTAATAATTTGTATTACTATCTGCTGTGTAGCCAAAAGCAAACAAACACAAAACCTACCTACCACTTGAAATAGTTTTTGCTGTGCATCCTTCAATTTTATGCTACTAAACACAAACAAATATTTACAACAGTTGTGGTCTGTCCATAGCAATAAGGTCACAAATGGGATTCAGCATTTATGTCCCTAAAAGACAATGATTTCTGAGTGACCTCTCCCACCAATTGAGAAATAAATAAATTTCTGTCTATATATAAACAAGGATTTTCAGAAAAGTAATTCGAAGTATGTCCTTCTACTAAACTGACTGTTTGGATAGGCTCAGTGGTTTGAGCCTCCTTGTTCTGCTTGCATAGGTGTAGGGACTATTCAGCCCCCACACTGCCTCAGAGAGCTGCACTCTGCAAAGATCATCTTTGCATTTCTGTCTCCGAAGGAAATCTTCTACAGCCTTGTATTATTTACTTACGTTTCCTAGTGGAAATTCCTGTTAAACCTTTTGAGTTCTGTACCAAGTTCTACTTCTGTGCATCAAGAGAGGGAGTGGACTAGTACTTTTCTGCTGGGGAACATGGCAAGTTCCTGGATCAGCCTGTGCAGGCACATCTGGGACCACTCGTGGCACAGTCTGTCCTAAGCCTAGGATCTCTCTTCCCTTGCATGTTACTATTTCTTTAAAGGAATTAGTTTATGTCAATTTCCAAAGTTCAGTGATAACTTGCATTAGGAGACACCATCTTTATCAAATAAGAAGTAAAGGTCTAGGGCTAACAGGTGGCGTGGTGGTTGAGGTGCTGGACTCCCTCACGGCTGACTGCATATCGAGTCCCAGACCTGGCAGCTTACTTTCTCACTTTTCCCTCCTTCTCTCTCTTTCTCTCTCTGGCTAGCACATGTGCCTTGTAGCAAACTTAAAAACAATAACAGTTATGGGAACCAGCAGTTAGCGTAATGGCTATGTTGCTTGATTCTCACGTAGTCGACCGCGGTTCACGTCCCGGACCCAGTGGCTTAGAATTCATACCGGGCACGTGTGCGTGCGTCCCCAAGATCCTGAGAGGAGAATGGAGAAGGGATTGTGGCATGACCATCCCCCTGGGGGGTGATTTCTCGCTTTCTGTCTCTATGTCTCTCTCTGTCTGTCTGGCGAGCGCACGCGCCCTATAGCGAAAACCTCTCAAAAAATAAAAAATAATAACAATGATAAATAAAACAAAATAAATAATTTTATAAAGTCTCATTTACAATACAATTTTTAGTTTGTTTGTTGAGAAATTATTCCAGCTCTATGATTCAAATGGCTATTATTTTAAAAATAGATTTACATAACTCAAAAATTAAATGTTTATCTAAAGATTATCTCATGTACTTCAAGGAATTTTACAATATTTTACAGCACAGTAATTGGAGAATTATTTAGTAATACATAATATATTCCTTAATTCAAGTTTAAACCATAATAGTGAGAAGCCTTGAAAATGTTGTTCCTATTTGAGCTATTAAATTTGAGTCATTTTGATTCTAGAAAATAAAGAATATGGAACTATTCATCACAATATATATACCATAATAAGAGTAATTGCAGTTGAAAACAAACTATTGAAAATGGACAACAATTTCAGAGAGCGTGTCCTTAGGTAGAATACTGTTATATCATTATATATAAATTCTCAAATAGAGGTAGTATTTGGGGGAAATTTAATATTATGAATAAAAATGCTCATAAAATTTTAAATAGAATATGACCACGATATAATTATAAATATATAGATAGCTAGGATATTAGAATGAAATGAAAATATGAATAATATTAATGATGATTATCTCTCATTGGTGGGTTATCAGTCCAGTTAACTAACTTCATCATTCATTTCCTGTAATGTCTGTATTTTCTACAAAAGACATCAATTATTTTTAAAAACAGTATGCTACAAAATACTTAGGGATAGAATATTATTCCTGAAAAGTATAATTCTTAACAATATTATAAGAGTTATAATTACAATATACTACTATACCCTATGTAAAAGATTTATACCAATTTAAAAATGCATGTTTCTCTACTTACTTAGAGACATACAGACAGTCTTTAAGAAGTTTGTCTTTATATCAATCGCTCCAGCTGGGTTTTCTTAGTGGCACTTACATCTCACAGAGAGCCTTTTACATTCTGATGCAGAAATTAGGCGGTGGAATCTGTAACCTTTTATTTTAAAGTACACATAATTAATTTCAAACAAATGGCACACTTCCCATGTAATTTTTACAATATTTTTTAGCATAGATAGAGTGATACCATCATAAATTAAATTATGTTTTTTTTTTTCCTTTGGAGAGATTTTTGCTATAGGGTCCATACACTTGCCAGAAAGACAGAAAGAAACAGAGAGACAGAAAGCGAGTAATCACCCCCTTCCAGGGGGCACGACTATGCTGCAATCCCCTCTCCTCTATTCTCCTCTCCGGATCTTGGGCATGCACACACAAGCTCCCTGCATGAGTTTAAGCCACCAGATCTGGGACTGAAAAACCGTGGTCGACTACATGGGAGTTCAGCGATGTAGCCATTTCACCAACTGCTGGTCTCATAGAGTTTTTTTACTCAAAGCTGTTGCTAGTTATCAAGATACATGTTTATTTTTTTTCTCTTAATAGTAAATCAATGGATCAAAATATCTTTATTTCCAAATAATATAAATACACTTCTACAAAAGTGGCTAAAAATGAACTTTTAGAAATTTTTGCTTTGGAAGTCTTTATTTTTTTTTAATGTGTAAATATATTACTTAATTTTTGCAAGGTATAAGTATGGCTTTTCATAGCATGCATACAATGTGTGATCATCAAATCACAAATGTAAACATACTCTTTTTTTTAACATTGAATACTACACTATGCTAGGCTGGGCATATTTGATAATAGTTATAGTCTTTATTTTTGGAAGCATACATTAAATAATCAACACCATTTTTTACTTTGTTATGGTATGCCATTGTTCACATGCACTCTGATGTCTGCTAATCATTTTCTCCCAGACTTTACCTCTACCGGCCATGCAACTTCCAGTATCTACCATTCCCCTCTACTTCTGTGTCATCACGTCCTTAACTCTACACCAGAGTACAGACATTCAGTATGTGTTAACTAAGGATATGCAGTATTTATCATTAATGGCCTAGCTTGTTTCACTTCATATTATATCGTTTAGGTTCATCCACTTTGTGTCAAATGACAGGATATTGATTTTAAGACTGGGTAGTATTACCTTGTATATATGTTCCACATTTTCTTAATCCATTTATCCACAATTGGGCAGTTTGTTTGACTCCACGTTTTAACTATGATTTTACTCTTTGACAAACTTACATTTTGATAAAAAATATTTTTTAAAATTCCAGTAAAACTCAAATTCATCATTTTAAGATACTGGAGACAAAACATGGCTCTGGATTCTAAGAGGAACATGGAGCCTAAGGCAGGCTGATTCATACAGCACCATGATCAGTTTAATTAGTAGCCTAGATTTCTGCTGAGGCAGCAAACATACACATGATTAGTATATGCTAAAAACAGAGATAGATACAGATTTGATTTAGTCAATTTGCTGTTGCTTAAAGTGGAATACACGGAGGAGGATGGTTTATAAGAATAGAGGTTTATTTAGCTCACAATTTGGAGGTCTAAAGTTCCTGAGCTTCCTCTGATGAGATATTTCTTGCTGAGAAGAACACTTTGGTGAGTTCACAGTTGGTGCAGAGCATCACATGGGGATGAGAGGACAAGAGCTTAAGTGTCCATGTTCATATCTGTGTCTCCTTCTAAACCCCCCAGAGCCTAATTATGGGGGTCCCATCTCCCAATATCATAGTTGGATTAAGTTTTTTCTCTCTCACACCTGAATTTCATCCCATGAATTTGAGGGGACATATTCAAATGATAGTAAAATATACAGGTCTAGATCTATACATAGATCTATAGATATAAATATAAAACCCTAGAACGTATCTAGTCACATTTTGCTGATTGTATTACTCTAATCTCACAAACACACTTGCTGAGAGAGCCACATGGCAACAAGTAAAGAGCTTTTGAGTGAGGGTGCATTGCTCCTGGGTTTCTTCACCTGTGAATTTTCATAATAATTTCAATTCCCAGAGTGGCTGGACTAATCATCCTGCAAGCTGAGTGGAAATCTACTTTTAATTATATTTTGTCACATGCTGGTACACTTTTTCACATCAATATAAGCATTGCATTCCAAGATGAAGTGTGTGTGGGAGAGAAGGCTGGGGAATAGAGGGTTTCTGTGCTATTAGTTATTGACATATTCTTTAGAAAGCAAAGGGGACATTTTAATTTATAACCACACTCTAGGATACCACATTCTGTCTAATTTCTACAAGATCTCTGTGCCTTTTAGAATATTCTATGCCTTTTTTCAGGAAAAATGAATAAAACATGATTATGTATATGTGTGTATAGCAATTCTTTTTTAAATTATAAGGAGAGGATAAAATTTTAGTAAACTTTGATGGATAAAATGGAAGAAAAAATTGCCAATGGGCAACAGGTCATGTTTTAAAAGCTTCCGTTTTCTTTACAAACAACTAATTAAAGAGAAAAGGATCAGGCACCACTTAGTACAGTATATGCTATGAGAATAAAAATGAATTAGAAAAGATCAGCAAAGAGCTTAGCCCAGAAACTACAAACACTATATGCACATAGTTGAAGATGCTTCTAAAACAAGGTCAGGGAGGGCATAGAAGCAAGCTTAGCTAACTGTAAAGCTCTTTTTTGCTTTCCATTTAAGTAAAGAAAGCGATGAAACTCAATGTGTAGGCTGAAACCTCTCTGACGGATAAGTAGTTGGTAAATTTAGGCAATATGGATGTATATAATAGAGAGACAGCCACATAAGCTTTACATATTTTTGCTGATGAGTATCCAATCTGGTTTTAAATAGCTAACAAAGTATTCATGAATAGCATTGCTCTGGAGAAGTCAGGAGTTTTGTATCTGCATAATCAGAAACACACACATGCGCACATACACACACACACACACACACACACACACACACACACACACACACGAAGCAAAGTAATTGAATTGAAACCTCCCCACCTCATTTCCTACTCATCCCATTAACCTCACGACGAAAATTACCCAAGATACTGAACTTGACCAGGAAAATTCTGAGTGTGACAATGTGTTGTTGACTATCATGTACCTTTATTTTTCAGAATTTTTAAGCAGTTTGTGAAGAATTAAGTTCATTGAGTTAGCTGTTGCTCATTTATGATTAGTTGTAGAAATGAGCCTCACTGGGGGAGGGATCTTGCAAGATTTGGACGAAACTACTAGGGAAATTCTGAAAGTGACTGGCCTAAGATCCAATGATAGAATGACTCCTCCAGACACACTATATTGAGTGTAGCTGCAAATATTTCTTAGTCTCCTCCCTTTGTTCATAAAGTTCTCTGTGAGTAAGTTTTAAGGAACCACACAATATCATCTAGGAGATAATTACCTTGCTAATCACTTTCTCAGAAATCATTACGGTTAGCCTCCTTTTTTCATCCTAACTCAATTTTATTTTATAATTTATTTTATTCTGATACATTTCCCTTGAAGCTTTTTTAACATGAGCACAGATTCTACCTCTATCAACTGAATTTCTGTATTATTTCTGAATCCTCTTTCTTCTCTTCAGCCCTTAATTTCTTCCTCTCACTCCCCATCATCCAATTTTACAACTAAAGTTCTCGCTAGATCTCTGTTTTAGGACTTCTTGCATCTGATATTTTCTAACAGATGATGGAAATTTATTGGGTCATTGGGAAATTATGACACATTTTTGCTTAGAAAACATAGAAAAATACATCATGACCTTCCTGATGACCTAATACTTAGTTCATCTTGTCTTTCTACAAGCACTCCCAGTCTTTTCTGTACCATTTCCTGTCTTATGGGATCCTTTCATAGACTGAATCCCTAGGAGAGGACAGAGATTCTCCTGTTCAGAGGCCAGGATCTTGCTTCACCTAGACAGGTGACCCTACGCTGTTCCCTGGCTGGATACTGGAGTACCTCCAATCTCTAATTTCCCAATATTCTTATCCCTTGTTCTAATTTTCTGCTATTTTATTTTTAACCCTGACTTTGCTGACATGAGTCTAAGCTGCAACATCTTATGGCCTATTCCTCTTGGCATAAGTTTCATCAATCTCCCAACCTGGAGTGTCTCTGTCAGCCTTTATGTGGAGCTATACCAAATCTTAGCACTGCCTCCCACTATCTTCTTGGTCATCAATTCTTATTAGTCCTTGGCACACAAATGTAATATGGAGTTTACTGGGGGAACGCAAGCACAGAAGTAAGCAGTAAAGTGCACACAGTGCCCAGCCTCTTAGTTTAAGTTGAGCATAGCTGGCCAGTTGATGCCTTAGCCAAGGTTCCAGCAGCAAATGGCCCACCTCCATAATGCTCTGTGTTGTTATGGGGCAGGGGCCAGAGTCTTACATTGTTAGAAAGGGAGATGCCCTAGAATTCACTGACCCGCCTTCAGCCAATTCCTCTGTTGTGCTCACTGAGACCTTCTGAGCTAGTTCTCCACTAAAAAAGTATGAACGGATGGAGTGAGGCTCAGGGCCATCCAGATGTGTCTTTCATCCAATCCTGAGATAATAATAATGACTGTGATAATAGATAAGGCTATCGGATGCTTCACTATGCTAAATCCTTCACATTAATTACCTTGCCTAAGGCTCCAATAACCTTGTAAGTTAGGTGCTATTGAAAAGTCTTCTTTCTAACTCATTGATATCAATGGTAAAATCATTCTTCTTGTGACTCAAGTTCAAAACCTTGAGGAAAAAAAATCTCATTTTGTGTTCCATTTCTGCCTGGTGTATGTAATGATTTAACAATTACCACCAGTTCTTTTGAGTGTCTTACCCATATATCATCTCCTTGCTGTAGTTCAAAAACTCATCACTGGTAATGATCATGGCCATATGAATTGCCAAAAAAAAAAAAGATTCATCATTGAGGACTTATTTATTAGATTATAGTGCTTGTAAGTGTTGTAAGTAGGGGCTCTGGGACTGCACAGCCCACTGGCTAATACTGATTTAATTCTTTCTTTGTTTCAGTCTCTGTTGAACAAAAATAATGTATACAAATGTATCAAGTAATTTATTGTCTTAATAACTCTACACAATAATGATTATCATCTACATTTTATAGACAATGAACAGGAGCTAGAGAGCAGTAACTCCCCCAGCTCTCCCAGCTAGTAAATAGCAGAGTGTCATGATGTGACTGTTTCCCCAAAACTCATCTGGTATAATGATTTGTCAAGCCATTATAATGGTATTGAGAAGATAGAAACAATCCAGTTATGAGATCAAGAGGTGGAGCCTTTTGTGGGTAATTAGGACTAAGATCATCAGGTTGGGGTTCCCATGATTGAATCCTGGGGAGCTTATAAGGAGAAGGAAAGAAACAGAAATACCGATATGGACAGACATATGTACACTCCTGCCCTGTTGCTTTGTGATGGCCTGTGTCACTTCTAGAGACTACAGAGTCCCCATCAAAAAAGAAGACACTCACCAGATATGGTCCCTTGGCTTTGAACCTCAAAAAACATAAGCTAAATACACCTCTGTTCTTGATCAGTCACCCAGTATAGTATTCAATTATTAAGTACCAGAAGATAGACTAAGGAGAGCTTGAGAAAGTTCAGAAAATTTGGGTCCAAAGTCAGTACCTGGCCACTCTATGCTCCTGCTTCCAGGTTCATTCAGCACTTTTAGTTTTCACCCTTGCAGGACCAGATAGTATTGAATGTGATGCACCTGAAATACTTCTTTCTAAATTTTGCCAGAGGGTAAGTGCACTTGCTAGAGGAATAAAAAGAGAGAGAGAAAGAGAGAGAGAGAAATAGAGGTAAAGTAAGAATTTTTGGAATTTGGGCATGTTTGCTCATGCGCCCAGTGTGTTTTTCAAGCCTCTGGGTCTAGGACTCAAACTGTACAGGCAGCCATCTAGTCACCTTAGCCACCACACTACCAGCTGGTCATGAAATATGTGTTAAACGCAGCACCAGACACGAATGATATTCTGAGATCTCATTGGGATTCTTACAGGAGCTTTTAAAATAATCTCCCTTATTGTTTCAAAATTTTCTTCCACATTACCCATGTTTATATTTCCCAAATGCAAGGAAACTACTTTGATAATTTCCCATTACCTAAGGCATAAATCCTAATTTCTTAGCATGTCATACAAGAGCATATACGAACTGAGTCAGACTGAAGCATTTGGCCTCGTTGTTCATTTTACACCACGTAGTGGGCCCACTTTCTGCTATCTGCCAGCAGCATCTTCCTCTGCACCATCCTGGCCAACTCCTCATCCTTCAGGGTCCAGTTTTAATATCAATTATTTCCCCAGACCCCAGAGGACAATTTACCATGCCCTAGTACATAGCATTTCCTGTCTTGACTAATCATTACTTTTCTTTGTTTCATTTTAAATTTCAAACTCTTCCCCTCCCCTTTCTCACTCCAATGTGTATAATTTTAAAATGTATAACGCTTGTCAGAATGAAAGGTCAATACTTTTATCTTCGCCTTTTTTGTTGGATTTACACTTGGGTCATTGGAGAGTTCCCTTGTACTTCTCTAGGCATGTTTGTCACTCGTACTTCCACCTGATGAAAATCCCCAAATAACTTCTTCCATTGTTTCACATTCCCATTTGAAAATCTCCCATGAATCCATAAATGTTTAGGATTAAGACTTATGTGTCTCCCACAAAAAGCCTGAAGATTCTTCCCATGATGATCTCACATCCTTGTGAAATTTTAAATCACTCTTATTGTTTTCACTGGTTTGATATTATATATTGTGCAGACATTTGACTAGCCTTTGAAAATGTTTAATCCCTAAAGCTTTTTAAAGACAATCCTTCTTTCACTCTCACCTGTGTTCCTCTGAGCCCAGTGCAATATCTTCCATATGACATGTTTCCAAATATCCAGCTGATTGATTTTTCTAATGAGATGATACCAAGGTGTTATTAACTGTAACTTTATAATTCTGTTGTCCTCATCAGTTGCTATGAACCAAATTCATTGTGAAAGGAGAGTAACAAGTATCTCAGAGGAAATAATTGCTTAACTGTGGGAGGTTAATATGTGTGAAATTGATCCGTCCTGAATTTTGATTTGATACTTTTATAATAAGAAAAGTTTTTTGTTTGTTTATTTTTTATCTTTTTTTCTTATTGAAGCCTAAGGCTGTATTGGATAAACTATTATATGAATAATATATATACACATACATACATATATGTATATATATATATATGTACATATGTATATATATGTGTGTGTGTATATATATATATATTTGTCAAAAAATGTATTCTCAGGAGCATTATATGAAGTAAAACCTTGAAATTAGCCATATTCTCTTTGTATTTACTTTTTCACACAGAATACAGAAAAAGAAATGTGCTCAATTGAAATTAATTTAGCTTGATTCTTTTCTTCAGGCTTTGGGATGCATTTGACATGATAACTCCAGGGAAAAATAAGGGAATCATATTTTTCAATCTTTTGTGTAAGGTCCCTGATCTCTAGTCGTTTCTATGTTTGGTTGAAACAGACCGTCCGTGTGTTCCCAGTGCTTAGTCTCACTTGCTTTGTCAAGGGAAGTAGCGTTTCTGGATGATTGAATCATGCTGTCACTGCCTTCCTCTACTTGGTAGCACCAGGCGAAGCACTATTGTTTAAGTGACAATGACCTGTAGAGTAACTTCGTCGGAGACGTCATCTGAAGATATGGAGGAATAAATCTCACCTCCACCATTTCGCATCCACAACCCAACACATTTACTCTGGGTTCACATAAAACCATACGACACATACTTTCTATGCTTCCAACACACTTCATTCAGCTACAGTGGGAAGGATAGAGCTAATAAATTCTCTACTTCTTTTCATATTATTTTATAATGCAGTACTATATGGAGAAATGTGAAATCGGGATCGTATATGTAGATCCATTGGCAGGTATGTTTCTCACCTTTTCTACCCTAAATCTCCTGTATCCCATTTTATACAGGATAATCAGTGCCATAGGCATACATAGCAAATAGTTTGTTCATCAAAAAGCTTGATGAGGGAAATAAACCTTTGATGATATCTATAAGAAATATTTCCCTTAGGAAACTGAAAGGAAAAGAAGCTGCTCTATATCTATTGTTTTACTGCCTGCAGCAGTTTTGAAATCCACAATGCAATTTATTGCATAGAATAGCCGATGGGCAACACAGTTGGGACAGAAAAAGAAAAGAAAACAGTCAAAGAATGTGAGCTCTATTACGATAAAGCAATGCCTCCCCCACGATGCCATGTGGTTGAGCAGTATCTTGTGCGTGTGCATATAGGTAAACATGCATACTTAAAAAAACTCTCCATTTTTAATGAAGCAAAATCCTTAAAACTTAATAATTCTACTTTTAATTGAGTGCTATCATGGCTCTATTTGCCATGTTTAAATTATTTAGATTAGAAAAGATTGATATAATTTAGGATAGAAAACATTAATATGACATTAAGCAAGTTAGCATTATAGCTCATCTAAAACTTGTATAACATTATTTAGTTTCTTTCATTCCTTTTTCTCAGACATTTGAGCACTTACTATTATATATTTAAGCAACAAAAAGTAACTGTTTCTAGCTTTTCTAATTGGCCTTTTCGCTTTCAATAAGACCATAACAAATGGTCCAGGAAAATGGGGAGAGGGAGTCTATAGCAGTTCTAAAGCAGGGGTGATTTTGAATCTGTGGAATACTTGGCAATATCTGGAGACATTTTCCATTGTCACAACTGGGGCAGGGGTGAGATGTTACTGGCATCTAGTAGTTAGAGGCAAAGGATCCTGCTAAATGTTCCACAAAGCACAGGGTGGTACTACCCTGTGACCTCCTCACCAACCAGAGATGTATTAGATCCAAATGTCAGGAGTACCCAGGTTGAGAATCCTGATTCGAAGGGGACCATTCATTAAAATAAAATAGATAAATAAATACTGAGCTGCCTGAGGAGAGGAGGCCACATTTCTCTTCCTTCTATGAATTTCCATTTTTAGGTCAATTTAGAAATTTATTTTTGTTTTTAAAATAAGCTTTGTGTTTTATATATAATCATTGTTCCTTTGTAGGGTGCAGTCCTGTTTTTTAAAACATGTGTACATTGTGTAATAAACCACGAACATATTTGTATTATTCCACACAAAGCACTACATTATGTTTTGCACAATTGCTAATAGGTCCACTAGCTTTGTTTGCTGCAAGTATACCCTGAATTATGAATTTCACTTTTCACTCTGCAATGGGACAAAATTCCATAAGGCAGAGTTTTTCTTCTCTTACTATTCTGTTCTATCTTATTATGGCTTCCTTTACTTATGTCCTTTGAGAAATCCCAGGCCCCCCTCTGATTTAACAAGGCCGATGGTGAGGGCTGAGGACCTTTATTCTTCCCCACCTGAGCTTTCCCTTCATGCGATGGTTATCAGGATTACATGCATCTTCTCTCTGCAGTCAACTTAGATTCCTCTTTACCTCCCTGTGTTCCTTCCTGCCCTTACCCTCTGCCAAGTGGGCCACTTATTCTGGGACTGATGACACCTGAGATGCTCTTACTTTTCCACAGATGCCGAACGCAGAAGGTCAGCCTTCCTTCTACACTGGGGACTTCATAAAGTTCATGGAATTAAAGCATATGTATATTTTAGTGAGAAATACTTTCAAAATCCTTTCATAGATTTTTTTAATGGTACACATTTTCTGTGATATTTTTAGAGACTGCTCATATTACCTTTCTTCTTGTCATTTCCCTGGTCTTGGATCTCTACCAAAAAAAATAAATAAATAAGTAAAATAGAGAAATTATACAGTAAGAGGGTGGAAATTATAATCCTCCATGCCAGTCCTCTCATCTATGTGCTTTCAGTCTCACCTACAGGTTATATACACACACAGTTCTATCTTTCTTGAACTATTTATTATTATATATTAGGTGTTAGTATATTACACATTGAGTATAACAACATGGTGTCATTGCTGTATTAGATAATAATACAAAATATTTAGAGATGATAATAAAAGCTATGAAGGAAACACAAAACTATATGGGAAGGAGTAGTAGATGCTAAAGTTAGGCTCAGATATAAAAGATAAAGGGTCACAGTGAGGCAGAAAAAAGGTGAAGTACAGAGGCCCTACAATAGTTAATAGTAGATAAGGTAACTTGAGTATCAAAAGAAAGAAAAAAAGGAAAGAAGAAAGAAATCAGCTTAGAGAGGTGGAAGTTCAGTCATGGAAAATATAAGGAAGTTAGTGTTGAAACCCATTGAAGAAATTCTTCTCAAGGAGTGTCATGATCTGATTTAAAATATCTCTTTACTATGTCTATAAGAGAGAAGGTAGGCAGATAAACATAGTAAATTATAGAGACAGATCATAGAGAGGAAAGAATGGGGGGAAAGGGCCTAGGCAGAAACTATTATACAGTTCAGATACAAGTAATGGTAGTTTTAAATACAATGATGGAGATGAAGAGAAGTTTCAGGATTCGAGAAATAGTTAAAAGGTCATCAGAAAAGTCATGATGCAGTTTTGCATAGAAAAACATAAAAATACATCATGACTTTTGCAACCCAATAGGAACCTCACATCGTGGCAAGAGAGCCCATGTGAAGTATGAAAGAAAGAAATAACCAGGAATGAATTGCAGATTCCTAACTTGATTAAATGAACAAGTAGCAGTACTTTTAACTATGAAAGAAAAAAAAAAAAAAGACCAAGAGTTTGGAGAGAGTCCAGGTCTGCTTTGGGTCTACTGCAACCTAGATTCCTCCTCAGTATTCACAGGGACCAATCAAATTATCAGTTAAGGGCGCAAGTCTAGAGCTCAGTGAAGAATTCTGGTAGGAATTACTAGGGAGTCAACAGCACATTGCTGCTGTTATAAGCCACAGAATGAAATGACAACATTGAGCAAGGAAAGATAGATACAAAAGAGGAAAAGTCCCAAAGAAAGCCTCCTGCAATGTCATCTTTTAGAACAAGGGGAGAGGAGAAAAAGCCATAAAGAAGACAAAGGATATAGAGTTAGGTAAGAGAGTGTGCTATCCTTAAGTCACAGGTGGAGGGTTCCTCAGGAACAATAGTGGAATTGTCATTAGCAGAAAAACCTAAGTGGTCAATTACATAATAAGAAATATACCATTTAGAACTTGCCTAAGCACAAACAAGATTGTAAATGGTATGAGAATACTATCCCAACATCTGCTGCTTACAGGTTTTGTGGAAGGCTGAGAGAGGACAGAGACCATTTCCATGTAGAGAAACACCTAAGATAATTCTATTTAAAAACTGGAAAAATATTGCCATATATTTATGACTACCAATATTGATTTCCCGCCTACTCCATGTTCAACCCCGTCCTCTCTACCCCCTATGAGAAGTCACAATAAATTTGCCAAAAATGGTGGAAGTCAGAAAAAAAATTAAGTAATTAGATTTTGTCATGAGGAAAATAAATTGGGAATATTTGTAATGACTACTGAAGGGAACTGGGTGGGGGTGGGGGTGGGGGAGGAACAAGCAAAACCTGAAAGGAGCCCAAAAGGATTATAATGAAATAGACTAGGGACCAGAAGATGGTGTAATGATTATGTCGCTGGATTCCCACATAGTCAGCCATGGTTTGAGTCCCATACCCGGTGGCTTAAAATACACCAGGTGCATGTGCGTGTGTGCCCAAGATCCCAAAAGGAGAATGGAGGAGAAGGGATTGCAGTGTGGCCATCCTCCCAGGGGGTTATTTCTCACTTTATGTCTCTCTCTCTCTCCAGCAAGTGCACACACCCTATAGCAAAAATATCCCTAAAAAAAGGAAAGAAAGAAAGAAAGATAAAGAAAAAAAAGGCAATGTTTGTTCATGAAAACCACAACTAGAAGGCAAAGAACTAACATCTACTAAGAAACGCCCTGTGACAAGTATTAGGTGCTTGCTTTATTTCACTTTTTATAATTGTTACAACACATTCTGAAATATGTAGGATCTTCTTTTTGTAAGGAGGAAGGCAAGTCTTATAAAGGTCATACAACTTCCCTAGGTTCTGCAGAGGCAGAGTCGGCACTTGGAGTAAATTAGGCGCTCTTCCTAAACTCATGTACTTCTAGTTCCACATGCTGGTGATAAATGGTGATGTGGCAAACGCTCCAAAAGCTAGAGAACGTGTGGAAATACCAAGTGAATCTGAGGCTCGATAAGAAGGAACTGGTGTCAGGAAAATGGTGAAGATGAGTATAGTCACTCTTTTGTAAAGGTATGTGGTGAAACAAAGGTAAGAAATGGTAGGTAAAATGATAGTAAAGCCACATCTGCCTGGCATACAGGCTGTTGAATAAGAACAATGATAAAGCAGAACTAAATATAAACTATACCTTTTTGTTTTAACTAATCCCTTGCAATAACTTTATTTATAACGTCACATAGCACAACTCACATATTCACTGGGCATTTTAGTCCAATGTAATAGCCTAAGTTGAGCCCTTCCGTTCTTTACTTCGCATCACCTGTGGAAAGATAATTACTTTGTTTCTTTGCCAGTGATTTTGTGGAAACCTTTTTTTCTTAAGGTAAAAACGAAAACAAAAATCCATGCACACAGAAAGCATAACTTTCATTCAGCATGTATTTGGCAGTCTATTTTACTTGCAAATCCAAAAAATGATAGGTCCTTTCAGAGAATTTTTTTTTCTTTTTGAATGTGTTCCTCCAATATGTTTCTACCGTTGCTGAACGGGTACTACCAGAGCCCAGAACTGGGAAGAGCAGCTGGGTCTATCTTTGGCTTTCATGCATCAATTTGGAAATAGAAATGTCTTTGGGAAGCCTTCCTTGCTCATTTTGAATTTTGGATGTACTTATGCATCCAAATTCCTTTTCCCTTATGCAACCATGGTAAAGCTGTGCTGCTCTGTACTTGCCAATGGAAAATGGTAGAAAGCATCCCAGCCTGTGCCCTCAAATATGCATCTTGAATTTTTTTTGAGAGAGAGATTTTTGCAGTTGGGTGCATGTGCTCACTGGAGAGACAGAAAGTAAGAAATCACCCCCACAGGGGGTGTGACCACGCCGCAATCCCTTCCCCTCCATTCTCCTCTTGGAAGTTTGGATATGGATGCACATGTGCCTGGAATGAGTTTCAAGCTGCCAGATCCAGGACTTGAACCCTCGGTGGACCATATGGAAGTCACTGTGCCACCTGCTGATCCTACATCTTGAATTTAATGATCAAGATGATGCTGAAATAGCCAGTACCCTACATCAATGGTTTGTAGTAAAGATATTGTCTCATATACATAAGATATTAACTCTGTTTCAGTCAACTAAATATCAGTCTAATAACTTCAAACAGTTTCATAATCACAAAAGCACCTATTTATTGGATCTGTTCTCTTTTTTACTCACCAACACAACTAATATATATTGAACAATTGAGACATACTAGTAATCAATAATGTAGACTCTACAACCTAAATGCCTGGGTTCAAATCCATAATATATTTAAGGGACTTAATCTCTCTTTGTCACAGTTTATTCATTTGTAAATGGTATGATGAGATAATAGTACACATATTTTAGTCTAGTGAAAATTGAGTGTAAATGGTTGCAAGGATATCTGAGGAGATAAGGCAAATGGACATTTGGCTTATTATATACATTTTGAAAATTATTAGTCTGATAAGTAAAATAATAGGTTTTTATGTTTAATTGTTATACAAGTGTATATGATAAACATTGTGTCTAAGTTATACTTAAGATCACATGCACTTAAAATAAAAGAAACCTTACAAATTAGATTATTCTACTGACGCATTAAAAATTGAGAAAATTGAGCTTCAGATGCTGAGAGATCAGTCCAGAGTTTCACAGCTCCTGTACTAACTCATGTACATGTTAGTATATGTACTAACATGATTCAGGGTAGAGTAAGACTGCCAACGTTTATTCCCAAGCTTTTTCCATCAGTCCATGCGGGGTTTTCAAGCTGAGGAGAAGGGGGTCTTTGCAAATCAGTGGTGATCAGGAAAGAATGAGCAAAATGCATGGAATTCGAGTAGCGCTTTGGAGTACTTTCACAGTTCAAATAGGAAAGGAAGACTTTAGAAAGTACAAGCATAAAGAAGATAGGTATGCTACTGATCCTCCACAGCAGAATATAGTATTTGAGCAAAGACTTGTCAGAGAGTATTAAGTATGTTCATTCACAAATATTTATTATACTTTTACTCTTTGCTCAGGGTATTGTGTTCTGTGTACCTAATACAAACCAAGAAATAAAGCAAAGATTCCTACCTATGGAGCTTATATGGTAGTAGAAGATGAATTAGTAGAAGATGACAAACAAGCATTTACAATTGCAGTATGGAAATAAGGAAATTATATAATATATTAGAAGATGATAAGTGAAAAGTGCTAGGGCAAAAGGAAGAATAGGATAAGAGGAATTTGGAGTATGGGTGGGCTGGACACCTAACATTTAGTAATACGAAATAATAGGTCTCATAACAAAGGTGATAAAATAATTTTAAACAGCGGAAAGACTGAGCCAAATGGATACCTGGGGGAAGAGTATTTCAGGCAGAAAGAAAAGCCAAAGCTTGGACCCAAAGAAAGGAGCATGTCTTGAGTGTTTGAAGAACACAAAAGAAGCCACTGACTCTGGGAAGAGTGAATTATGGGAGACTCACACTTATAAGGTCTATAGTCCTCCCCCAAAACTTTACATTTTACTCTGAGTGAAATAAGAAAGTGTTTTAGATAGAAGAGCAACATCACTCACTCCTTTCACATTTTAAAAGGTCATTCTTGGGGCCAGCAGGTGGCATAGTGGTTAAGGTATGAACTCCCACAAGACCAACCACGGTTTGAGTCCTGGACCTGGCAGCTTAAAACTCACCGCAAGGTTGGCCATGTAGGGTCCAGTGCCTTAACCTCCATGCCACCTGCTGCCTGAGATCTGACTTAGGCTTCAGGGCTGGCTTAAGGCTACAACCATTTATTATGAGAAATTTTACATGAAAGAAATGAATATCTGCAAAGGAAATTTGGAATAAGAGTATTTTTTTCTACTGAATGGAATTTTAAAAAAGTTTCACAATGGACAACTGCAGTAAATCATAAAATATTATGGAGGGCCCTCAATTTTCTCTATATTGGGTTGAAATAAACTTGTTTGAGAGAAGTATTGATTTTACATAGAATTAAAAACCATTTAAAATTTTGTTCTTTTACTCTAAGCAATTTCAAATGCCCACTGTAATGATAATGTTTATTGACTTTAAAATCATCCTCTGTTTTATATATTATTAGTGCATTCTAGCCAAGAAGAAAACGTAGTCTGTTCTATCCTATTTCTTATCACCACTTGTGATAAATTGAAAGAAAATGCACATGTTGCTTCAAAATAGAGAGCTCTAGTTTCAACTGCCTGAATTAAAACCAACAATTTCAAAAGTCACCTTTGTTTCCAAAAAGTTTTCAAGGGAAAAAGAAAGAAACAAAACATTTAAGGGACTCAAAAATTGAAAATTATCTGTTGATAATAGCGTGTGTGATAATATATTTAACTGGACTAATACACAGTGTATTCATGCTGGGAAAATTCATTTTGCAACCTATAATGATACACAGTGATGGAATGTATAAATAATAATGATATTATAAAAAGTAGTAATTGTTAGACGTTTTAAATATTTTAAGTATAGGAAAATATATGTATAGTGTGGTTTCTAACAGAAAAGAAACGTAGCTAGATTATAGCATCTTCGGTCCATTGTATACTGTTGTCATCAGTCACTGTTCAGGAAAGCAGAAACCACCCAGTCACTTCAGCAGAGAAATATGAAAGGGAGAAATGGCTGAATGGACGCTGGCAGGCTGAAAAGGCAAATGAGGAACACTGAGGTATCACAGATACCATGATCCGAATAGTCACACCCCACCCAAATGTGTATGTTAAAATCCTTACCTCCAAGGGTAGTATTTGGAGGGAGGACCTTTAGGAGGTGCATGGGCATTGAGGCAGAAGCCCTCAAAATGGGATCAGTGCCCTTATTAGACCAACGGCAGAGACCCCTCAGCTCCTCTGCAGCGTGAGGACACGGTGAAAAGACCGCCAGCTGGAGAAAGTGGGCTCTCATGAGACTAGATTACTTGCACCTAGATCTTGCACTTCAGCCCTCATAACTGTGACAAACAAACACTGGTTCTTTATAAGCAAATGTGGCATTTCATTACAGCAGTCTGAACAGACGGTGATTCCTAGTCATTTCCAGAGGAATTAGGAAGTAGTTTGGATTCTTCCAACATGGAAATTTGGAGGAGCATCCCACAGAGCTGGAAGGAGACATCTACATCAGTGATGTGAATGCTGACAGGGATTTAATTAATACAATGACTATTCACAATTAAAGAATTCGTGCCCTATGAAAATGTCCAGATAACTATTGGTAGAGGAGATCCATGGACACAACGATAGTAGCCACAATCGAGCATAAAGCACAGTATGATGTATTATCCAGAATAACGTGCATACGCATAACAGTGGGCTATTTCCATGTATGATAACACATGGCAAGTGCTATGTAAAATGAAGCGTATATAGTAGTTGTGGTGCCTTCATCAGGGAGAAGATAATGTTGCCCAGCTTGTCCCGAGGCCTTATCAAAGCAGAAGGATTCTGAGAAGGTGGGATTATACCTCTTAGTAAAGTCACCTGCCCATGTGTGAGGAAAATCTGGAAATGAAAAACAAATTCTGCCGGTACAATTGCAGGCCCATGTTTGTGGCAACACTGGCAAGGACAGGAATTTAGAAGGTAATAAGAAGTTACTTCTTCCTCATGCCTCTCAGTCCTCCTCTAGCACTTGAGTGTTACGGTCTAACCCAGAGCCCGCTGGTAAAGAAGAGGCATCTTCAGATCCCCTTCTCCAGTGTCACGAGGCAAACTGTGCTGACTAAGGCTACGCTTCAAGTGGAGAGAGGAAGAGAGGGAGAAGGGTTTATTGTGCGACCGACACTGTCATAGATGTGCTTTGGTCTGTTCCTATGTAAAAATCATGTTGTGGTGCCACTTTTGATATTGCACCATTTGGTGAAACCAGAAAAAATTCTATGATCCCTTATATGAATGCAGTATGAGCAGTAAATGAGAGAAACGTCCTGAATAATCAAGAAATAAATACCTCGTTCTCAACTCCAACACTTAAACAAACCTCATAAATGCTTTACTTTGTTCACCAGAGAAAAATCAATGCAGAATTAAGTGCATGAAAATGGTCTTTGGCCTTCCCTTAGGAATTCCCACCTGACTCCCTACATTGGTTTTGCTGTGCACCCCCTGTCAAAGCACACAGTGTGTTTTAAACCCTTCGGAGTGCCTCCAGTGACATCATCTCTTCTGGGTTTGGATCTTGAGGGGCGAGAAGGAAAGGGTCTGTTCTCTTTTAGGAGAGCAGTGCAAACGCTTGTGAAGGACTGTTGAGGGTATGGTAGGGATGTCTTCGGTACTTGGTACAGGGATCTGCACAGTTCTTCCTCAGCCCTGCGCCTCAGTGACCTGAGCGACCACACAGGTGGCCTCATCGTACTGTACACCATCGGAATGATAAGTTTGTTACAAGTTTTATATATATATTTAAATTTTGCCAAAGGGTATGTGTGCTTACTAGGGAGAGAGAGAGGAAGAGAGAGAGAAGTCATCCCTGATGGAGGATGGAGATGCTCTAATCCCTTCTCCTTCACTGTCCTCTTGGGATTTGGGGCATGTACACAAAAACGCCCAGTGTGGGGGCCAGCAGGTGGCATGGTGGTTAAGGTGTTGGCTTCTATGTGGCTGACTGTAATTTGAGTCTTGGACCCAGTGGCTTGAAAGTCATACTGGACACGTGCATGTGAAAATGGAGGAGAAGAGACCGTGTCATCACTGTCCCTCCTGGGGGATTATTTCTAACTTTTCATCTCTCTGGTGAGTGCATGTACCCTGTGGTAAAAAGCTAAAGAAAAAAGAGAAAAGAGTGAAAAAGCCCAGTGTGCTTTTCAAGCTGCCATATCCAGGACTTGAACCATGCTGTTGGCCATGTGGGATCCACTGCCTTAACCACCACACCATCTAGCTGGCCCTCCTCTGGTATTAAAAAAAAATAAAATAAAATAAAAGAGGAGTGAATAATTGGGCTGAATAAGTTTCATAGACTTTTTATTCCACCCCAGTAATAGTGCACTATATTTATCAGAAAGAGCATAATAAATGATTAAACTTTAATGGAAACTTTTTATAGTACATATTGTTTTGTTATTAGTAATTCAATTAGTAGCACATAGTGGGACACTATTTTGTTTTTTAAGTGCTTTAGTAATTTCATATTAAATAAGCAATAACAAAAACAATTTTTATGTTTTTCATGTTCAAAAGAAGTAATAAAAACACTGCAGCTAAATGACAATTTAATAATGTGAAGTTTCATTTGCAAATCGTTCATTTCTTTGTGCTAAAACTGATACTGTCTTCTCTTACTTTCCCCAGTGATTTCTCATCTTAAGCTTTAAAATGGAAAAGTGATTAAACATGTCAAAACAAATAACTCTGCATTTTAGTTTTTCAAGTAAATTAAAATTTCATGGACCTCTTGGAAACAGTCATATGGAAACATCTAATAATAACCACATCAGCTTCTAATGGACCAAGTTTCCACTAAGCTTAAAAGACCTTTAATGTTTTTATAAATCCATTTTGAATGATAGCTCAAAAAAATCAACTTCAGCTCATCCCTGATAATGCTATTTATGATAATAGTTCTTCAATGATTTTGTTCTGCACCACGGATCACATGCCCAACAGGAGCGTGTGCTGGGTGTATTTATGAAGAGAAACTCCTTTTCAGTCTGCTAAGTTAAATCACTTCTTCTGCTGGCCTGAGATTCAGCACAGTTAACCTATTCATTAGTTGTGACTAAGATGGGACATCAAGAGGTGGTTTAATGCAGGCATTAGCACATCTGAGAGTAAAATGTAGGTGTTTGTGTCTTACAGTGATTTTTCTGCGGTGTTAAGAAGCATTGGCAGTGCTTAAATCTATAGTAAATCTGAGTGACGGCTTTTTCTCTCTCTATCATTCTCCCTTTCTACCCGTGCCAGAGTGAATCATGTCCTTGTCCAGCAGCTCCTGTGGGTCGGGCACCAAGCTGTGCACTTGGAAGATATAGAGAGGAGGAAAGCAGGCTCCCTAACTGGAGAACCTAGTTCTCTAAAAAACAGATCTCAAAACAAAACTTACAACACAGTGTAGTACATTCCGCAAAGGATGATGTATAAGAGTTGTTTTATGTGTAAAGAAAAGGGCAATGATTCCTGGAGGGGTCAGTAAGATTTGACAAAGGAAGTAACATTTGATCTGAGACATAAAGGAAGTTAGTGTTCTAGATTGGACAAGGTGGGGAGTCAGTCTAAACAGGAAAGTACTCGTTGAAAAGGTATGACTACACATTTTCAGACAGCGTTAAAGGTGTCTGGATCATGTCAACGCCATAAGGAAAGTGGAAGAAATTGCTACACTAATTCAAATCAAGAAGTCATGTGTGTCCTTTAGGAAATTTAGATTTTATAACTATGGGTACCTCTTAGAAATATAAATAAGAGAATCATATGATCAAATTCACATTTCAGAAATGTGATTTTTGTGGCAGTGTTTAACTCTTACATTTCCAATATTTTAAAGATTTAGTTATTATTAAAATATCTACACATAAGATTGGTCTTGAAATAATATAAAAGTGAATAAATCAAGCATTTAAAAAATCAGATATGTACACATAGCTATTCAAATATTGTTTGTTTAGATAAAACTCAGTAATAAATAACTCTTTAAAGATATATAATCAATTCTCATTTTTGATGTTGATTGAATTGTTCTTCATGCTAATATGAAGACTATGAATTTAAAATATACTTAAACATGGTAAAATATGATCATCTCTTTTTAGTCATAACCATATTTCCTGAAAACCAGTATTAGTGCAGGATCTAGACCTCTTATAATTTTTTCAGACTTATGAATCCACTTACGCCATGTGACTAGCCCAAATGCACAAATAAACCACAATTGATCATTTCAAATATAAATTGCCATCCTTTGGGGTTGTTTAATACCATAATCATGGCTTGCAATGCCGCAGAATACTTGAGGAGTATATCGCCTTGACCTGAGCTGATAACGGTGCACATGAGTTGCAGAAATATGACTTGACAAATTAGTAAATCTATCAACCACCTATGAATCATACTCCTTTATATGTTATGGATCAAAGATTTTTGGTGCAGATGCTGAAAAACAGAAGTTATGCAAACTATACAAACATTTTAGTTTCCTGACATTAAGTAGTTGAGAAACTGTAATTTGTAAGATCCTAGCAACATAAAAGGTTTGCTTGGAAAACTTAACATTATTTTTAGCTACCCAGCTGCTCAAACACTGTGACTGACAAATTGGTTTGTCAATATCACAAGCAATTGCAAGCCAGGAGAACTGTTTTCTTAAATACAATCATAAAACTATGAAGTGTTTCCAGGATAACGTCAATTGGTATAAAAATAAATATTCAAAATATAGACCCTTGATATAAGTATGTTAATGGATACTTACTAATATAATACACAGGCCATTTATTTTATTCATACCAATTTTCATGTTCTTTGGAACCAAATTCATTTATTAAAATTATAGAAATATGTTATAAAATGCCCCTTTAATTTCTGGTCAAGTAGAGAAAATAATTACTGGGAATTTATACTTATAGAAATTTTATCTAAACTACAAACCATATTGCTGAGTGCTTGTGTCCTCATCAACATTTTATTTTTAATTATGATGGCTATATTTTAATTACTACAGCCATCTACTTAATGCATTATTATTATTTTTTATTTTACTAGAAGGCACATGGTAGAGAGATGGAGAGAGTGGGAGAGGGAGAAAGCACACCCACCCCAGTGTGGTGTGTTCACTCCACAATCCCTTCTCCTCCATTTCTCTATCACATCAGGATTTTGATCATGTACACATTTCCCTGGCATGTTTAACAGGCTGCAGGGCTGAGTTTAGAACTGTACAGTAGTCCATGTGGGATCTGGCTCCCTTAGCATCTAGGCCACAAGGCCAGCTCGCCACCTACTTTCATTATTTAGCATGTATT
This sequence comes from Tupaia belangeri chinensis, assembly GCF_000334495.1. Lineage (NCBI taxonomy): Eukaryota > Metazoa > Chordata > Mammalia > Scandentia > Tupaiidae > Tupaia > Tupaia belangeri. Next base: position 2,046,814 of record NW_006159440.1, on the reverse strand, counting down.
TAGCATATATTTATTGAACACCAGCAACTTTCATTGCACAAAATTTGCCCATCACAGGACATTTAAAGATTTAAAATCCTAAAACAACATAGCAAAAATTGCAATATATGTTAACTACTATAATAAAAATATGCATTTAAAAGAGACAACTTATTCTTAAAGGTAGAGGCTATTTATTTTCATCTTTTTTTGTTGTTGTTGTTGAGGATACAATGTTTAAGCTAAAAATGTGTAAGCATGGAGGAGTAGGAAGAGGAATGGCGTTGCCATCGGTAGAGACAGAGTGCTCAAATACATAAAGGAATTTCATATCCAGATGCCTAAGAGGAGATGAATCAATGACTCTGATAGGTAAATGTGGAGTTGAGCAGAAGAATTTTGCATGCTAAATATAATTGCATTATCTCCAAAAAGCACTGAGAGATTTTAAAAGAATTTTAGAAGTAATAGGATTTTTGTTAGCAGTAGCAGTAAAAAATGACAAGAAAGAGCATGCAAGAGACAATGAGGAGATAAGTTTGAGAAGAATGGGTGTCCAGTTGGATAGTGTAAATAAATAGGAAAAGGAGAGGTCATGAGGGCTCCTTGGTCTAAGACTTGAATAACTTGATGAATGGCAATGATAATCATAGAGGTATGAAATATAGAAAAGAGACAGATATATGAAGTGATGAATTTAGTTTAAGACATATAATGTTTGAAATTCAAGAGGAAATCCTAACTCCAATTTGCAATAAGCAGAAGTAGGAGAATGTGGATTCTCTTCTTGGTACTTTGACATGTAGGACGAGGATCAGTAAGTCTCCTCCTGTGAGCTTTTTTATATACTACGCAATATTGTTCAGGTGGCCTATCTTTGAACCCATATGCATATAGGAAAAATACATATTTTACATGTATATAATGTCTGCATATCTACTGGTCGTTGGGAAAGTCATGATACTTCTTTGCGTAGAAAACAGAAAATCCGTCATGTCGTTTGCAATGACCCGGTATTTACCACTATGTCATGGAGCTGAGCATAATAGCTAGCACACAGTAGGGATTCATCAGCAAGATGTTGGATTTGTCTACCTGCCTTTGGGGATCCATTTCAGTAACATTTTCGTTAAAGAAGATTTTTCTACATGTCTTGACACAAGTTCTCTGGTTCTGGGTCTGGTTTCAAAAAGAGTTGGCTCATTTTCCGATATTCACTTTCAGACTGTATGCTGGCATACTCACTGGAGTGTCTTCTAACCTCTTTATTAGAATTGCTATCCTCAGTCTGAGGAAGTTATTTTTGCTTCACTCAAAATGGAAATCTTTTCCTGTGAGTTTGTCCATTCTAGATACCCTTTCCCATACATTATTCTGTAGAGTTTTATCTCAGCAAAACCTTACAAGATTTATTGAATGGGTCTTCATTCCTTTTTCATCAAAAGGAACTCTAAAGCTGTTTCTATTTTTTATGAGTATCTGTATTGACCTTCTCTCTGCCCCAGAACAAAAGAAAAAAACATGGAATGGTGTGTATTTTATCATCATACTTCATCGGGGACTGGGATTTGCCCATATTACAGTGCCAGAGCATATATTATGAATGGATCCTTTTTCTATTAAGCAAGTAACAGCAAAAACCATACCCAGTGTCTTTTCTTCACAAAAGGAAAATCATCTTTGGTAATCCTTTACCTGCCTTTTTGCAGGCACACTAGCAAATGATCCCTCTGTCAGCAGTACAGGTTTATGAATATTCTACTCTGGGGCGTGCGAGAACACCCATTTACAGGGGGTCTACTGAATGAACCGTCCAGATTCTTGTGTAGCTTAGTGTTTATGTGACTCTGTATCTCACTGCTTAAAATTTAATCCTTAGATTATCTGCAGAGCTCATTTAGTAACAGAAAAAGAGTCATTTGTCTTTTAACCATTATTATGAATAATGTTGTACAGTATAGAATAAGAAGAGAAAAAAACTCACTTTTTTCCTAAGCTAATAGTTGTTCTTGCTTCTAATGTGCTAATAATTAGTCAATCCATCACTAATGGCAAAAGCCATCCAGCAATTCTCCATGTATTGCACATGGGTGCAGACAGGTATAATATTAAAAATTAAAAATGTCTTCGATGAATGTGATTACGCTGGAAAACTTTGGTTATAATGGACCTTTTACGCAGTATTTACTGCCACTTTACTTTTCTGTTTCCACCTATCAGTCAGTCTACAGCATGAAGGCTGGTAACAAATCAAACTGGGGACCTCTTATAAGAGTTAACAAGTACTCTCGAAGCGTGACTCAGTTGTAGCATGTCTAGAGGCACAAGCATCTGTATTTTTGGTTAATGACTGTCAGGTGGGCTACATGAGCGTGAGAACGTGTCTGACTAAGGAAGAGCAGGGCCACCTACTCCCCGCCTTAAGCATGTACATTATAATATTCCTCAACAAACAGACTCAGTGCCATTGACCTGCAGAGTCCTGCTTTTCTCACTCATGCAGTTTCCTTTCTTTTTAAGAATTTTTTATTTAACTTTGTTTATTTATTTATTTTTAATTTTACCAGAGACAGAGAGAGAGAGAAAGAAAGCAAGCTGCCAAGTCCAGGACTCAAACCGTAGTGGGCTCTGTGGGTTTCCAGCACCCTCAACCACCACACCATCTGCTGGCTTCTCACTCATGCATTTGCACATCAGCTAGGGTTGAGTTCAGGTGGACTTCATGTGGACCTCATCCTAGGACCAGTGTCTTTCCAGGTCCTGTTCTTTTCATGTTGATGTAAGCACCAAGTACCCTCGCCAGATGATAGGAGTAGAAGCCTTCGTCATGAAAACTAAGAAGGGTGAAGAAAAGTCAGAGGATCTAAACTCAGATTGTAGAAGTGTCCCCCAGGGTGTCATATCCGCAAGAACCCAGACAGCTGAGGAGTGTCTCAGTGTAGTTGATGATGGCAAGAGCCAAGAGGGAAGGGACCTTGAGCTCAGGTCCTGGCAAGCAAAATCTGGATGAAAAGCTCAGTATAGATGCATATATGTGTATTCATAGTTATTCCTTGAGATGTCTAAGAAACTAATTTCAAACATATCCATCAAACAGAAAAAAATAATATAGCATCAGTTATTAATTATTTAAAACATATGACATGTTTAGTGTGCTGTTATTATTGTTTTAGCAAATTTAAAAGATTTAAATACTTTAGGGACCAGCAGTTGATGTAATGGCAATGTTGCTGGACTCCCATGTAGTCGACCGCAGTTTGAGTCCTGGACCTGGTGGCTTAAACTCACACCAGATGCGTGTGTGTGTGTGGACCTGGTGGCTTAAACTCACACCAGATGCGTGTGTGTGCATGCCCAAGATCCCGAGAGGAGAATGGAGGAGAAGGGATTGCGGCATGGCCATTCCCCCAGCAGGTGATTTCTTGCTTTTTGTCTTTCTGTCTCTCTCTGTCTTTCAGAAGATTTAAACACTTTGATAGGATTTAATATCTTTTTTCCAAAGCTACTTAGACAAATTTTCATTCAAAAATGTTCTTTAATCTCTTATCTCCTATGGTTGGGGAAGAACTACTAACTTATGAAATCTTTATTATTCTGGCCTACTGCTATCTAGAGTCTCATCTTGGTCTGGAATTTTTTTGACTATCTAATTATTCCTATTAAATTGTAACTTTCTCTAGACCATGCATCATATTATTTCTTTTATGATGTCTAAGCATGAACTTTGAAGTTAGGTGTTGAAGAAACTTCTATAAATAAATATGTGCAGTACTGTAGAGATGTGAGCCTCTGGAATTTCTAGATTGGACATCTCAACGGCAGAATGGAGTAAGGAGCTTAAAGCTCCCTCCCCTCTTCTTATTTTCTATTCTTGGGCCAAGTTATTTTAGCTTTTATCCAGAGTCAGACATTCAGTTGTACCAGTTTGAATTTATCAAAGTAAGATGAATTCTGAAACTCAAGATCAAGCAATATACATGGAGAAGAGAAGAGGAAAATCTCTCCTTCTGTGGATCCCTGCACAACTGAAGAGGTGCATATTGACTTCTTCACTAGCAGAGGCTTAGGTGACAGGTGTTTCTGTCCCAACCATTCCACAGATAAATGGAATATTTCCTTCTCAAGCAATTGTGACAGTCATGTACAAAAAGCAAATGGGTAATTGAAGGAAGGTTATTTAGTTTTCATCTTTTAGGAAGTTAAGAAACAAAGGAGGGGGCCAGCAAGTTGTGTGGTACTTGGGGAGCTGGACTCCCACATGGCTGACCGCTGTTCAAGTCCTGGACGTAATGGCCTGCCTGCTTTCTCTCTCTCTCTCTCTCTCTCTCTCTCTCTCTCTCTCTGGTTACTGCACATGTTACGTAGCAGAGTAAAAATAATAATTCAATAATTTATAAAAAGAAACAAAGTAGGACTTGAACTATTTCTTGTATTTTGAAAGTCAGTTGTGATAGTTGTCATTATGTGGTAGGACTGAGCTTACAAAACAGGCCCAGTAGAGGTTGCTTATTCATTGTGAGACACCATGTCTGCAGCTGCCCCCAGGTGAATGGTGGCTTGTTTATGATGAATAAACCCACAGTCGGTCTCTATGCCAAACATGGCCCCAGAAACCTTATATAATGCACAAGATTCCCATTCAAATGCGCTTTGGATTTTTTGTTTAAAAATGCTATTTAGTGCAATTATAGTAAATTTACCCTTTAAATGTTATCCTTTACATTTAAACTAAATTTAAATTAAATTTATATTTTTTAAAAATTTTCAAAGAGTATATGCACTCCCCAGTGAGAGACAGAGAGACCAAGGGAGAGAGAGAAAGCATTCCCTGGTGGGTGTGTTCACACTGCAGGCCCCTCCTCTTCCGTTTGTCTATCCTGTCAGAGTTTGGGGCATGCACATGTGCCTGGAATGTCTTTTAAGCTCTTGGGGGTAGGCTTCAAACTGAAGTCTGCCATGTGAAATCTAGCTCCTTTAACCTTTAATCTACAAGATTAGCCTAGTAAATTTATTCTTTACTGTAAGAGATAATTAAATGTAATCAGGGATAATATTTAAATATTAGCTCATGTCATGACATTTCGATGGCCCAGTAACTGGGCTGGCAGGCTTGATTGTTGAGGCACTGGACTCCTACATGCCTGGCGATGATTTGAATTCTGGACCTGATGGCTTGCTTTCTCACTTTCTCTCTGTCTGGCTGTCTCTCCCTGGTCAAATTAAATAATAATAATAATGAATAAAATTAAATAATTCTTTAAAAAATAAATAACTTTTTTTTTGGTCATTGGGTGCATGCTCTCATTAAAGACAGACAGAGAGGGAAAGTGAGAAGTCACTCCCCAAGGAGGATGGCCAGGCCATAATCCCTTCTCCTCCATTCTCTCAGAATTTTGGGTAGCATACATATGTGCTCAGAGATATTTTCTAGCTACTGGGTCCAGGGCTTGAACCACTGAGTCACTGGTGGGAGCCCATGGTACCTTAATCACTGCACTATATGGGAGTCCACCACACCACCTGATGGCCCCAACAGTAACATTTTGATGTAATAGATTTTTAGACTTATAAGTGAAATTTAGGGCTGCCTAGTGGATACTCTTAATTTAAAATATTAGGAAATTGAAGTCCAGAAAGGTTAGGAGATTAGTTTTACCAAATTGAACTATATTTCATTCCCCTTATTATAGGTTCTAACTTTGCACGTTTTAGACTGAGAAGACACCATCAACTTTTAGCTACACTTTGTCCTTCCATAGTTTTTCTCTGTTTAGTACTCTGGGTTGGGGTCAGCAGGTGGCATGGTGGTTGGGGGTGCTGGACTCCCACATGGCCGACCATGTGGACCTGACGGCTTGGTTTTTCTCTCTCTCTCACTCTGTCCCTCTGTTGTCAAATTAAAATAAATAAATAAAGTAAAAAAAATAATAATAAAAACAACTCTGGGTTGGCTCCCTTCTGCTATCTGTGGATTTCAAATGGAACTGAAAGCTTGATCAGAATATTTGGTATTTTAGAAATCACTGTGATTTCTTCCAGTGGAAAAGTAATTCCCTGATACTCCTAATCTCATTACCTAAGATGTTTGCCAAGGAAAAAATAAATCATCCTAGACAATTATTTGACTGAGTTGTTCCAAAGAGACCAACAGAGGTGGGGTTCAACCTTCATATGATTCCGGAGCTTCAAAACATGTCGTGCTACAGACTCCTGCTTAAAAACCACTGGGCAATTCCAACACATGTGTTTCAAAACTGAGGGAATTAAGATTCAATAATAGAATCATGCGCCCACTCTCTCTCTCTCTCTCTCTCTCTCTCTCTCTCTGGTTACTGCACATGTTACATAGCAGAGTAAAAATAATAATTCAATAATTTATAAAAAGAAACAAAGTAGGACTTGAACTATTTCTTGTATTTTGAAAGTCAGTTGTGATAGTTGTCATTATGTGGTAGGACTGAGCTTACAAAACAGGCCCAGTAGAGGTTGCTTATTCATTGTGAGACACCATGTCTGCAGCTGCCCCCAGGTGAATGGTGGCTTGTTTATGATGAATAAACCCACAGTCGGTCTCTATGCCAAACATGGCCCCAGAAACCTTATATAATGCACAAGATTCCCATTCAAATGCGCTTTGGATTTTTTGTTTAAAAATGCTATTTAGTGCAATTATAGTAAATTTACCCTTTAAATGTTATCCTTTACATTTAAACTAAATTTAAATTAAATTTATATTTTTTAAAAATTTTCAAAGAGTATATGCACTCCCCAGTGAGAGACAGAGAGACCAAGGGAGAGAGAGAAAGCATTCCCTGGTGGGTGTGTTCACACTGCAGGCCCCTCCTCTTCCGTTTGTCTATCCTGTCAGAGTTTGGGGCATGCACATGTGCCTGGAATGTCTTTTAAGCTCTTGGGGGTAGGCTTCAAACTGAAGTCTGCCATGTGAAATCTAGCTCCTTTAACCTTTAATCTACAAGATTAGCCTAGTAAATTTATTCTTTACTGTAAGAGATAATTAAATGTAATCAGGGATAATATTTAAATATTAGCTCATGTCATGACATTTCGATGGCCCAGTAACTGGGCTGGCAGGCTTGATTGTTGAGGCACTGGACTCCTACATGCCTGGCGATGATTTGAATTCTGGACCTGATGGCTTGCTTTCTCACTTTCTCTCTGTCTGGCTGTCTCTCCCTGGTCAAATTAAATAATAATAATAATGAATAAAATTAAATAATTCTTTAAAAAATAAATAACTTTTTTTTTGGTCATTGGGTGCATGCTCTCATTAAAGACAGACAGAGAGGGAAAGTGAGAAGTCACTCCCCAAGGAGGATGGCCAGGCCATAATCCCTTCTCCTCCATTCTCTCAGAATTTTGGGTAGCATACATATGTGCTCAGAGATATTTTCTAGCTACTGGGTCCAGGGCTTGAACCACTGAGTCACTGGTGGGAGCCCATGGTACCTTAATCACTGCACTATATGGGAGTCCACCACACCACCTGATGGCCCCAACAGTAACATTTTGATGTAATAGATTTTTAGACTTATAAGTGAAATTTAGGGCTGCCTAGTGGATACTCTTAATTTAAAATATTAGGAAATTGAAGTCCAGAAAGGTTAGGAGATTAGTTTTACCAAATTGAACTATATTTCATTCCCCTTATTATAGGTTCTAACTTTGCACGTTTTAGACTGAGAAGACACCATCAACTTTTAGCTACACTTTGTCCTTCCATAGTTTTTCTCTGTTTAGTACTCTGGGTTGGGGTCAGCAGGTGGCATGGTGGTTGGGGGTGCTGGACTCCCACATGGCCGACCATGTGGACCTGACGGCTTGGTTTTTCTCTCTCTCTCACTCTGTCCCTCTGTTGTCAAATTAAAATAAATAAATAAAGTAAAAAAAATAATAATAAAAACAACTCTGGGTTGGCTCCCTTCTGCTATCTGTGGATTTCAAATGGAACTGAAAGCTTGATCAGAATATTTGGTATTTTAGAAATCACTGTGATTTCTTCCAGTGGAAAAGTAATTCCCTGATACTCCTAATCTCATTACCTAAGATGTTTGCCAAGGAAAAAATAAATCATCCTAGACAATTATTTGACTGAGTTGTTCCAAAGAGACCAACAGAGGTGGGGTTCAACCTTCATATGATTCCGGAGCTTCAAAACATGTCGTGCTACAGACTCCTGCTTAAAAACCACTGGGCAATTCCAACACATGTGTTTCAAAACTGAGGGAATTAAGATTCAATAATAGAATCATGCGCCCAGCGAGAGATTTTCACTGTAGGGCGCGTGCACTCGCCAGACAGACAGAGAGAGACGTAGAGACAGAAAGCGAGAAATCACCCCCCAGGGGGGATGGTCATGCCGCAATCCCTTCTCCTCCATTCTCCTCTCGGGATCTTGGGCACGCACGCACACGCGCCCGGCGTGAGTTTTAAGCCACCGGGTCCGGGACACGAACCACGGTCGACTACGTGGGAATCCAGCGACATAGCCATTACGCTAACTGCTGGTTCCCATACGCCCAGCTTTTAAACAAACCTAGTAGTGGTTTTATACTACATCCAGAATTGACTCGCCAATATAAGGCTCCTTTCATTTCTTTTCTTGTTTTGTTTCTCATCTTTTTCTCACTGATCATCCCTGGCAAAATCAGATCAAACCTGACATTTCTTTCTCAATTACTCATCCGCATATCTTTTTTTTTTTTTTTGAGAGGTTTTTGTTATAGGGCACGTGTGCTTGCCAGACAGAGAGAGAGAGAGACAGAGAGACAGAAAGTGAGAAATCACCCCCCAGGAGGATGGCCACCCTGCAATCCCTTCTCCTCCGTTCTCCTCTCGGGATCTTGGGCACGCACACACATGTGCCTGGCATGAGTTTTAAGCCAGTGGGTCCAGGTCGCAAACAGTGGTTGGCTACATGGGAGTGCAGCAACATAGCCATTACGCTAACTGCTGGTCCCCATATCTTTAACTTTTGCATTAATGGTTAATATAATTAGTATCGGAGGCTAGCAGGTGACATAGCGGTTAAGGCATTGGATTCTCTCATGGTCAATCACGGTTTGAGTCCTGGATCCAGCGACTTGAAACTCATGCCAGGCACATGTGCGTGTGTGCCTAAAATCCTGACAGGAGGATGGAAGAGAAGGGACTGTGGTAGCATGGCCACCCCTCCTATGGACTGATTTCTCACTTTCTGTCTCTGTGTCTCTCTGGAGAGTGCATGTACCATATTGCAATATGATATGTATTATATATTATATATGTGTCATTGTATATTTACACCACACCACACACACATTTCTACTATTCTCATATACTTTATGTTTTAACTTGCAAGAATCTCCATGTTTTTTGCCAGAATTCCCAGAAAGGTGGCATAACATTCTACCTCTGGTATTAAGTGGTGAAATTTTGATAATAGAGTTAATTTTTTGACATTTATTATTACTGTTATTTATTGATTAGATAATGCAATTATAGCACTGGGTGCAAACTCAGAAAGTGTAAAGATATTTTTAAAGAGACATTTGTATGTAAGGTCAAATGCATATATAAAAATGATAGGTAGGTGTTACTGATGTTATTTTAAGATCTCTGCTTTTGAAAGATTTCAAACAACAATAATTGCTATGGTAAATATAGATTTTCTCCTAATTAACTGAGATATGAGAAAAGTTACTAACTGCTTTATTTTTCCATAAATTGCCTTTGTTACATAAGTATTTTCTTAATAATATTCTCATATAATAAAGGTTATGTTTGGTAAAAGTTCATTTCTAAAGTGTCTGAGAAGTTTCATACCCTTATTGAAAAAGCAAAATTCATGTGAAGATTTGAAATTCTTTAATATTTTATATTGAAGTTCTATTTCCATTATATTGGAGTTCCTTTTTTCATTGCTATCATATTAGGAAAGTGAAATTTTTACATGTTCTATATTTAAGTCTAAGTTTTAGAAGTATCTTTTTCCTAATTGTTGTTAAGAAATTAAGTTAGGGGATCAGCAGATAGCATAAATAGCTATGTTGTTGAACTCCCACGTACTCAACCATGGTTCGAGGCCTGACCTAGTGACTTAAAACTCATGTTGGGTGTGTGTGCCTATGTGCCCAAGATCCTGAGAGGAGAATGGAGGAGAAGGGATTGCAGTGTGGCCATCCCCCCTGGGGGTGATTTCTCGATTTCTCTCTTTCTCTGTTGAACGCATGCATCTTATAGCATAAATCTCTCTCTAAAAACAAAACAAAACAAAAAATGCAATTTAATGCATTTATCTTCTTTTCAACAGACTATTACAAATTATAATTTTAAACTATACATTGAGTTTATCCCTCTTTGTACAGTTTTTATAAAAATACTGACTCCACTGAGGTGAAAGCAGGGCTTTAGTCAGCACTGTGAACGATATGTGAGATTCTATGTGTATGTATAGTTTATACTTGCCAAGAAGGCAGATCAGTGCTTTTAGCAGGTCAAACTGGTGTGTCAGTCTCAGATTAAACAGTGTAAGTCATTTCACTCAAGTAGGATTATTCTTACTCTTCCAAATATCTGCACCAAATGTGTAATGTTCATGAACACTACCATAGGCCTACCTCATTTTATGGTGTTTTGCTTTATTGCACTTCACAGACATTGCATTTTCTTAAAAATTTAATGTTAATGGAAACCCTTCATAGAATAAGTCTATTCACACCATCTTCGCCAATAGCGTGTGTTCAGTTCATGTCTCTGTCACATTTTGGTAATTTAAAAAATATTTCAAACTTGTTTCATTATTATATCTGTTATGGTGATCTTGAAGAAGATTTTGTGATGATACTATTGTACTTGTTTTGATGCACCACAAACAGTACCCATATAGAATGGCAAACTCCACTACAAATTTGAGTGCTCACCAACTTGCCAGTCCTCTTCATCTCTGCCCTTCTGGATCATTCAATAGACACACAAAAGTATTAAAATTAAGCCAATTACTAGCTCTACAACGGTCTCTAAGTGTTCAAGTAAAAAAAAATATATATATATATATATGTCTTTAGTACAAATCAAAATTTAGAAATGATTGGGACCAGCAGTTAGCGTAATGGCTATGTCGCTGGACTCCCATGTAGTCAACTGCGGTTCGAGTCCCGGACCCGGTGGCTTAAACTCACGCCAGGCGTGTGTACATGCATGCCCAAGATCCCGAGAGGAGAACAGAGGAGAAGGGATTGTGGTGTGGCTATCCCCCCTGGGGAGTGATTTCTCGCCTTCTGTCTCTCTGTCTCTCTCTGTCTGTCTGGTGAGCGCACGTGCCCTATAGCAAAAACCTCTCCAAAAAAGAAAAAAAAAATTAGAAATGATTAAGATCAATGGTAATGAGGAAAGTATAACTAAAAGCTAAGATCAGTGGAAATTTAGGCTTCCTGTGTTAAACAGCCAATTTGTGAAGACAAAAGAAATGTTCTTGAAGAAAATTAAAAATGCTACTCCAGTGATCACAAGAATGATGAGAAGGCAGAATAGCATTATTTCTGATATGGAGAAAGTTTAATGGTCCAGGTAGAAGATCAAACAAGCCAAAGCCTGATCTAGAGAAATGCCCTAATTCTTTAATTCTGTGAATGCTGAGAGAGGTGAGGAAGCTGCAAAAGAAAAATTTTAAGCTAACAAAGGTTGGTTCATAAAAGTGTAAGGTGAAGCAGCAAATGCTCGTGTCAAAGCTGCATCAGTTCTCTAGAAGATTTAGTTATGAAACTGATGAAGGAAACTGACTCTGCAGCCCACTGGTTAAAGGAGCCAGGCCCCACACAGCTGATTACAGGTCGAATCTCGGCCCCGGGAGCTTGAAAACCACACCAGGTCTCTGCACTTGTGTGCCCAAAACCCCAACAGGATGGAGAAATGGGGAAGGAGATTGTAATATGCTAAGCATCCCATTGAGAGGCGCTTTCTTCCTCTTCCTCCCTCTCTGTCTGGCACACATGACCTCTGGCAATTAAAAAAAAAAAAATCATTGTCGAAAGTGCTACACTTAACAACAGATGTTAAATGTGTTAAATGTATGTGTAGCAGCCTTGTACTGAAAGAAAATGCCTTCTAGACCATGCAGAGCTAGAGAGGAACAGTCACTGCCTGGCTTTAAAACTTCAAAGAGCAAGCTGACTCTCTCCTAATTGTTGCAAGTAGTGCAGCTGGGGACTAAGTTGAAGCCAGTGTGTTTATTTTCCATTCTGAAAATCCTGGAGTCTTTGAGAACTTATGTTAAATTTACTCTGTGTGTGCTCTGTAAGTAGAATAACAAAGCCTGCATGACAGCACATTTGTTTATAGCTTGGTTTACTGAATAGAGCACACAAGACAGAGAGTACCCTTAACCCGGTCCCATCAAGCCACAGTCCCCTCTCCTCAGGCCTCCCCCTCCATGGGATCCTGGACATGTGCAAACATACTTGATACGCTTTCGGGCCAACCCAAGGATCTGAACCTGTGGTCAGCCATGTGGATTCCAGCAATGCAGTTATTAGCTACCAGCCGTTCCCCCATACCGGGCTGGCTTATTGTCTACTTTAAGCCTAATGTTGAAACCTGCTGATCAGAAAGAAAGATTTCCTTTCAAAATATTACCACTCATTGACAGTGTACCTGGTTACCCAGGGGCTCTGGTGCAGATACATAGAGATATTGCTGTTTTTGTGCCTCGTAACACAACAGCCATTCTGCAGCCCATGGGTCAAGGAGGAATTTCAATGTTAAAGTCTGGCTATTTAAGAAATACATTTTGTAAAGCTATAGTTGCCATAGTGATCACTTGCAGGAGTTCAAGAATTTAGTGGAGGAAGTAACTGTAGATTTGGTGGAAACAGCAAGAGAACTAGAGTAAGAGTAGAATCTAAACGTGCGACTGAGTTGCTGTGATCTATGATAAAACCTCAGTGAAGGAGAAGTTGCTTCTTAAGGATAAGCAAAGAAAGTGGTTTATTGAGATGGAATGGATACTGGTGAATGGATATGCTGTGAGTAATATTGAAATGAAAACAAAGGATTAGGATGTTACGGGAATTTAGTTCATAAAAACAGCAGCAGGAGGGACCAACAGTTAGCATAATGGCTATGTCGCTGGACTCCCACATAGTCGACCGCGGTTCAAGTCCCGGACTCAGTGGCTTAAACTCATGCTGGGAGTGTGTGTGTGTGCATGCCCAAGATCCCAAGAGGA
>NW_006159440.1:2015167-2033596 GCF_000334495.1 Tupaia belangeri chinensis | reverse complement strand
TGTGTATATATATATATATATATATATATATATATATACACATACTTTGTATTTTAGACATATTGCAGGCTTAATAAATTATAGTGTACATATAAGTTTTATATGCCTTGGGAAGCCAAAAGTGTGACTTGCTTTATTGAGATCCACACTTCACTGAGGTAGTCTGGAACCAAACCTGCAATACATAATTATGGTTTCAAACACTGTTTTTCTGTTTCCATGTATACTTCTAATAAAACTAGCATGGCTTATGAAAACTAATGATGGATCCAGCTACAGTGGCACAAGAGTGAGGGTGTCACTGCGTGATGAAAGGCTACGTGCAAGTGAGGTTGGGCTCCAGGCCAACCTCAACAGTGGTGTGCACCTGTGGTCCTACTTGACAGGGGGGTCACAAGGAGACCCACCAAAAAATATTCCTCTCTCTCTTTCTTTTACCCCTCTGCCATATCAAACAAGAGACAAACAAAACTCTCTGACAAGCTTTCGCCTGCACTTGAAGTTTTAGAATCAAAAAGAAAAAAAAATAATTATGGTGAGCCGGCTGGTGGCATGGTGGTTAAGGCAACTGGCTCCCACAGAGGCCAGTTACTGTCAGGAAAACAGAGAGATTAGCACGATGTTTCTGCCCTTTCTGGATATAATCATTACTAATATTCGGTCAGATTAATTTCCACTTTTAGTACCTCTCTTACTGGTGCTGTTTTCAGTTGATGGTTTTGAAGATAAGCAGATTCTCTGATGTGTACCAATAACAGCTTTACTTTTGTTATGTCTGAGTAAAAAGACAAGGGGTTATTCTTTCCTTGACATTTATAGCAACCTATGTTTCTGTGCTCCATGAAAGGTTACCTAAATCAAACTTATTCCAAATGGGCAATATTTAACTTTTAAAATGTCAGAGGAAGGGTAAAATTCTCAGTAGGGCAACACTGAGTTGACTAACTGAGTGTTAGTTAGGGAATGATAAATCATGCTTTCCCTTTTTAGTTCAAATATTTGTTAATAAGGATATTGATTTTAAAATCCATTCATTCTGCCATTAGTGGAATCACTGACATATACTTCTCTTTTGATTTTGATACTAACATTCATTTGGGCCAAGTTTTTTTCAAAGTCATTTGTAACTCCATTGTTATAATGTCTCAATTTATATTAATATAAGCTCTGTAAGATATTCCATTGTTCAAGCAATTAGCCATAATTAGGCACAAAGATAAAGTAGTTACCTATTTTTAAAAGGAAGCTACCAACGTTTTCTAGTTGGGAAATTCTGACTGAAAAACAGAACTGGTAGAATGTCTTGGAGCTGAATTTAGGGATCCGAAGTGAGAGAGGAGCTCAGGACCTATTTGTAATTTAATATGGCTTCATATGCGCAAGTTCCTTCAGGGAGCTACTCCTCCCATCTGCACCCCTAACTAAAGGGACAGACATGGTAATGCCATTGTTTGGTATATTTGAGGCCTGTTTCTTTAAGAAAAATTCATTACTTATCACAATAACTTGATAGAACTAGCACAAAAAAGATAATTCAAGAAAAAAAGAAAGAAGAAAGAATATATACTAATTGTCAAGGTCAACATACTTTTTGTAATTTGGCATAATATTTTACTCTAACTTCTTGACAACTGACATAAAAGAAACACTGAAATCAGGTAGATCTTATGAAGAAGAAAAACTTACATACTTCAGAAAATAAATGTGTTTTGATGGGACATTAAAATCTGCACTTTGTCACTTGGGTCTTAAAGCAAGAAAATGAATACTATCCCTAACATTGGTATGACAATATATTTTGAAAAGGATTTTCTAACTCTGAAAATATAAAATTAAAGGGTCAGCAGATGGCATGGAAGTTAAAGTGGCTGGATCCCACATGGCTAAGTCTGCAGTTTGAGTCTCAGTCCTGTCGACTTGAATATCACACCAGAACCATGTACATGTGCACCCAAAATCCTGAGAGGAGAGTGAAGGAAGAGGGATGGCATCTTGGCCTTACATCCTAGGGGGTGATTTCTCACTTTTCCTCTCTCTCTGTCTCTCTCTAGTGAGCATATGTGCCCTATAACAAAAAAAAAAAAAATATATATATATATACACACACACATGTATATAAAATTAAATCCACCAAAGGCCAGTTCTAATGAAATATAGTAATACAGTGAAATACAGGTATATAGCTTTCTGATTATCCAAATTGATTTCCTTCACTTTTCTATCCACTAATCTCTAAACTAGCCAGTATAGATGACCGCTGTCAAGTTACCCTGACTTTCTTCTGCTTCTCAGCTGAATTTATGTTTTCTCCTTTCATTGACTTGTCATTTAGCTAGAATAGGGTTTCTAGCTTCACCCTTGACAAAAGTGTTCTTAGCTAAGTACCATCATTTTTATGTCCAGACTCAGTGGAAAATGATTAGCCTTTACCTAACTGAAGCAGTCTACTACATCTTACACCTTTTAGCTTCCTACTTGCAAAGCTCTCTTTTACGCCATCTTCTGTGTAACATCATTATGTTCTTCCTGTGCTTCTCTGGCCATCTCTCCTATCCACATTCATGTGCATTTCTTTTTAACCTTAAGAGTTGACACTCTGTGCTCTCCACCTTACTCTCCGTTCTCTTAGCTTGATGCATTCTCGTAGGCGTGTTCCACCAGCAGTCAGTGAGGAACAAGGTATGATGGAGGAGTTTCCTAACCAGCTACTCAGGTCATCAGACTGTCTACCTCCCTGCTATAACTATAGGAGGTAGTTCCATAGATGCCTTGATTTTATAACTCTCCAATCTGGATTTTCGCCTTCCTTAAAAATGGTTCATCCAAGACCAGCAGGTGGTGTGGAATGGTGGTTGAGGCACTGAATTCTCACATGGCTGACCACAGTTTGAGTCCCAGACCCAGTGGCTTGAAAATCATGTCAGGCACATGGACTTGCATGCTCCCAGAAAGAGAATAGAGGAGATGGGGCTGCAGCATGGCCATTTCCCCTAGTGAGAATGACTTCTCTCTTTCTCTCTCTCTAGCCTTTGTCTCTCTCTTGCTCTCTGGTAAGCACACACACACTGTGGCAAAAATCACACACACACACACACACACGGGGAAGAGAAAGGCGTATCATTCTTTCATCTTGGTTGTGCATTTCCATACTCTAACCCCTATGGTTGGGAACTCAGCCATCACTTTGATTTCTCCCTTTCTTCACTTCCCAGTCAATTGAGTTCAAAGCCTCCTGATTTTCTCTTAAAATGCCGTAGTGCCCCACCTCTTTTTCTTTTTTTTTTTTTTTTTTCCTGTTCTTACTTGATATACTTAGCTCTGGTTATGTTCTCTCTTGTTCATAAGGCTGGTTTTCTCCCCTCTGACATTAACCTCCAGGCTTTATTCTTGTTCCCATCAGATTTATTTTGTTTTGTCTGTGTTTCAGGGTTTTTTTCTCCTTCCAGACAACTGACAGTCAAATCTGTTTAAACTGTAAAGCTGACTGTGTGTACCCTGCTTGAAATGTCCCCGGCCTCTTAATGGGATTTGTTGCATCTCTGGAGCTTTAAATTATGCCAATGCCCAACAAATTTTATTTTTCCACATATACTATGCTGCTGCTTGTCAACCTGCCCTGACCCTTTGGGACAGCTGTCCTGCTTCTATCATCTTTTATTGGCTCATCTTTTAAAGGCTGAGATACCATCTCTTGTTTTTAATGCACTTGTATGGTTTCTAAATTATTTATTTATATTTTTGCTTTTCTTATAAATTAAGAATAATTCCATATAATGCTTAATGCACATTTGATGAATAAATGACTGAATGAATCTTGAATGTATTTATGAAAATTTAAAATTCTCTAATTTGAAAGTATAGAGAAATAGAGAAGTTATGCTGCTTGGATGTGTTTTCCTCATGAACAAACCTTGTGAAGACAGTTAGAAGCTGGATATCTAATGACTTGAAACTGTATTGAGGTCCTGAGAGGAGACTTAGAATTGCAGCTAGTATTTGATATTTTCCCCTTAGTTGTTATATGGTAAGATTTATTATAAATGCCAGGATAACTATCACTGACATGAAAGGCTCAGGTTAATTTGGGGGTCAGTTTGGTTTTGTGGTGTGAAGGATTGCCATGAGTTAGTAAGCCTGTCCTGTGCTCAACCACAGCTCCTTTCCTACAAAGAATATTTCTATTAACCAGATACTGTCTTAACAGTTTCTCACCCAGGCTCACCTCACCTCCCAGTAAAGTGTCTATAAAGTATGTGAAAAAACCTGAAACTTATAATGAGATGTAGAGCTGTAATAGTATGGACTTTGAATCTATTGTATGGAGGGAATTTTATTACCTACAAAGCAGATGATAGATGTGTAAAATCAAATAGGCATCATCCTGATCTGCTGCTCCAAACGGGCCTGGAAATAGAAGGAAAAACACTTTTTTCTCTTCTACCCTCCACCTCAGAAATGCTTGGTCTATAACAACCATAAAACTGGTTCATTTTTTAGCATTCATTTACTCTTTGAAGGCTAACTTTTTGAAGTAGCAGAGTGATTTCTCCACTCCCAATAGAACCTTCTTCCAAATTCCATTCAGAGATAATTCAGATTTGACTAGAGTCAAAGTGGAGGTGGGAATGTAACCAGTGAGACCTTCCCTGGAGGCTAGGGAGCTACAGGGGGACTGGGAAGTCTGGAGGCTATGAGCCCCGGCACTTAAAGTGTCCCCTGGGCCCATCACTTAAGACTCCCACAGAATCGGAGAGTGAGTATACATAGAGAAAACTTGTTTCAAGTACAGTTTAGTAGCCAGAAAATAATAAATAACATGGAATTTTATAAAAATATTCTGTAATTCAGGATCCTTGATAGCAGGCATAGAGTGAAGATTATGTGTAAAGAGTGTGTGTGGTGGGGGGATCCTTTATAGTCCAACCTCTTAACCGTGTCCTTAAAAATGTTCTGTCAGTACAGCAGAACAAACACATTACAGTTCATCCTACTGACCTCCTTGTTTATATAATTGGCAACACTTTATTGTAGTTTTTGTATCTTAGAAACTTTTGTTTTCATCCCAGTGTATGGTTACTTGCAGACTCCTTCCATAATTTCCTTGCATACATAGCTATCTTCTCCTATGGTCCCCCCAGTCCAAATGATTAATTACCTCTTCATAAAATGAGTGAATTATCTTCCAAAGTCCTATTTCTGATCTAGATATCTATTTCTTTCAATCCATTCTAAGTGTGACATGTTATTCATAGCTGTAAGCACAAGTCTGATCATCACATTCCTGCCTATACTTTCTAATACTACTCCAGTGCAAGTATTGAGAAGACCAAAATTGATAGTCAAAGCCCAACCTGTATTTTCTATTTCTTGATCCTCTGTTCCTTGAAGAAGGAACACATGTAATAATAGCAAAAGGAAAACTTAGAAGAAAGCCCTATGAAATACAGCGAGAGGGAGAGAAACAGTAGTCTACTAGTGTATATTATGCTTACGCCGACATTACTATACTGACCTTACAGGGCTTTTCCAAATTTTAGCGCTTGGCCATTTTGGCAAACTAAAGAACACTTAATTTACTATCAAGTGAAAGAGAACAGGAAAAATAATGTAAGAAAGATTTTATTTTTGTAACACTTCAAGGAAGACTGTGATAATTAACATGGAATTTTAATTCGTGACAAGCATGCATGCATACTCCTGCCCTTCAGACTATGCTTTCGTGGTATAGGGAACATACAAAAATACAATTTCCATAGATCACGCTATAAGAAGCAATAATAGTAAAAAGTGATATGTTTCCCTGAAATTCAAGTTGCAATATTATTCACATCAACAACATTGCTGATTCTATCAATGGAATGCCATGTCACATAAATCATTCTGCTACAGTGATAAAGCATTTCTGAGATAACTTAATGGAATAAAATTTGCCAAGTAGAAAGGAAGACAGTGAGAGGCATATGAGCCAAATCTGCAGTGGAGAAGAGGACCCATTACTGGAAAGCTCTCTGAGGGATGGATGGGTAGATGAACTGCTGAACATTATTAGCCATTTACAGAGAAGTTAAATATTAATTCTAAGATCTATTTATCTTAAAGCACCCAGGATTAAACCTTCCAAGATCAAGGATTATTTTTCTAATCATGACTACCTAATTGAAGTATATGGCCCTCCTGCTCTCTCTTTTTTTTCAACCTTCATATCTCAATCACCTTTCAAATGATTTTTCTTATAAGCCATTCTGTGGTCTAAACCACTCTAACCTACTCCAGTGAGAAATACTTCATTAATAATCTTCAGACTTTGGCTTAAATATTAATTTGATAATGAGCAATGAATCTCCTGTTAGATGCTCCTACCCAATTTGTGTTAAAACTATTTGTACATTTTTAAAGTTTAGTTATTTAATCTTGTCTATGAATGAAAGAGACAGATAGAGAATACCCCAACAGGGTCTTGACATTGTAACTTACCCCTCACTTCAGCCAGCCCCAATCATGAACACACACATGCCAGGCACATTCAGAGAGGTCCCTAGCCAAGAACCTGGAACCCCTCATGGAACCCAGCTTTGTAGAATCTAACATTTTATTCCTGTGGCACTGTGTGACCCATTGTAAATTTCTTACACATATTTTTATAATTTGTCAACTAATGATACTTTCTATGAACAGAATCTACCTCTTCTCACCCAGTGAAACCAATAGGTTGAAAATAATATTAAAGAGGAAGAGGGACACAGAGAAATAACACCGAAGTACATCAGGAACCATTCTGAGGTCCACCCTCAGCCTTTTTGGATGAACTCAGGAGGGAGGATGTGGCAGTAACACCCCTCACCTCACGATGACCTCTTTGAGCATCCTTGGTGGGAGCACAAGGCAATGGAATGGTTTGACTTTCCTAGTATCTGTGTTCATCATGGTCCTTAGTAGATAGAAATATACAAAAACTTCTAACTCCTCTGCCTAACACAACAAACTGCCTCATAGTCTGTAGTCAGCATCAATATTGTTTTACAAACCTCTATCACACACTTACCCATCATTTTTCACCAACTGATCAGGGAGACATGATGAACACCTGGCCAATGATAAGTCAAACACATACTAACATCAGAACTTCTCAGTTTCCTGCGGTGGAGACATTCTTTAAGCCCTTACTTCATATGAGATCTTGCAAGCTTTTCATACAGCTGTTCTGAATTTTTAGTAGAAGTTACATACTGATATTGATAGGTAGAAATGAAAGAAGTTTCTCACCCACAGGGCAATGATTCAGTTTAATGAGGATGTTTCTGAAGATACTTGACTCCAGGGTCAGAAATCCTACCCTGGATCAACTTCTAGACATAATTGAGTAGGAAGTGAAGAACCATTTACCCCATCACTTGGAAAAATAAGTATTTCTTAAAACAAAAGGATAATTAAATATTGTTCCTTCAGAGCTTGCAATGTCTAGCCTAAGTTTAGCATTAGAGTGCTAATACATATTTCAAATATTTCCCTTCTTGCTCTATTATCAGTCATTGTAATTAATTAGTAATTATTAAACAGAACTTTATTGAGAACTTGATAGTTCAAATATTGTACTAGGTGGATATGCAGTAACTATTTTTATTTTTTAAGTCAAAATACAATTAAAAATTGAACATTTATGATGTGTGCTATGTATAATACATAATTTCCTCTCTTTCCTACTCTTTTACTAGTATTATGAAATGAACAAGATAAATTATCTCTAACTCTCTCACACTCAGGAGGGAGGATGTGGCAGTAACACCCCTCACCTCACGATGACCTCTTTGAGCATCCTTGGTGGGAGCACAAGGCAATGGAATGGTTTGACTTTCCTAGTATCTGTGTTCATCATGGTCCTTAGTAGATAGAAATATACAAAAACTTCTAACTCCTCTGCCTAACACAACAAACTGCCTCATAGTCTGTAGTCAGCATCAATATTGTTTTACAAACCTCTATCACACACTTACCCATCATTTTTCACCAACTGATCAGGGAGACATGATGAACACCTGGCCAATGATAAGTCAAACACATACTAACATCAGAACTTCTCAGTTTCCTGCGGTGGAGACATTCTTTAAGCCCTTACTTCATATGAGATCTTGCAAGCTTTTCATACAGCTGTTCTGAATTTTTAGTAGAAGTTACATACTGATATTGATAGGTAGAAATGAAAGAAGTTTCTCACCCACAGGGCAATGATTCAGTTTAATGAGGATGTTTCTGAAGATACTTGACTCCAGGGTCAGAAATCCTACCCTGGATCAACTTCTAGACATAATTGAGTAGGAAGTGAAGAACCATTTACCCCATCACTTGGAAAAATAAGTATTTCTTAAAACAAAAGGATAATTAAATATTGTTCCTTCAGAGCTTGCAATGTCTAGCCTAAGTTTAGCATTAGAGTGCTAATACATATTTCAAATATTTCCCTTCTTGCTCTATTATCAGTCATTGTAATTAATTAGTAATTATTAAACAGAACTTTATTGAGAACTTGATAGTTCAAATATTGTACTAGGTGGATATGCAGTAACTATTTTTATTTTTTAAGTCAAAATACAATTAAAAATTGAACATTTATGATGTGTGCTATGTATAATACATAATTTCCTCTCTTTCCTACTCTTTTACTAGTATTATGAAATGAACAAGATAAATTATCTCTAACTCTCTCACACACACACACACACACACACACAAATATACTTATGCAAGTACATGAAAAAGTTTGTGGGAGAAATGTAAGTAACTAAAGTACAAGTTTATTTTATTGCAAACAATTTTTAAAGTACAATCATATTTTTTTCATAATACAGATATTCCGTGAACTTTTTAAATGCCTTTTCATATGTACACACACACACATACATATGCACAGTTGTCTTAGGATCATATTCTGCCCTTTTTTTTCATCTCAGTCTAGGTTTTCTTGTGTCATTTTCTTCTTCATAGGGACCATATCTTCTTTATTCCAACTGAGGGCAACTGGTACTTCAGAACAATTATCTCTAGCTTCTGTACTTAATGAGTTTTAGATGTATAATGTTCTAAAACCTTAAGATAATGTTCTCTCATTGAAAAAGTAATAATCACATACCTAATCTACCTCCTCCCCTTCTTTTCTCCTTAACTCAAACTGTGTATAAAACTATAAAGACTTGATCTTTGTTGCTAGTGTGAGTTACTTACCACTTCCAAAATATTAGGTCCATTTGAAGGCCAAGGGAAATCCAGACTAAGTGCATGAGTAGATTAATGAGCGTGACTTCTTTTTTAGGAGCGATTTTTGCCATAGGGCCCGTGCGCTCACTGGAGAGCAGAGAGATAGAAAGTGAGAAATCACCCTGCAGAGGAAATGGCCACATCTCATTCCCTTCTCCTCCATTCTTCTCTCAGGATTTTGGGCATATATGCATGTGCGGCTGGCATGAATTTTAAGACACCAGCTCTAGGACTGAAACTATGGTCCACTACGTGGGAGTCCAGCAACATAACCTTTACGCTGGCTGCTGGCCCCAAGCATAGCTTCTATTTCACCTTCTGATACTCAAAAGCAATCCTTCAGTGCAATCCTCAGTAACCAGACGGTATCTTTTGCTTTTGCTCATTGCCAGGATACCTATAAAAACTGAAAATGCCTAAGACTAGAATATATTATTCTGATCACGGATATAACTATAAAGCCTTACATGTAGAAAACACACTAATTTCCATCCTATCTTGAAACTGCCTTTGTGTAAGGCAGAATGGTGGCCATGCCAAGGATACCTGTATCCTAGTCCCTAAAACCTGCGAATGGCAAGGAACTTGGCAGATGTGCTTAAAGATGCACACTTTGAGATAGGAGCAATTATCTAGTTTATCCAAGTAGGCCCAGTATAATCACATGGGCCCTTAAAAGTAGAGAACTTTTCCTAGATGTGGTTAGAAAATGATGTGGCATGGCTTTCTTCATGGCCTAGTGATCAAGGGAGCTAGATGTCACATGCCTGACCACATGGTTCAAGACCTGGCCATTGAAGCTTTAAAAACATGCCAGGTGTGTGTGTGTGTGTGTGTGTGTGTGTGTTTAGAAATGGAAGAGAGACTGTGGTATAACCACACCAACTGGAAAGTCACTTTCTTCTCCTTCTTCGTCTTATTTTGTTTCCCTGTCTCTTTCTGGTGAGCATAAGTACCTTACGGCAAGGAAGGAAGGGAGAGAGAGAATTTTTTGGAAAGAAAGGCAGAAAGAAAAGAAGGAAGGAAGGATGGAAAGAATAAAGGAAGAAAGGAAAATAAATAATGGGACAAAGAAAGAAGCAGGAGAAATCCAAAGTGTGTCCGCAATTGGTGGTTTGAAGATGGAGGAAGATGGCCAGAAGCCCATGGATGTGGGCCACCTCTGGAAACTGAACAAAGCAAGAACATAGCATCTTTCCTAGAGCCCCAGAGAGGAGAGTAAACCTGCCAACACCCTGATTTTAGTCCGGTGAGATTCATGCTGGGCTCCTGAGCTACAGAAGGTTAAGAGAATAAGTTTGTGCTGTTTTAAGCCACTGAGTTTTTGCTAATTTTTTAATAGCAGGAATTAAAAAAGGTATGTCCAAAATAACATTCTGGAATCTAAGTTTCTGAATGAACATCTGAAGCTAGGAATAAGGAATATAAATATTCTGCTACCCTTGCCCAAAAGCTGTCTATGCACAGCTACTCCAGTTTTCTCATTAGTGTGTAATCTGGGTCTCCAAAACATGAAAAATATAAAGCAAGAACAAGGTGTTTTTGACCATTTTTAAGCTAAGAGGGTTGTTCATTTTTATAGCAAAGTAGAAAAAAAATGTTATTTTTTCAATGTAGATGCATTCAAATTTTGGTTACAAAAGTAAATCTCCCTAATTTTGACAATGTTTGTATTATTTTTTCCATGTGTTTTGTTTTATTTACATTTTATTCCTGTACATCTTTGCAGCACACAGAAGAAATCTGCACAGCATGAATACACTCTGTATTAGTCCAGTCAAAGACATCACCATACACATCTTCCTTAATACATAATTTTATACATTTGTTTTGTTAAATGTTTTACTTTTCATTTTTTTTCTCCCTGATTTAATGCTGAGTGAAGCAAGCCAGACTATGAAAGAGAAGCATGGTATGTCCCCACTCAGTATATACCGAATGTCTGTATTCTGTGAGAGAAACTGAACGACTGGAAGGTATAAAGACATGGAGAGCAACTGTGGATACTAGAGACAGTGAGGGAGGAGGGTGAGCATTAGGGGTGGGATTGAGAGAAAGGACATCGGATGCAATGGTTACATTATTACTTTTTATCTTTTCAAAATTATTATTAGGATATTCCATCTGATTTGGTAATTTGATAGCCAGAGGCTGACTGATAACATTTAGGACTCCTGTTAAGGCAGGAATCCTCTCATTCTAATCAGAGGACTGATCACTGTGGCAAGAGACCAGCTGAGAACTTACCCAGACTCCAATGCTGAGACCTGACACCTCACAGCCTTACTTGTTAACTCATAGTACTATGTTAAGTGCCCTCTTAAGTCTTCTCCAGCTCTCTGTACCTATAATTCCAATAGATTTATGAATACTTTCAATTATTTTATAGTGAGTAGTTACATACTTTGGCTAGAAAAAGAACATAATTTCTTTTATTGGAAGAAAAAAATAAAGGAAAACATTAAAAATCCAAGTTTAGCTTGAGATTGTGGTCTCTGCTATAAAGAAAAAAGTTGAGATGTTCTGTTCAAGATGATTGGAGATGGTTAGGGAGAGAGATGTATTGTAAGGAAACAAGTCTATAGAATGAGAAGTGCCAGCCTTGCAGATATTGGAGAAAGAATACTGCAGGCAGAACAGAAGCCAGACACAAAGCTTCTGAAATAAAGCCATCATATTTTAGGACCCAGTGGATGACTATACACCCTTGCTCGGAGCACGAGTGAGAATGACACTGTCATAAACTTAAAATGAAACCAGCTGGACTGTTTTGTGAATTTTTTTTCCATAAATAAAATTCAACCAGATAGAATGGATACTCGGTTTCAGCAAATTGAGGTTTTGTTTGTGAGTATGAAGGGTGCAAGAGCAAGAAAAGAAGTTGTGAACCTCTTTGAAGTTATTGATAACCCAGTAAGCAATGGAATCTAAGCCAAATGAGGAAGAAAATAGAAGAAAATGGTTAGAGAAAAGGGGTGCATTCAATTAAATAATAACGTTATGGGCTATGATGCTAGCTTAATGGGTATAATGATCATAATGGGGTGGTACAGTACATGACCTGGAGAAATAGAGGCACTTTCCGAGAACAGAATGCCTGAAATCAAGGAGCAAGACATACTGCTGTTTTGGATTATGAACAAGGTAGGTCAGTTGTATCCATCAGAATAGGAATTGGAATAGATGGGAGGACATAGCAGTTAGAAGGGAGGACATCAGGACCAGCAGATGGCGTAATGGTTACCATCTCTGGACTCCCATGTAGTCGACTGTGGTTCAAGTCTCACACCTGGTGGTTTGAAGCTCATGTCAGGTGTGTGCATGAGTGTCTGAAATCCTGAGAGGAGAGTGAAGGAAAAGGATTACAGCATGCCTATCTCTTTTTGGGGGTTATTTCTCACTTTCTGTCTCTCTCTTTCTCTGGCAAGTGCATGTCTCTCTAGAAAAAAAAATCTATCTCTCTCTTTCTCCAGCAAGTGCATGAACCCTATAGCAAAAATCTGTCTCTCTCTAAAAAAAAAAGAAACAAAAAGAGAGAAAGAAGCCATTTGATGGGTCCTCAAACAAATGCTAGGGGAAGGCCTGTGAGCAAGATCACATGCAGTGATTGAGGGTGACTAGGAATGTACAATCCCATAGCTCTTCAGCCCCTTCGCCTATCCATTCCCTTAAAGAAACAATTCCATAAAGTCTCCCCAGTTGAGAGCTTGGGACTTTCTGAGTCTATTGAGTATAAAACACTAGAGAGTTGCATCATCTGGTAATGAGACCCTTTTTGGACCAATTAAATATTAATAGAATATTAACAGTATAAGCATTTCATTTTCTTGGAAGGTATTTTTCTCTTTGAATATACTTTTGGAATATATAACATATATTATATTCTGACTATCATTTAAGATGTTTGTTATTAGATACCAGAATATGGTGAGTCTGTATCATGGTCTTTTAGCTTCCCCATGTCTGACTTTACTTTCAGGCACACATACAAGGATTCAACTCTATGATATACTAATTGTTACAATTTATCACAGAAGGGTTCGAAAACAATTTCTTCAACCTTAGTTGAGATTACTTTTCTAAGTTTATCTTATATCACCTATTATATGTCATGTCAGGCAAATATATTGAAATATATGAATATAAAATACTGAATTAAATATTAATTTCATTAGAAATACTAATTTGAAGTTTATTGATCTTTTCCATAGAGAGACAGAGAGACAGACACACTCCCAGCAGGGTCTTAATATCTATCCATCCCCAGCCTTCAGCCAGCCGGGATCACAGGCTGGTGTGTGCTCAGTGTAGTCAGGGAGGTCTCTGGACTTGACCTGGAAACCTTTCTGTACAAGATTGTCTTGCTGAGCATTGCATTTTACTGTTGCAACATCATCTGGCTACCTGAGTTTTTTTAGTTCTTTTTTTAAAAAATACTCAATAATTACTGGGTACAGAGGAAATGCATAAATTAACATTTTAATTTTTAATATAAATAAATTAATCTTATTTCATTCTTTGATGGGGCTTTAAAATCAATTAATATAAAAAGAAAAAAATTAATGTTGTTCAAATATGCTTTTGTATTTTCTCTTCTTCCAGTGACTGAGTATATGTTCCCACAATGACTTTCAGAACCCTGTCTTATTATTTCAGTGTTACCGATCTGTACTAGTTTTGGTACAGATTGTTGCATAAATGTAAATAGGTTTTTGACCTACCTGAGTTCCAGCTTTCACTGATGTCAAATGTCTGTCATACAGTATTGCAATAAAATTATGAGAGTCAAAAGAGATGGTACAGATAAAGTTATTTTGTAGAATAATGAACAAGCTTAAAAACATAAAACATTATTCGATGTAGGACATATGTCATGTCTAGGTGTAGGTTCACATCTAAATTCTCTTCACTCTCAGTTTATGTAAAACCTAACATCAGTTCTTGACTTCGCCCTTGTCCTGACTGACCCTAGGCTTTTAGCAAAACTCACATTCATTCATTCACTTATTTTTAAGGTTTCTGCCATAGGGCACCTTTGTACACCAGACAGAGAGACAGTGAGAGGGAAAGTAAGAAATCCTCCCTACTCCCGTGGGGGATGGCTATGCCAAGATCCTTTCTTCAGTTTCTTCCTGGGATTTAGCGGACACATGAACACATGCCAGGTGTAATATTCAAGCCACCATGTCTGGGGCTCAAATCATGGTCAGCCATGTGGGAGTCCAGAGCCTTAACCACTATGCAACCTGCTGGCCTCATAAAACTTATGTTTAAATAAATGGATAGTAACAATGTGATGAATAGTTAATAGGATACAATAAAATCATTTGTAAATATTTTAAATAGTTGGTTATTTGTAGTTAGGATGTTTATAATCCATTTTAAGCTTTTAAGTTTAATAAAATACTGATTCCTAAAAATTGTAAGTTTTTTTTTTTTTGAGAGATATTTGCTATAGGGTGTGTGCACTCATCAGAAAGACAGAGAGAGACAGACAGAAAGCGAGAAATGCCCCCTCCACCCCTGCCAGGGAAGATGCCCACACCGCAATCCTTTCTCCTCCATTCGCCTCTCAGGATCTTGGGCACACACGCACACATGCCCGGCGTGAGTTTAAGCCACTGGGTCCGTGACTTGAACTGTGGTCGACCACATGGGAGTCCAGTGACACAGCCATTATGCCATCTGCTGGTCCCCAAATTATAAGAATCTCTATGCACCTATTTCTGAATCATTAGACACTTGAATTCATTGGAAATCATTACACTATGTTTAAAATCTGGTGGTCATGTGTGTTAGGTTTCCTAGGTGGTTGATTTCAATTCTATCTCAATTCTCCTTTTTTATTTCTATAATACACTTCTTTTTATATAATTAAAGTGTGTAATTGAGTTTATCAAAAGACATTCCTAATCAATTAAAATGAACCTTCATAAGTCTGTATTTAAAATTATAAATCTTCTCTCACATCCTCTCATTTTTTACAAGATCCCATGAGACAAACTACATGAACTAGAAATTATAGTGATATTAATTATTTTTGCTCTTTTTCTCAGAAGCTTTATATCTAATTCCAGAGTTTACTAAAAGCACTGTCAACACACACACACACACACACACAAACTCACACACAATGGTTATCTAGAGTGATCTGTAACTTGTTTATTTCAGTTTCTTTATAGATTGGTGGTATTGATATTTGAACTTTTTAAAAAATAATTTCTAGTGCTAAGTTGTTGTTAATTCATTCACCAAATGTTTAAAGATTATCTATTATATGCCAGGAACTAGAGATAAAATAGAAAGAAGAAAATCAAAGCCCTCACCCAATAGGCTAGTCCAGCTGAGTAGTACAAGTTAAATGACAAGTAAACATAAATTAAAACAATTTGGGTTTATGACTGTTTCATAATGTCATTGAGCAGACAAGATTGAGCACAGTGAGAAATGAGTCTGGTTTAGGAAATATGGTCAGAACAGGCCTCTGGGTAATGACCACATGATGACAAGGAGTAGCACAGAGATGAAAGGAACCATAAGAAAGACATCAATAATACCATGTAATAAAAATCAGCCTTCAAAAATAATTAATAATAAATAATAATATTAGAAATTGGGTCTGGCCGGTGGTATGGTGGTTAGGGGCACTGGACTCCCACATGGCTGAGCATGGTTTGAGTCCCAGACCTGGTGGTTTGCTTTCTCACTTTCCACCTCTCTCTCTCTCTAGTCAAATTAAAATAAATTGATAAAATAAGTAAATAAAGTTAAATAAAATAATTCTTTAAAAAATAATGTCAGGAAACAATGATCTAGAAAACAAAGACACTTGAAAATGTCAACAATGTTGAAAGATAGGACTTTGAAAAAAGCAGCTAAATAGGCCAATTCTAGGTAGGGATACTCAACAGAAGAAAGAAAGTGCAAGTAATATAATGAACAAATTTGTGGAAGAAATTCTGAGATTGGTCTATTTGGAGGAGAAATGAAAGAAAATGAAATAAGAAGAAAGAAAGTGGTTGAGATTTTAAAATATGCTGAAGTTGGGCCAGCAAGCAGTGGAGGCTACAGCAGGTGAATCCCACATGGTGGACATTGTAGTGTGAGTTCCAGTCCTGGCAGCCTGACAATCGTACAGGGCATGTGAGTGTGCATGCCCAAAGCCCAGAGAAGAGATTGGAGAAGGGATTGTGGTGTGACCCCCACCCGGCGAGGTAACTTCCCATTTTCCCTCTATTGCTCTCTCTCTCTCTGTCTCTCTTTGGTGAGTGCATGCACCCTATGAGAATCCAAAAAAAGAAAAAAGAATGCTGACACCAAAGGATGAGAGACTGAGTACTGTTTGAGTCTGTTCTCCATGATGGATAACAGAGTACCACAGATTGAATAACTTAAACAGAATAAGTATTTCTTCTGCTCGGCTTCAGGAGGTTTACGTTTGAAGGACTGCGTCTGCATCTGTGTCTGTGAAGATCTTTTGCTGGAGGGGACTCTGCAGTGTCCTAAGATGGCACAGGGCATCACACAGTGAGAGAGCGAGTGTGGGTGTGTCAGTTTCGGTCTCTCTCCTCCCTCTTCTAGTGAAGTCACCAAATTTAATCATGGGGACTTACCCTGGTGACCTTATCTAATCCTAATTACATCCCATCTTTTATTACCAAGTTTTGTTAAGTTCCATTCTCTTAATACTATCACAATAGCAACCACATTTTCATTTATTTAGATTTTCGCCATAAAGCATGTGTGCTCTCCAGTGAGAGACAGTGAGAGGGAATGTGAGAAATAACACCCTAGGGAGGATGGCTATGCCACAGTCCCATCTCTTCCATTCTCATCCTGCAAGTTTAGGCATGCACACACACTTGCCCAGCATGATTTTCACGACACAGGGTCCAAGACTCAAAACATAGTCGGCTATATAGGAGTCCAGCACCTTAACCACCATGCTTCCTGCCTAGCCAAGGAGCAGCCAAAGTTTTAACACATTCATTTTTGAGAGACTGTTCAAATCATAGCAAATCCCGTGGTAAAGATTTTGCATTTTATTATAAATAAATGACAGTATCATGTATGCCAGATTTACTTAAGTTTTAGAATAGTTACATATAATAGTTTATGAACTTGTGACAATGTGTGTTTAACTTTTTATTGAAATATCATTTTATCGTGTAATTATGTATAAAGTGTATATAATGAAATAAGTAACATCTCCTTTTAACATCAAGTCATTTACCTTTGGTAATTAAAGCTTCATTATATGTGTCGTATCTGATGGCACTCCAGGGTTTTTCTAGGAGAGTAATCAATTTGATAACAAATACTAAAACATTTAAAACTTTCATTTTATTGTCATTTAGATCTCGTAACAGTTTATTCATTTCTGTGTATATTTATTATTATTTTTTGCATTTATCTTGAGTTATGTTTACTTATTGTATATTCACAGAGGAGGTGTAAGCTATATCCATAGCTGGGAAAATAATGTGTCATAGTATAAGTTTCCATTCTCTCCACTGGAGAGGCTGTTCTGAAGGATACTATATAAAGTTGGGTTCTATATGTTAAAGTTGGCTGCTGAAAGGGATGACCTTAGAATCTCAGTGGTTTAACCAAATGGAAGTTTACTTCTCACTCTACTCAAGTCCAGTTGATGGCAGCAGGGAGGGAAGGGGACACAGCTCTGCATGGCCATTCAAGCTATGAAGTTCCACAATTTTTGATGGAAGGACGAGCAGAGTATCATGCTTGTGGAATTTTATGACCACAACATAGAAATGGCATGCTTCACTTCTGCCTGCATTCTACTGTCCAGAACCCAGTAGAATACTTAAAACCTTAATCACATTGAGAGAAAGTAAATCTCTAGATACTTTAAGTGCTTGGCCAGCTGAAGTGGAGCAGTGGTAATGCAATGCTCTGACCTACTGAACCGTCGTGGAGAGGTCCCAGGTTCACACCCTGAGGTCTCCCTGTATACACTGGGTGCATTCACACCCAGATTCTGACTGGCTGGATACAGATTGTAATGTGAGGATACTTTGAGGGATCCTTATCGTTCCTTACCTGTATCTCTCACTCATGGAAGAAATGATAAATACACATTTAAAAACTACTAAATATAATATGTTTTAGGACATTAACAGAATTTTGTTGTTGTTATATGATGTGTGTATTTGCCAG
>NW_006159440.1:2003631-2015139 GCF_000334495.1 Tupaia belangeri chinensis | reverse complement strand
TAAAGAGAGAGAGAGAGAGAAGGAGGGAGGGAGGGAGAGAGGAGAAAAATGAGTAATTATCCCCTGGGAAGATGGCTACACCACAACCCCTTCTCCTCCAGCCTCCTCTTTGAATTTTGGTCATGCACATGCACCCACCATGATTTTCAAGCTGCTAGGTCTGAGACTCGAACTGTGCAGTCCATCATGTGGGTCCCAGTGCCTTAACCCCCATACAACCTGCCGACCCAACAGAAATATTTTTAAATTTGCAAGACATAGTCTTGAAATTTACTAAATAAGAAAGTTTAATACTGAGAAGTAGTTCAACAGAAAGATGAACTCTTTTTAAGCAGGTAAAGTTTATGGAGTTTTATGGAGGACATTTCAGTTCGTTAACAAATTCATCAAAATATCCCTCCACTGTGAGTTGTCAGGATTTCAAGAGGCTTTCATATTCAGTCCTTCAAAAATTTGTTATAAGGTATTCAGTAGTGATTCCTTACAGAACTTAGCCACAAATCCAATGTAGTCTTTCATTACTGAAGCTATTTATGCTCAAGAGTAACTTCTACATTAAACAGGAGAAATGAGAACAAAAGCAAAGCGCCTTCCCTAAGCAAAGCCTGTTAACGCTAATTAACCAGCTTCGCACAGCTGTGATAATACAGCCCATTAATTAATAAGGAGAAAAAAATCAGTATTAACCTCTCTTTTTCTTAGTAAATACTTTTTGAAGTCTTTATGTTAATTTTTTATATTTTAAAATTAATGTTTTAATCATTTCATTTGAAAAGTTGGAATAATTACATTACCTAAAAATAAAGTATGGTCATACAACACATTTTCAAAGGAAAATAATATCTGTAACTTTTTCATTAACCCTATCATAAGTACATTAGTTTCTGTTTTGAATCTTGTTATTCAATTTGTAGTCTTTTGCCATTATTAAATTTCCCATGATTAACTTTGTGTTCTTAACTAAACTCTACTAATTACCTTTGATTGAAACTTAAGTATCTTTTTTTTCTCTCATATATGGCAATAGCACAGAGTTAAGCAATTTTGGGTCTTTATGCCATGGTTCTCACCAAGTTTCAGCTGATTCAGATCATGGGTGCACAAGTGTGCCCTGTGTGACCGCCAGGGTCCCAAGACTTGAACTTGTGACCTCTCCTGTATGGGTCTAGTTGTAATATCACCTCACTACCACCTGGCCCCTCTTGGAACTCTCAAGAAATTCCAGTGAATCAAGGGAGCTGGATCCCAAATGGTCAACCCAATATATTTTGAGGAAGAAATAAATAAGGAATAATTAAAAATTCGATAATCTTGAACTTCACCTTTATGAAGAGTATTTTTGTCCACTCAACTTTAAACTTTATTTTTCACTATTTTTCTATTTTACAGCCGTATGATCCTTTTTTACTGGAGTCCAGTACCATTTTGTAAATCACATAATGAAACTAATTTTAGTACTTGTGAAAACAGCACATGAGCTCCACAAAGAAGTGTCACACTTCACTTCTGCCTGCATGCTATTGTCCAAAACCCAGCAGAGCACTTAAAACCTTTATCAAGTTGGGAGAAAGTAAATCTCTAGATGCTTTAAGTACTTAGTCAGCTGAAGTGGAGGATACATACATAAGGATAGAAAACAATCATTTTTATATTTATTAGATACATATTTAATCAGTAAATAACTATGAATATTGGACATATTTTCTAAAAGTATTCTAAAAATGAATATGATAACAGACATAAAAGAGTTTTGACAGTTACTCATGGTTCTCCCCACCCCTGACAGTCATGTGCGCTCCCCAGAGAGTGACAGAGAGAGAAAGCACCACTCCCCCACTGTCCCCAGGAAGCATGGTCAAATTGCAGTCCTTTCTCTCCATTTCTGCCTCCTATTGGGATTTTGGACATGCACATGTGCTTGCTGTGTTTTCCAAACCACCATGTCTGGGACTTGACCAGAGAAATTGGCCATTAGGGATTCAGGTCCCTTGACCATCAGGCCATTGTCTGGCCAGTCCATTTTAATTTAGTTCTATCACTAGAATTTCTAGAAAGTTGCAAGAGGAGCCATGTGATGACATGGTGGTAATGCAGCTGCACCCATATGAGAAAGGTCACAGGTTCATGTCCTGGGACCCAGGTGATCACACAGGACACGTTTGCATAGCAATGATCTGGGACAGTTGAAACTAAGGCAATTGTGGCATAAAGACCATGTTGGAGGTGCCTACCCCCCCCCATGGAAGAAATAAATAAATAAGATTGTTTTTCATTGACATGGGGCACATATTTTTGCCAGCAAAGGAAACAGAGAAGAGAGGACTCACCCTTCCCCCGAAAGGGACATGGTCACATCACAATTTCTTCTCTATTTTTCTATCTCGTTCAGATTTTAGGTGTGTAAGCACATGCTCTTAGGGTGTTTTTTAAAGCCACTGTGGCTGGGATTTGAACTGTGGTCAGCCATGTGGGATCCAATTCCCTTAACCACTAGGCTGCAGGGCTAACTCCTTGATCCACCTGCATTTATTTTTAATAAAGTTGTTGGGGCCAGAAGATGTCATGGTAGTTAAGGCTCTGGACTCCCACATGGCCAACCATGGTTTGAGCCCTGGACCTAGAAGCTTGAAAATCATACCAGGTGCATGTGTGGGCATCCCCCACATCCTGTGGCATGCTGTCCCTTTGGGGAGTGATTTCTCACTGTCTCTCTCTGGTGAGCACATGTGTCCTATGGGGGGGGAGAAAGAAAAAAAATGTTGTAAGAGTTTGTATTCGTGTGTTATCTAGCTATAGTAACTCTAGCTAACAGCTTAGAAAAAGTTTGAATAAGGTTGAAACTATTAATGTGTGCCTGCTGATAAAAAGAACACTTAACTATTTCTTATATAAATTAACATAGAAAAAAGTAAATATATTATTATATGTCAGTTCCATCTTAGATGTTCTAATTTAAGTCATCAGTAATGTTTTGGAAGCCCAACTGAAGCAGGCACTGGCTTGTAGCTAGAAAAAGAGATTAATCATAAATCAGTGCTATCTCCAAGCAGCTCACACTCTAGTAAAGCCTAATTAAGATGTGTAATTAGAAAGTTAAATCACACAACAAATCTCAGACTTGGAAGGGTGTTCCACACCACCTAGTCCAACCACTCCATTATACAGATGGTCAGTCTGGACCTCATTTTCATTAGTTGCCTTTCCAGCATGCCAGAGTTGTTCATTGGCACAGCCAGCTAGCTGGTTAAATAATTTTTTTTAAAGGCAAGTTCAGTCAAATATTAAAAGTATTTTATTATTATTTTTTTTTATTAACCTCTCGGTCGGGTACATGTGACTTTTCAGTGCAAGAGTATAATGTGTAGTATTAAATTAGGGTAATAAGTGTATCCCCTATTCAGTCACTTGTCATTATTTTGCTCTTGGTAACAGTCAGGATCTACTTTTTTAGTTACTCTGAGATACCCAGAAAATTGCTATTAACTATGTTCATATTACTGTTGTTTTGTAACACTAAATAAGATCATCTCTTATTCATAATTATGTTTCCATTAATCAAAATCACTCTATTCCATTCCTGATTCTTCCCAGCCTCAAGTAGTCATTGTTCAATGTTGAGCATTTTTCTCATATATATTTGCCATTTATGTATCTTCTTCTGAGAACTATATTTTCAAGTTTTTGTCCATTTTTTAATTTGGTGAATATGTTTTTGTAGTTTTATTTCCTTTTGCTGCTGGATTAAGTTCTTGTATATTCTGATTATTAATCCTTATCAGATGTATAGTTTGCAAATATTTTCTCCCACTCTGTGGGTTATCGTTTCATCCTGTGTTTGGTCCTTTGCTGTGCAGAAACTTTTTTGATATTTCTTAATTTTTTGCTTCTATTATTTGTGCTTTCAGGACTTTACTAAAAAACCTTTTTCTGGTATCAAAAGTGTTTCCCCTACCTTTTCTTCTAGCAATTTCATAATTTCAGGTTTAAGTCTTTATTATATTTTGAGATGATTTTTGTATATGTTGAAAGATAAATGCCTAGTTACATTCTTCTACAAATCCTGCTTTCCCTGCATCATTTCATAAGAGGTTGTCTTTTTCCCACTGAATGTTCTAAGCTCCTTGTCAAAAATCAAAT
Source organism: Tupaia belangeri chinensis (assembly GCF_000334495.1). Taxonomy (NCBI): domain Eukaryota; kingdom Metazoa; phylum Chordata; class Mammalia; order Scandentia; family Tupaiidae; genus Tupaia; species Tupaia belangeri. Next base: position 2,011,002 of record NW_006159440.1, on the reverse strand, counting down.
AGCTATATACATGTGGATTTATTTCTGGGTGCCGTGTTATATTCCATTTGTCTATATGTCTGTTGTTTTGCTAGTACCATGTGCTTTTTTGGTTACTATAGCTTCACAGTAACCAGGTCAATGCAATATCTATCAAGATGCCAATAATATTCTTCACAGATAGAACAAACACTCTTAAAGTTTGTATGACAGCACAAAAGACACACAAAAATAAAAATGAATGGAACTGGAGGCATAAAATTATATATTAAGGAGGGATGGCAGAGAACTTCGTTTTCTAAGTCTGAACCTTGGTTCAAAAGGGCCTAACATGGGCCTCTCTGGCCATAGCTTGGTTAAAATCCCTTCTGCACCACATGCTAACTCTCTGAACAAGCTTTATATAGTCTTCGAATGGAGACACTTCCCTGAACTACAGAATGGGAATGGCAATCTCTGCCTCATGGAATTATTGCTGCCTTTCTGCCTTTTCCTTGTAGCTGAAATGTACTGTTTGCTCAATAAGGTAGTGGCTATTATAATTAACTTTTATTCTCCTATCAAGCCAAACAGAAACTAAATAATCTGGTGGCAATGATTGATAATACATTGCCCCTACTATACCTTAAGGAGAATTTGTGGAACTCTTCTAAAAAATTCCTCATATAAATGTCACATGTTGCAGAAAATGAAAATAGAATCCTTAATTAATCATTAAATAATTATTATATTAGGCCAACTCCATGGTGCAGTGGAAATCCAGGCTCTGGGAAGCTGGATCCCACATGGCTATTGTGGTTCAAGTCTCTGACCTGGTTAGCTTGAAACACAGATTGCTGGGTCCTGTCCTCAGAATTTCTGATTGAGTTAGACTGGGTAGGGCTCAGAACCCCCCCCACCACCACCACCCCCAATTTTCTTACAAATTCTTAGGTGGAAATCACACTTTAAAAAAAATTAGAGATATTTTTGCTATAGAGCTTGTGCACTTACCAGAGACACAGGGAGACAGAGAGAAAGTGAGAAATCAACCCACAGGGGGATGGCCACTAACAATCCTTTCTCCTCCATTTTCCTTTTAGGATTTTGGGTACACATACACTCCTTGTATGAGTTTCAAGCACCTGGGTCCCTGGGTCTGGGACTCAAACCACCCATCAGCCATGTGAGTCTAGTGCCATAACCATTACACCATCTGCTGGCCCTGGAAATCACACTTTGAGAAAGAGTGCATTAAGACCAGGAATCAGGATTGCCTTTAGAATGCTGATGTTGGTGCAGTTGTGGGGGATGGACTAGAGAGAGGGTGAGGACACAGAGAATACAGTCAAGGTGCAGCAGAAGTCTGTGTAGGTCTGAAACAGAGACAGTGGAGTTGGAGCGAGAACATGCATATGGAATGTATGAAGGCTATCAGCAAAAATTAGTAGTGTGTGTTATTTGGGGTATAAAATTAGAGAGGCTCAGGGACCAGCAGTTAGCGTAATGGCTATGTCGCTGGACTCCCACGTAGTCGACTGCGGTTTGAGTCCTGGATCCAGTGGCTTAAACTCATGCCAGGCACGTGTGCATGCGTGCCCAAGATCCCAAGAGGAGAATAGAGGAAAAGGGATTGCAGCGTGGCCATCCCCCTGGGGGTGATTTCTCACTTTCTGTCTCTCTGTCTCTCTCTGTCTGTCTGGCAAGCGCATGTGCCCTATAGCAAAAACCTCTCCAAACAAACAAACAAACAAAAAATTAGAGAGGCTCCCAGATTCTTGCTAGAGGAACTAAATAAAGGGCAGAGACATTAACCAACATAGGAAAAAAATGAATACTCATTCCTTTCATAAGCAAGAGAAGACTGGAGAGAGGGTATAAAGCAGTGAGTTTTGAAGGAGATTGATAAAAATAGAGTCTGATTTGATTGTTTCCCCTCTTTAAAGCAACAGAATTTGACAGAAACACCATGGCTTGTAGAATAAAACAGCTGTATTCTGCAGCTTCTCTTTTAATGCTTTAGATGATTATATTCATCTATGTAAGAACTAATTTTTGATAAAAAGTTTCTTTCCCAGAAATGCAGGCTCACTAAATGTGCAGAGTGAATTAGGGACATTTATTGCTGCCTCCAGGGCTTCATAGACCTAGTGGGAAATTCAAGAGACTGTCTAGAGCCAAAGAGGATGTTCCAGATTAGGGTTTCTCACCACTCAAGATATAGCATGCCAGTAAGGAGCATGTTGTGGATACAGAAGGGTACATGGAATCATTCCTCCAGTCCACAGTCCCTCAACAAAGCCAAAGTCCTTTGTGAGTTTGAAGATCAACCGCAGAGATCAGAGCTGTGGCCCATTTCCATGGGCTGTTCGCTCCTTCCCTTTTGCGGGCAGGTACAGTGCTTTAGCCCTGGCTAGGACTAGGTCTGATCTGGCAAGTGGGCTTGGCTGCCCGGAAGTAGCAATGGAAGGCAGACTCCAGAACCAGGTTTCCGAAATTCAAGGGATTCACACTCTTTAGATTATAGTGTTGAGACCAAGGACACTCTGACATTACATTACAATTGTTTAACCTACGATATTTTAAGCAAATTCAAACTTCTGTATTTTAATCTTGATTCATCAACCAGATTTTCATATCTAATGACAACAGTTTACAACTATTTTAGTGCTTGTGGTCAAAGACCAGAGTTTTGTTAGGAAGAGAAATTTCTTTTAGATGTTAATAAAAGGTGGGTAGCAGAAAGGTGGGGTGTGTTTCACAATGTCTCCATAGAGGGGATTGGTCAGAGGTTATCTTACCAAGAGAGTGACTTTAGACAAATTACGGAAGCTCCTTAGACAGTTTTCTCATTTATTCAAAGATAATACCTATATTGCAGAGCTAAGTAACAAGAAGTGAGTAAAGTCTGTAAAGGCAACTTGCTTGATATTCAGCACACTGCAAATAGAATATGGATATTATTTTCTTTGCCTACCCATCTCTATTCAAAAGTAAAAGGTCTAATAAAGTAAAAAATTAGTATCACGTATTTGGGGGAATCCTTAATCTTGCCCTTATATTAAAATCTTAAAAAGGTAATTGGTTGATCCTTGATTAAGAATAAGGTTGGAATAGTACAAGGAAGCTAGGAATGGAAACAGATTGTTGACAAGAGCTGTAGACCTCTGAGGACGTGGAACCAGTATGTATCCGTGTGTCCCTCCTCCCTGAGATTGAGTAGGATTCCCGTGGTAGAGGGGATAAAGTATAAAATGAATAGTTACATTTTCTCAGGCTTAGGGATTGGTATGGCCTCTACAACAGAAAGGCTAAAAGATGAGGATGCCTAGAGTTCTAGCGGGCGTATCATTCAGCTGTGTACTATGTTGTGTAGTGCAGAAAAAATCAACTGAGGGGGATCAAATCAAAAAGGGTTGAGGGACCACAGAGAGGAGGACAACAAAAGTTGTAGTTCAAAAAGTTCAACTTAAAAGATTTCATAAGTATTGACTTCATTGGTGTTTGATATCTCTCTGTTCCTCTTTTGTGTTATTTTTTACATGAGAAAGTTTGAGGTATATCTATATAAACTCTCAAAAAAAAAAAAAAAAAGAATGAGTGAAGGTCATGGGAGTTCAAAGGAAGCAGGATGAGGATAAGAAAGGAGCTGGGTTCAGACACAAGAAGGCCCAGTCCTGGGTAGACTCTCGGAGAGCTCTTGGTAGGGTTGGAGCAGAGGGCCTTAAACCTGAATAACCTTCTCGGGAGCTTATGAGGGAATATTGTGAGTACAATATTGTTCAGGAGATGGTAAGTCACATTCAGCTAAGGCTCTGAGTGGAGACAAATGTCCCGAGAAAAGTGTTGAGAAGGTGAGGGAGTTTGACTTTAGGAATGGGCTCTGGGAAGCAAGGCATTGGGATTTACATATGTGTGTAACAAGGCTTGGCAGAACCAAGGACCCTTGGGGCATGGATGAAAAAAACTGGGAAGAGAGTCTAGAGAATGGCAGCTGGCCAAGTAGTTTGCACTTTGCCCAGGAGGAGATCTTGCTACAGTTTACAAGGTACTTCACATACATGTGATGGATTTTGTGGTAGACAATAAGAAGGACATAATACTGATAGAAGAGAGAAGACTGTGAAATGGACTAGCCCCCAAGTAACCAATAAGAATTATAGGGCAAATTATCTTCCCTCATTCCTGAGAGAAGGTACCGTATTGGATGTCTATAAATGTAAAATGCAGGCTAACATAAAGGAGAGACTGCTAGTGGACATTTTTGCTTTGTTTTGTTTTCCTTTCAATTGCTTCTCAAAATAGAAAGCAAACACACGGAGGAAGTAGTTCAAAGTGCAGAATCACAGTATTTTTAAGTGGAGATGGAAGTGCATGGACCTTATGTGCCATTGGGTAATCTTGATGAGAGGGAAACTACATTGTTGGGTTTGTATCACAGGAATGTAAGGAAGAAATGTGATGTAAGTTCATAAGGTAGTAAATAATTTACAAAATTGATAATGTGTTACAGTAATTTTAGAGATCATCTCTCTTTTTGTAAAAGAATTATTTTAACTTTATTTATTTATTTACTTATTTCCTGACTTATTTTAATTTGATCAGAGAGAAACAGAATGAGAGAAAGAGAGAGAGAGAAAGTGAAAAAGGAGAAAGTAAGCCACCAGGTCCAAGATTTGAATCACGGTCAGCCATGTGGGAATCCAGTGCTCTTAACCTCCATGCCAACTGCCAGCCCTGAGATAATTTCTTTTAGAATTGTATTATTATTGCCCATCCACAGTGGCACATACAGGAGGGTGCCACTCTGCAATGCTGGAAGATCACGTGGAAGACTTTGGTTCATATTCCGAATAGAGCTGGGCTTGGTGGTGGTGGTGGTGGTGGTGGTGTGTGTGTGTGTGTGTGTGTGTGTGTCTGCTGTCTTGGTTGGCTGGAAAGGCAGAAGGGATTGTGGCATGACCATTTGACAAAGGGAGAACTTTCTCTTCCCCTATCTCATTGGTGAGAGCATGCACCCTCTATTTAATAACAAAGATACATATAGGTGAACTTGAAAAAAAATGCATTAATACACACATTTTTTAGAGGATAGCATCAAAAAAATTACCTGAAGCTTTGTTTCACCAATGGAAATGGCCCAAATAATTCCACGATGATTAATTGCCACTTTCTATAAATTCTTGAGTAACCTAATTTGTGCAGTTTCCTGTACATGAGGAAAACCAGAATGCTTGACAACTTACGTTATTGTTCTTCTTTTACTGCTGCATTAAAGATGTCATTTCCTACAGATGCTGTAGGTGCAATTTCTCTTCCCAGCAAAATAAACAAATACACAATTATTTTTGAAATTTGATGTCTAATGGACAAAGTCTTATATTTTGTGCTGTTATAACATTATACCTGATCTTTTGTTTTTCTGGTATGACTACAAATAATTATATTACAGAATGACACTGATCATTTGTTTTGACTTCCTTTCACACAGCATCTGCAGGACAAAGAACCTAATAGTCCTCAGTGCTTCCTAATGATGTATGGAAATATGCCGAGAATTACATGCAAAATCATATGCATATGTCTGACCATATGCAATGTACAAATGAGTAACACTGTTTCTTTCAAAAAGATGCAGTGTATCTATATCTTTATTAGCATGAAGATAACATGTATCTATATCTGTATTAACATTGTATCTTTCAGAAATCTGCAGTGTGGTAACATGAACAGTTGCTACACAAGTAAACAGTTGGTGGTTTACATGAACATTAATACATTGTTTATATTTAGGTAAAATACAACTCTATACACATCTCTACTATACATAAGTGTGCACGTGGCTGTATACACTTATTAATATCAATTGAGATCATACCAAAAAAGGATAATGAATCATTCCCATAAATATTTTTTGAAACAACAAAATTTTAAATTTCTTCTCTATGACTTTCAATACTTGTTCATGATATACCAGCTCTTAAAGATATGTTTATCTCCCAGAGGTATTTATATCCCCAAAGTACTCAGTCTCCTGTGGAGTATATTGTTAGTCACATATATAGCTACATGGATCTCATTCCATGTTCTAAAAACAACATGTTTATTATAACCATTTGCTGTAGTTGAAGGAACAAGAAATAAATGCATCTCCTAGTCATATCATGATATAAAACAAGATAAAGGAGTCACTCACTACTTATGTGATTTATTTTTTCATTTAACAGGTCTGGAGTAAGTTCTTGGAAAGCTTGTATGCAATATAAAAACTTATTTTCTTGAAGTGTTCATATAGAAAAATAGAAGTATCTTTAATATTATTTTTTAATCTTGTGTTACTAGAACCATGTCATGAAATGAGAGTTTCTCTGGGAATAGGGCATATTACAATATTCTGACAATGAGAATGTCAGAGGAAAAAAATCATTATCAATTGATCTTTGGGTCATTATCACACATCATCTGGATATAATTTCCAGAGCAGAGAACAGGGAATGTGACAACAACATCTTACTGGTGTTGGCTGGAAGGCTAGAGATTCCTATGCATTCTAGTCATGCCAATACCTACAGAAAAAACTTAATTATCATCATTTTTGCATAAATCTCCATAAGCAATGAGGTACCCATCACCTACTTGTCAGTTAGTTTGTAGCAGTCAGTTGGCTGGTGAACTGGAGAGTTTATGAAGCATTAAAGTATGTCACCGTTAGGCAGATTAAACTCACTGTAACATTATACTTACATAAAGTGCTCTGTGAAGGAGATATGAAAAATGTTGCCTGAACTCATCTCAGAAGACAGAAGAACGATCGTGATATAAGGCTTGGGCTGACTATTGTCGCTTTCCTGGTGTAAGCCATCATGCTTTCAAAAGGACTAAATTCTAATGAGGAGGGAAAAAATCAGACTCTAACCTGGAGGACTTAAGGGTATACATATCACAAGTAATGTTCTAACAAAGAAAAAGGGGTACAAAGTGATTCACTCTGTTCATTCTAGGTCAGAGTGGGAGAGGCCCAGGAAGGGAGGAGATGACCAAGCGTCTTTCATCCCTGGCTTTTGTGGTTGGGAAAACAAAGTCTGGAGAAAATTAAGTGGGCAAGATAAGTAGAAAGAGGCAGGTCTCTAAAGTCCAATCTACTGTAGAGTAATTTCCAGGACAGTTCAAATTAGATCTAATTCAGAGAATAAACTAAAGACTAATTTCCATCAAATTTGCATAAAGTTAAATACCACCTTTATTAGAACCCAACACAGAGATCTGATCCCAAAGTCAAAGTAAACAGCCTTGTGCAAAGGCAAAGGCCGTGGGCTTGACAGGCTTGGCTCACAAAAACCGTGACCTCTGCTAGGAGGGCCAGGTGTGCAAGTTCTAGGCCATCTGCCTGCTGACCTGTGGCATGAGCCAGAA
>NW_006159440.1:1992796-2002725 GCF_000334495.1 Tupaia belangeri chinensis | reverse complement strand
GCTGACCTGTGGCATGAGCCAGAATTTTAATGCAAAGGCACTGTTACATCTTAGGTCTGCAGGAACTCTGCTTAACAATTTGATAACAAGGAGGTTTTCTGGTCTGCACTATGGAAGACATTTATATATAAGACACTGAAAAATACTACTTCTGGAGGGGAAAAAAACAATTCAGTTAACTCTAGGTTTTTCTATTTCTTCTTTATTTTCTTTATTTATTTATTTTTTGCCTTGAAATTTTTTGGTCAGCTCAAAAGAAGATCAAGTCTCCAAACCCTCTAGGAATTTAAAGTTTCCCAAACCCTAAATATTTCTTAGCTCTAGCTAAATAAAACTGTTACAGAGAGAAAAGTTCAAATGGGACAGCAGGAGTATGAGCAACATTGTTTTAGGAAAGTAAAACTAAATTTTATTTCACAAGTTTCTGTTCTTCCCTGTTAGTAACAGGCTGATAAAAATGTTTGCCAACTTGGTTTTTGGGAGAGGGAGATAGATAGTTTAAGATATTGTATTATTATAATGTACACAGCGAATAATTTGCAAATTAACCATAATTTCTGAAAGGTTAGGTCATATATATCTGTTCAGAGATAAATAAATATTTAATTAGAAGAAAATATAAGTAAATAGTATTTCTAAGATTACTATATTCTCAAAACTAACCAAAGCTACTTCCCTTTTTCTATTCTGGCTGTTACAGTTTCCCAGCTACTTAGAAACAATCCATTTTTTCACTCTGTGAAATCCCACCCCCCACCCCCCATCAGCCTCTTTTCCCTTCTCTACCATTCCAGTCTCCCAAGAAGAGATTGTCCCCGTTCTTTGTGAGATTACTCCCTGTCTTTGTGTCATTCATCCCTATCACTGACATTTTGCTCAACAATTATACCTTCTTTTTCTCAGATTCCATCTCCCTCCTTTGTGTATTCAACCCAGTTCTCACCACGGGCTCCTGACCAGTGGCATCACCTGGAACTTGTGAGAAATGCAAGGCATCTGGCCCCACCCAAGCCCGCTGCATGGGAACCTCTGGGTGGAGTACAGTCCTGAGCGTTCCTCCCAGCCCTGCAGGTGACTCGGGAGCAGGCTGACTTCCAGGACCTCAGCTCCAATCTACTCTTTTCTTTTTTTGACCTGCCAGAGGGCATGTGCTCTTACTGAAGAGAAACAGAGACAGAGAGAGCAAGAGAGAAGGTGAAAAGGCTTTCCTCCACTACCCCATGGAGGATGACAGAGAGAGCAAGAGAGAAGGTGAAAAGGCTTTCCTCCACTACCCCATGGAGGATGACAGAGAGAGCACGAGAGAAGGTGAATATCTCTGTGAAATCCCACCCCCCACCTCCCATCAGCCTCTTTTCCCTTCTCTACCATTCCAGTCTCCCAGGAAGAGATTGTCCCCGTTCTTTGTGAGATTACTCCCTGTCTTTGTGTCATTCATCCCTATCACTGACATTTTGCTCAACAATTATACCTTCTTTTTCTCAGATTCCATCTCCCTCCTTTGTGTATTCAACCCAGTTCTCACCGCGGGCTCCTGACCAGTGGCCTCACTGGAACTTGTGAGAAATGCAAGGCATCTGGCCCCACCCAAGCCCGCTGCATGGGAACCTCTGGGTGGAGTACAGTCCTGAGCGTTCCTCCCAGCCCTGCAGGTGACTCGGGAGCAGGCTGACTTCCAGGACCTCAGCTCCAATCTACTCTTTTCTTTTTTTGACCTGCCAGAGGGCATGTGCTCTTACTGAAGAGAAACAGAGACAGAGAGAGCAAGAGAGAAGGTGAAAAGGCTTTCCTCCACTACCCCATGGAGGATGACAGAGAGAGCAAGAGAGAAGGTGAAAAGGCTTTCCTCCACTACCCCATGGAGGATGACAGAGAGAGCAAGAGAGAAGGTGAAAAGGCTTTCCTCCACTACCCCATGGAGGATGGCAGTGCTGGGACCATCTCCATTTTATTTCTCTTTTCCAGAATTGTGAGTGTGACCCAAAAATGCCTGGCCTATTTCCCAAGCAGCCAGGTCTGGGACTTGACCAACACAGCTGGCCACATGGAATCCTGCTGCTGTAACCACCACACCGCGGTTGGCCCAATATGCTCCATCCTTAAGGAGAAACAGAATTTCCACCACAGTGCTGGGCTTCCATTTCCCTGCTTTCTCTTTCTCTTAACTGTCAGGTTCATCAGAGTGCTTGTTCTCTCTCCCTCCGCTTATTACATTTCTTTTCTAGTTAGAATCAGTGTCATTTTTGCATCTTGAAGAAAGACAGTTTTGGATTATTTTTAGTGCTTGCAAATAGTTATAAGGCTAAAGCTGAGGATGTGGCTGTGATTCATGAATTACTAGAGTCTTCTTTCTTGCTATATCTGTCTGTAGTAGACCCAGCCTACTGCTTTTGTAGGACTAACCTACAGAATTATTTAGTAAACAGGACTATATATCTCAGGTTACCACCTGTATTACCAGGTATCTTGAGAAAGTATTGATACATGGTGGTAACTGGGCAGCCCGGGTTGCGGTCTTACCCCTTAGTATGAGACAGTAATGATGATATTAATAATAACTACTATTGTTATTTTGATTTCTCATCATTTTCAAGGTTATTCATGTTTTTCTCTCTAAATCTTATAGAAACCCAATTAAGTATGATTTTTATAAGATTTAGAACTACCCTGTATTTCGTGGTTTCAAGATGAACCAGCTATCTGGATTCTAATTGTTGTGGACCGAATTAACACTCCCTCCAAATTTATATTGAAGAGGGTTGAAACCCTCAACCCTAGAGCCTCAGAATTTGATTGAATTTGGAAATAGGGTCTTTAAAGCAGCAGGTAAGTTAAAATGAGGTCATATGCATGGACACTAATCCAGTAAAACTGGAGTCCTTATAAAAGGAGTTTAGGACACAGATCCATGTGGAAGAAAAGCCATGCGGAGACAAGGACACCTACGTGTTGGGAAGATTTTTCTACAGAAAACATCAGGCCCACCTAGCAAATGTGTGTTGAATTTGCTAAAAGTCAAATGTTAGCTGGGAACGATAACTCCAGGACTATGTTCTCCTTTGATACTTTTATAAGAAACAGAAGACTTCGCACCTTTGCCACAGACTGGTCCAGAGAATGAATTAGTATGATGTAGAACATATGAAGCTTTGGGATGAAGGAACACTGTGTTAAATTCAAGGCAGTCTTCAGTTTAAGTCTGCTAGTGGGTACGGAGTGCAAATGTGTACCCCTGCCTGAGCACAAAGGAGTAAAAGCTGCCTAAGCACTCCTGACAGCCTTTCATGCCCACTCGAGAACTGGTCATCTGGAACCAGCCATCCTACAGCTACCAGCAAATACAACTTCCTCTGTCACTTTTCAGCAGTGTCACAAATTACCGAAGGGAACAAGCGTGAAGCAGCAGCTCCGGAATGACGTGGAACGTGGACGGCTAAAAGTGCACAAGGCAGGGCTTTGTAAGACTCCAAAGATGGCGGAGCGTAAAGCACACTTCTACCCTCATGGTTTGTTATCACAGGTGACAGCCTACTTATTAAGATCACTCCTGTGTCTCCTACACAGATAGGAGTAACTCTAGGCCTAGTATTGACAATAGTAATAACAGGAGATTTCTGGAGAGAGAGAGAGGTGGGAAGAAGTAGAAGCAGCAACAAAACTTGGACTTCACCCTCAGCAGCACTGAAACCGAGGTTGGACAAGGGCACAGCAGTAAAATGCAGCTCTGTGAGGCTAAGCCACCTGGGAAGGTTCTGGGTTTGCACCCAGAGACCTCTCGGTGTGTACAACAGGCCCACGCAGTGCCCATGATCTAGGGAGTCTCAGGGCAGAGCACAACGCCAAGGCCTTGCTAGGAGTTCTGTCTCTTTTTCTCTGTTTTGCTCATGGAAGAAATAAATACAAATAAAAACAAAAACAAAAACACTGCTATTAGTAGACCAGTGGAAGAGTTCTGTTTTGCTTTTTGGAAGATTTAGATAACTAGTCATGCACCACAGGGAGTAAAATTTGGTGTGATTGATTATTGAAGTGCACATATTTTGCCCAGCTATTAAAACATTTACTTTAATACTGCCATGTTTGCAGTATTTTATTTATTGTTTCCCAAGTTTTTGAAGTAATTCACTATTCCTTCAGTTTTTAAAAAAAATATCAGAAATTCGAATACTAAATGAAGTAATAAGATTTTTCCAATTTTAAAAAAGTTTTAGATGACAATTAAAAGTCAAGTGTCACTCCCCCTAGGCCCTACTTATTATGCCAGGGAGTGCATGCATGCATGGAAGAGAGAGAGAGAAAAAGCACACCCCCAGCAGAGTCTGGGCACAGTGAAGTCATTTCCTTCAGTACTCGATCCTGTCAGGATCCTGGGCACCTAAATGTGTGTCTAGTGTGTAAGCCATGAGGTCCTGGATTCAAACCCAAGTAGATCAAACAAGATGCAGTTTCTTACATGCAATGTCTAATTGCCGGGCTACGGGACTGGCCCTTTTTATTATTATTATTATGATTATTATTATTATTTTAGAGGTTTTTACTATAGGGTGTGTGCGCTTGCCAGAAAGACAGAGAGAGACAGACAGATAGAAAGCTAGAAATCACCTCCCAGGGGAGATGGCCACGCCACAATCCCTTCTCCGCTCTCCTCTCAGGATCTTGGGCATGCACACACACGCTCACGGCATGACTTTAAGCCACCGGGTCCAGGACTCAAACCAGGGTTGACTACATGGGAGTTCAGTGACATAGCCATTATGCTAAATGCTGGTTCCAGCCCTTTTTATTAGTTTAAAGTAATAAAGCAAAAGCTGCCTCAGAAACTGGGAAATAAGGCTTTTTATGCCTAAGTATTTTAAAAATTGCTCTTATTCATTAAAAATACTTTCGAAGGAGACACAGGTGGTGTATTGATTGAGGTGCTGGACTCCCACCTGGCCAACTGTGGTTCAAGTCCTAGACCTGGTAGCTTGCTTTCTTTCTCTCTCTCTGGTGAATGCATGTGTCCTATAGCAAAATTTTAAAATAATAATAAATAAAATTTTTTTTAATATTTTTTTAAAAGTTTATAATTACCTAAAGAAATGGAAAAATCTGTTACTCTAAAAATCCATTTATGCAGCCAGCCCCATAGATGTGGTTAAGGGAGCTAGATCCCATATTGCTGAGCATGGTTCAATTCCCCTCCTGGCAGTTTGAAAAACACTCAATATGTATGTGAATGTGTGCCCCAAATCCTACAAGATGGAGAAGTGGAAGAGGAAGGATTCCAGTGTGACCACGCTCTGGTTGGGGAGGGCTTTCTCGTCATCTGGCAAGCACAGATGCCTCCTGGAAATAACAACAAATAAATAAATAAATAAATCTATTTATAAAATCTATTTTATAATCTACTCCTAAAATATCATCTACTGGGTGAACAGGTGGCATGGTAATTATGGTGCTGGATCCCACATAGCTGACTCTGCAGTTTGAATACCAGACATGGCAGCTTTAAAAGCACACCAGATATGTGTGCATGCATACCCAAAACCCCAAGAGGAGGATGAAGGAGGAGAGATTTCTGCTTGACCATTGCCCCTGGGGGATGATTTCTCACTTTCCCTCTCTCTGTCTCTTTGGCAAGCACACATGCCCTGTAGCAAAACAAAACATACATACATACATATATACATATATACATACATACATACATACATACATAAATGAAGTAAAAATCTACTTTAAAAATCTATTCTTAGAATATATAAAATATTTTCTTATCACCTAAAGAAAAGCTAAAAGTAAAACATGGGGAAACTGAATATCAGCATAATAGTTTTATAGCATCCTTCATTGAAGTTGTTTGTATGTTTTCTTGGGAACAGAGACAAATTAACACTTTGCAGACTGTTGCTACTATTTTGTTGTTTATTAAGTGAACGTTAAGTTTTTCTTTTTTAGTGTATTTATTTATTTATTTCGACCAGAGAGACGGCTTCACAATGGAGCCCTGGTGCCATGATCCACCCGTTTGCAGGCAGCCCTAGCCCTTAGCAAGCCATGGGTCATGGGTGCCAATGCACCTGACGACTCAGGCAGCTCTTGAACTTGGACCAGCAGCCTTCATGTGGGATGGCTTCAAGAGAATCACATTGTACTGCTGTATTACTGCCCAGCCACATACGCTTCCGATTTTTTATTCTTGAGTATCCAATCCTGTATACCTTATACATTCATGGTTATTTTCAGTGATAACTTGTGTGAATAATAGGCTTAAAGTCCTGACTGATCCTTATTTACCAAGAAAAGCCTCCTTTAATTTCATTGCAAGGCTTTATTACAACAAGAAAGTACAATAACGTACTTCTGGAAGATTTGTAAGTCTGAATGAAAGCTGAAATAGGTAATTCTGGTTAACCAGAACTGAGCCAGAATTTAACTAGAACAAACAATGGCCCAGTGTATTACACTCTGGCTAAGTAATCAAGGTTTTTAGCATCAGGGTACAAGATCAGGGCAAATGCAGGTTTTCCTCACAGTATAAGGGCTGTTAATCTCTATAATAAAGAGTATTAAAATTCCACAGCATGAAGTTCCATGAAAATAAATTCAACTCAAATGGTAGACATTAAGAAATGTAAAACTTATTTTCAGGTAATACACCATGAAAGCTCAAATTGTATATTATGTTTCAAATTCATTTAGTAATTATTCAAACACATAATGATCTCTTGCTGATTTTTAAATGGATTCTTTTTTTTACATTATGTGCATTTTCTTCAATTAGGTTCTAAGTTATGATTGAATAGTGTATCCCTTTTTTTGAAACTGAATATCTGAATATAGTGGTATTTTTCTTCTTCTTTTTTTTTTTTTTTTTTTTCCTGCTAGATAAATGGTTCTTTGGAGATTTTGGATGAATATTGAGATACTTTGGAGAAATGAAATTTGTTATCATTATACCAGGATGGTTGCTTGAGGGGAAATAGAAGACATACAAAAAACACCTCAGAAAACATGAATACTTGAGAGAGGTTAGGAAGGTAGTTCCAAATTCTCTTTCCTTTTTTTTTTTTTTTTTATTTTTTAAATCTCGTTTCATCATTTCAAGAAATGTTCAGCTATAGATAGTTGTCTCATTTCTCATTTTTAATTTGGAGTAGATTTGTGTGAGAATTGATGTACACAGACGCTAACAGGGCTGGTTTGTGCTTATGAGAAGTATGTTAATTAATGCCCTCAGCCACACTCAGGAAAACAGACATAGAAGGTTCAGGAGATGACAGCAGGAGGGACTCCAGGCACTGCTGTGAGATGGGTTGTGCTGGTTTTCAGAGCTGCCAGCCTCTCTCCAGAGCCCTGTCACTCACTGCTCATTCTGTCCCTTTTCTTTCCTCCTGGCGCCTGAGTGGTCTTTTACCACCTGCTTCTCCTCTGTTCCCCCTTGTAACAAATACTTCTCAAAAAGAAAGAACAAGATTTCAGTGAAAGTGTCTTAAAACTCTGATGTCAGGAATTAAGGGGGACTGAGTTTTTACCCTGCTTACAAACTAGCAAGTTATCCTGCCACACCTACCTGGATACTGGCAGGAAATGTGGCTTTCAGTTCAGAGACAAAAGGTGTTCTACTACTCACAGCGCAGCATACAGTATCAACATTTATTCCAACCCCTGAGCCCTAAGCCACAGAGTCTTTACTCAGTGGGTACCTTTCAGGAGAGGAGTCCCAACCTTAGGAAACCCGAATCTGTTATGAAGAACTGAAACCATACCTACCCAACATATGCTCAGAGTTGGGGAGGACTTTATCTTCGTTACAGTGGACTGCTAACATACCTTCACTCTGCTGAGGCAGACACTGATGCCGGAATGGGAATGCTCATTCCAAGGACCAGAAATCAGCTCTGTGCCATTCTCTGTGTGAGGAGGAAGGATCCCTTTAGGAAATCATGAGTGTAGAGTTCTAGTGGGACATTTCATAACTCACACTCAGTAGATGCTGTCAGTGTACACTTCTATGGGAAGAGAAAAAGGTCTTGGTTGTTTTTGTTTCTTTTTTTTTTTGTATAAAATACACTAAAACATATAAGGCTCCAAATTCTGATTGGCTGAGATGTGTGCCTGATTAATATATTTTAAACTCAAGGTTATGTTAATGATTTGATATTCACATATTTTAGGAAAGAGAAAATGGACTTAAAAGGTAGAACAACACTGGCCTAAATCTTTATTCTCTAAAGGGATGCTTACATTCATTGAAGACTAAAGCCTAAGGCTCACAGAATTTCAGACATTCCCAGGAGATGGGACAGTGTTCTGAGGTCAGCAACTTTCTTCAGGAAGGATCCATGGATGTGGAGGCCCTGGAACAGTGGGCATCAGGACTGATTTGTTCACTTTCTTATCAGGAGATTGGATAACTTTGAAGTCTTTCTGGGATCTTTAATCTTTCATATGCAAATTACCTATATGAAATATAAATAAACATTGCCCTGTGGCAGATACCAATTTTGTTAGTTTCTAGTATTTTTTAAAAGCAATTATTTATTTATTTATTTATTTGTTTATTTAATTCCATTTGTCATTATTATTATTATTTTTTAATTTGCCCAGATAAAGACAGAGAAGGAAAGGGAAAGTGAGAAAGCAATCCGCCAGGTCCAGGACTTGAACCACAGTCAGCCATGTGGGAATCCAGTGCCTTTAACTACCATACCACCTGCCAGCCCAGTTTCTGGTATTTGGAAGCATGGCAATCTCATTACAGAAGATAATGGAGATAATATTTTTTTAAAAGCTGCAAAGAATTAAGACTCTGATTCCCAGTTTGTTTTTATTCTCATAGTCAGATATCATGGTTCCCAGAAAGTCTGGTTTCTGCTGTCATATTTTCTTGAAAGATGGCCATAACATGTTTTCTCAGATAAGCCATGGTTAGAAAAATTGTCCCCAAAATACAGGCATAAGTGAGGAAGAAGTGGACTACCATACTTCTATACATCCTAGTCACACTATCATTGGGAATTGATTGGAAAATACAGAACTATGATTATTAAAAAGGTAAAAATGTAGTTTTTATTCTTAAAAGTATTGCAATTATTGAATGAGAGATACCATAAAATAATGAAAAACACTTCTTAGACAATACTATCATACACACATGCATACACACACATAGACTCTAGATATAATTAAAGCTTCATTTTTATATATTATTATTTTAATTTCTTCTATACATTCAATCACATAAGTCACTTAACTTGCAAAGTGAATATCCCAACATGCATACATTTCTCACCAATCCAGTTGAGAATATTGTACACATTATCTTTAACAGATAATAACCCATTTGTTTGTCCCATAAATGCCTTGCCTCTATTTTCTCCTTGATGTCCTTCCTCAGACTCTCCTTCTTCACCCACCCTCTTCCCACACTGTATCTGATATTTATAAACATTTTCTGTGTTTCTATATTATCTAGTCATTCAGTTTTGGCTATAGAGTGCAGATAGTCAGTATATAGGCTCCTTCATAGCCTAGCTTGCTTCACTCAGCAGTAAATCTTCTATATTTATCCACCCTCTGTCAAAAAACAGGATCTTGTTGTTTTTTTATGGCTGAGTAGTATTTCATAGAGTATATGTGCCACATTTTTTCAATCTATTCATCTGTTTGTGGGCAATTGGGTTGGTTCCATGCCTTAGCAATTATGAATAATGCTGCAATAAACATCGATGTGCAAGCACTTTTCTAAGGTTTCTTCTGAACTTTGGGTAGATACCAAAGAGTGGGATTACTGGATCTTGTGGTATTTCTATTTGTAGCTCTTTGAGGAACCTCCATATTGTTCTCTACTGTGGCTGGACCAATTTACATTCCCACCAACAGTGTAGGAGAGTTCCCCTCTCACCACATCCCCTCCAGCACTTATCTTTTTTTTTTTTTTTTTT
>NW_006159440.1:1981084-1992688 GCF_000334495.1 Tupaia belangeri chinensis | reverse complement strand
AAGTTAAAAAAAGAAATTGAAAATAACACAAAAAAATGGAAGAACATCCCATGTTCCTGGATTGGAAGAATTAATATAATCAAAATGGCACTACTACCCAAAATAATGCAACCCCAATCAAAGTGCCAGAGACATTCTTCACAGATCTAGAAAAGAAAACCATACAATTTGTCTGGAATCATAAAAGACCTCATATTGCCAAAGCAATTCTGCACAAGAAGAGTGGAATGGGTGGCATCTCACTCCCTGACCTGAAAATATACTACAAAGCTGTGATAATCAAAACAGCATGGTATTGGCACAGAAACAGACAGGTGGACCAATGGAACAGAATAGAGACCCCAGAAATAAACTCCCAAACAAACAGCCAACTGATTTTTGACAAAGGGTACCAGTTAATCCAGTGGGAAAAGTAAAACATCTTTAGCAAATGGTGCAGGAAAAACTGGATATACCCTGCAGAAAGATGAATCTGAACCCTTATCTCTCACCATTGACAAAAATCAACTCAAAGTGGACCAAAGATCTAAACCTAAGATCTCAAACTATAAAATTACTGCTGGAAAACATTGGGGAAATTCTGAGAGACATTGGGATAGGTAAAGGCATTTTAAATAAGACTCCCAAAGCACACTCAATAATCCAAAAAATAGACAAGTGGGATTACAATAGATTAAGAAGTTTCTGCACTTCCAAGGACACAGTAATCTGTGTGAATCAACAGCCCTCAGAATGGGAAAAATTTTTTGTAAACTATGCATCAAATAAAGGACCAATAACCAGAATACACAGGGAACGCAAGCAGCTGTCCCAAAAAAAGATGATCAACCCTATTAAAATATGGGAGAATGAGTTGAAAACAAAACAAAACAACAACAACAAAAAACACTCTCTAAGCAAGACATATGACTAGTCAAAAGGTATATTAAAACTGCATTACTGGGACCATCAGATGGCGCAGTGGCTATATTGCTGTACTTCCATGTAGTTGACTGTGGTTCACATCCCAAACCCGATGGCTTAAAATGCCAGGTATGTGTGCTTACTTGCTCAAGAGGAGAAAGGAAGAGAAGGGATTGAGGTGTGGCCATCCCCCCCCCGGGGGGGGGTGTGTGATTTCTCCTTTTCTGTCTCTCTCTGTCTTTTTTGCAAGTGCACGTGCCCTATAGCAAAAACCTCTCCAAAATTAAAAAAAAAAAAACTGCATTATTATACAGTCAGTCCTCTAAAATGTTTTATTTTTCATTAATATTAGTATTGATAGCCAGATAGTCCTATACATAGGAGAACTTTGAAAACAACAGAATTAGAATTTGATATGGAAGCTGAATTATATGAAGAGTCTTCAAAAAACTGAAGAGTCTTCAAAAGATGTGAATTACAAGAAAACTATGCATGGATTTTGTAAGGGATTTTTTGCACAAAAATAAATTTAATTATACTTTTCTGCTTTTTTAGAAATATCCTTGTATATATCTCAAATTACTAGTTGCAATGCTGTATCAAGATTTTTTCCTTCTAAGCTCCTGTGCTAATTATAATCAGCAGGGGAAAAAAGGCAGCAAAATATTGTTCATGAGAGCACAGTGCAGTAAACTACATTGAGCATGAGTGTGATAGTAAAGAGAAGTGAGGGTATATTGATAAGAATGACTTAACTTTCCTAAATAATGTAGAAAATGGTTTAAAAAAATTAAAAAGAAAGACAATATCATAGAATTATATAGCACAAAGCTTTCAACTTTCCACAATAATTGTTATTTAATAATAAAAATGTCAAAAAAAATTAAGCCAAAGTGGTTCTATAGTTTATCTGAAAGAACAATAATAAGGTGATAAACATTATCATGAAAGTAAACAAATTAGAAAGGACCTTACGCCAATATATGTTAAAACCTACTTCAATATGCAATACGTGTATCAGCAGGAAATTGAAAATTACCAATGGAATAAACTAGAGTCCAAAAATGTCGACAAAAATGTTGCATTTATACCAAAGGGATAAAATGTATTATTCTACGTATGATTCTGTAAATGTGTCTTACTGTGAAGTGGAAGGTCAATTAGAGCCATTACTCAGTTTTGTAATGTACACAGCAAATAGGTCAAAGATGTTTCTATAAAGTAACTAGGAAATAAACTGATCTTGATAAACATTTTTTGGGTCTCAGGTCAAGGAACTCCATTCTATGAGAAACAAATAGTGTAAGTATAAACAAATAGTATAGAGCAACTGAAAATAAAATATTTTTAAAAAACATTTATATCATGGGACCAGCGGGCAGTGTGACAGTTAAGGCATTGGATCCCACATGACCAACTGTGCAATTCATGTCTCAGACTCAGCAGCATAAAAATCACCAGGTGTGTGGATGTACTTGCCCAGAGTTCTAAGAGGATAGTGAAGAAGAATGGATTGTGATGTGGCCATCCCTAAAGAGATGGGATTGTGTACAGAATATCTCACTTTCTTTCTCATTCTGTGTCTCTCTGGTGAGTGCACATGCCCTATGGCAAACAATCTTTTAAAAATACAGATATAGATATTGTAAAATTAAAAGGATTTTTAAAAAGCCCCAAATCAATGTGAGTTTGTGTGCTTCTATTGTTGGTGATTATATTCATAATTTTATACGTAATATTGGCTCACCAGAAAACTCATGATACGTTTTTGCATAGGAAAACAGAAAAGTATGTCATGACTTTTCTGATGATCCAATATAATGTGTCAATATTAGTTCATTAATAATAACAAATATAGCATAGTAATGTAAGATGTTAATTATGGAAGAAACTGGGTGCAAATTATATGTAAGTCTGAAACTGTTCTAAAATAAGTGGTTTATTTTAAAAATTAGAAAATATTATGACTGAACAATTTTAAAATCTTTTACAAGTTGTAGGAATTGCCAATGTAATATAACACCATTAATCTCTCCAGCA
Source organism: Tupaia belangeri chinensis (assembly GCF_000334495.1). Taxonomy (NCBI): domain Eukaryota; kingdom Metazoa; phylum Chordata; class Mammalia; order Scandentia; family Tupaiidae; genus Tupaia; species Tupaia belangeri. The sequence goes on along the minus strand of NW_006159440.1, from coordinate 1,989,745 downwards.
TGAACAAATGTTCAAACAAATGTTCAAATAAATTGCCACATTTTAACATATTAAATTGGAAAAATCTTTTAAAACACAATACGTAGTGATATTAATGCAGAGACAGGCACTTTCAAATGTTGTAGTACTAAAGAAAATACAACTCATTTTCTGGAAGCCTTGTTGACAGTGTACATCAGAAAGCTTTAAATAATCTATACTTTTGGCTCCTTCATTTTTGTAATATATTCCATGAACACGATCATAAAAACATAGCAGAGCTTAGATTAGATGGCTGTATGTATAACTATTTTAGTCAAGATTCTGTAAGAAGACAAGAAACTACTCTATGTATTTTTAATAAAATAAAATATAATGCAGAAAATCAGAGGCTTACAAAATTATTGGAATAACTGGTAGAATAAAAATGAGGTAATTATTCCTTGTTTGAGAAAAACAGAAATTGGTACAGTTACAGAAAACTTTTCCCTGTGCCTGCACTGGGGAAGTAGTTTGATAAATCTGCCCACTGCAGTCCCCGAAACAATAACCACTTCCATTTCTGTCCACCTTCTAAATTCTGCTGAAATGTTAGGCAGAGTCTAATACAGAAACCCATTGTCAGGGACTTTGCAAACATAGTTTCTAGGCTTCTAGCCCTTTAACAAAGAGGAAAACTTAGACGTTCATGGGGATGGTGATGGTGGTGTTAGTACTGAATTGCTGACAGAGGGGATGTAGGTCCCCCAGAGGAGTTTTCTAGGTTGCTCAGCTATTCTATCTTCTATCAGTTCTGGTTTTGCCTAAGGTTTTAAAATTGTAATTTATTTTGTTTTGATTTTATATCTAGACAGAACTCCAGTCTACATTTCTACCCTGACTTTTGTTCAAAATTCAATTATTATCCTTATTTTCCGTGACTTCGGCTTCAATAAGAACCTTTAGAGTTCAGAAAGGAGTTTTTAAGCAGAGCAATGTCAGTGAATAGACAATCTCTAGGCAAATATATAGCGCCTGAAGGGAAGACCATGTAGACATTATTGTAAATTGTTTCATGTACAGTCACCTTTGTCCAAAAGACCTAAATTAATGAAGATTGAATAAAAGCATTTAAAAGTAAAGAGGCCATATATATTCTGGACTGGGGCTTAAAAAAAATCACAAGTCTGTCTTATGATACTTGCTAAGATACATACACATGTATTCAGAAATATTCCCAATATATGAAAATACAATGTGGGTGATGATGGAGGTACAATAAGTGTAATTCTACAAGAGAACAAGCACAGCACTTTTATAAAAATATTATTAGAATTTGAAAAGAGAAAGCTTTTTAAAACGAGTGAACTTTTCAAATTAGTCACATTAAGTAAAATAATGAACTAGTTAATCTATCGAATGCATTATGTTTAAAACTTTGCCCAATGGTTTAATCTCACACAAAACTGTACAGTATTGTCTGAAGAATGATGATTTAGTTCATGGATGACCACCACTGGTCTCTTTACTGTATCCACAGTTTAGCTTTGTACAAAATGATGTATAATTGAAATCTTACAGTAAGCCGCCTGTTATCACATTGTCTTCTTTCACTTTTTAATATGAATTTCAGTTTCAACCATGTCTTTTTATGGCCTGACAGCTCATTTCTTTTTAGTGCTGAATAATACTTCATTGTCTGGATTTAGCAGTTTATTTATTCATTCACTGCTGAAGGACATCTTGGTTGTTTCCAGGTTTTGACAATTATGAATGCATCTGCTATAAATACTCTTGTGCAGGTTTATATGTGGAATATATTTTCAGAACCTTTAGGTAAATAATGAGGAATCAGATTTCTGGATTTTACAGTAAGAACATCTTCACTTTGCAGAGAAATTGACAAACGGTACTTCAATGTGGCTGTATCATTTTTCATTTCCATAATTAATGAGTGTTCCTATTGATCAACATCCTGGCCAGCATTTAGTGTTTTCAGTATTCTGGATTTGGGGCCATTTTAGGTGTGTAATGATATCTTCACGATTAAATTACTTTTGTTTCAATTTGCATTTCCTTGAAGACGTAAGATGTTGACCATCTTTTTTGTTTGTCTTTTAGGTGGGAGGTTGCTGTAAGGCATGTATGTTCTCTAGAGAGAGAGACAGAGAGAGAGAGAAAGTGAAAAATAACCTCCTCCCCGAGAGGGGATGGCCATGCCACAGTCCCTTCTCCTCTACTCACCTCTCAGGATTTGGGACATGTGTGTACACATGCCTCACATTTTTAAGCCTCTGGATCTGGGACTTGAACCACAGAGTTGGCTATGTGGGATGTGGCCATCTTCACCACTACACCACCTGGCTGGCCCAGACCATCTTTTAATATATTTATTTTCTGTATGTATAACTTTTTTTTTTTTAAATAAGCTTTTGCCTTGGGAAAGTGCACTCATTAGAGAAAGAGAGAAACAGTCAGAGGGAAAGTGAGAAATCACCCACCACTGGGGATGGCCATACCACAATCCCTTCTCCTCCATTCTCCTCCTGGGATCTTGGGCACGCACACACACAGGCCTGAAGTGATTTTTCAATCAAGGGAGTCCAAGACTCAAACCCTGGTCGACCACACGGGAGTCTGGCGATGTAACCACTATGCCTTCTGCTGACCCCTCATTTGTATATCTTCTTCGATGAGGTATCTTTGGCCAATATTTTAGTTTTCTTATTGTTGAATATTAAAAAGGTTTTTCTATACTTTTTATTATAGCCCTTTATCTGATATGTCTTTTGAAAATGTCTTTTCTAATTTCATGCCTTGTCTCTTTATTCTCTTGACACTGTCTTTTGAAGAACAAAAAAAATTAATTTTAGTGAATTCCAGTATAACAATTCTTATTTTTATGGATCGTGGCTTTGGTGTCATATCTAAAAGTCATTACCAAATTAAGATCTTCTAGATTTTCTCCTATGTTTTCATCTAGGAACTTTGTAGTTTCACCTATTACAGTTATGTCTGTGATCCATTTTGAGTTTATTCTTGTAAAAGGTGTAAGATCTATATCTATTTTTTAAAAATGAGAGTGTCCAGTTATTTCAGTGTCATTTTGTTGGAAAAGACTTTTTCTGTGTCCATTATATTTCCTATACTCCTTTATCTAAGGGCAGTTTACTATGTTCACATGGGTTTATTTCTGGACTCTCTAGTCTATTCCATTGATCAACTTATCTATTCTTTACCAGTCCCATGCTATTAATACTGTAGCTATACAGTAAGTCTTGAAGTCAAGTAATGTCAGTTTTCTTCTTATCCAGTCTTGTGCTAGCTATTGTGGATCTTTTACATCTCTGTGTAAACTTTAGAATTTATTTATCAATATCCGTGAAGTAACATGCTGAGATTTTTGTTTGAGATTGTACTGGATTTATAGATGAAGTTGGAAAGAGCTGACATCTTCATACTATGCCTTCCTAACCATTAACATGGAATATCTACACATTTATTTAGTTCTTTATTTCCTTAATCAGAATTTTATAGTTTTACTCATATAGATATTATACATATTTCGGTAAATTTTTATGTAAGTATTTAATTTTGGGGATGCTGATGTAAATGGTAATGTGTTTTAACTTTGAGTTCCACTCAATTATTACTGGTACAAAGGAAAATAATTGACTTTTGTATATTAACTTTGTATCCTGCAACCATGTTATATTCACTGTTAGGTCCAGGACAGCACTTTTGTTCATTTTAAAAGCTTTTCTACGCATATATTGGGACCAGAAGGTGGCATAATGGCTATGTAGCTGGAATCCCATGTAGTTGACTGTGGTTTGAGTCCTGGACCCAGTGACTTAAACGCATGCCAAGTTCATGTGCATGCGTGCCCAAGATCCCAAGAAAAGAATGGAGGAGAAGGGATTGTGGCATGGTCATCCCACCTGGGGGGTCTGATTTCTTGCTTTCTGTCTCTCTGTCTCTCTGGTGAGCGCATGTATCCTATAGCAAAAACCTCTCCCCCCCAAAAAAAATTTTTTTTTCTACATATATATCATTCTGCCTTTCCAATCAGTATACATTTTTTTTCCCTTTTCTTGTTTCATTGCACTAACCAGGAATTTCTCATACATTGTTGAAAAAGAATGGCAAGTGGGACATCCCTTCCCTTGAATTATAGAAGGGACACATTTAGTTCCTTATAAGTAGGTATGATGTTACCTTTTTTTTTTTTTTGGTATGTATTTTTTTTTTATCAAGTTGAGGAAGTTTCCCTCTATTTGTAGTATAGTGATTGTACTATGAATGTCAAATGCTTTTTCTAAATTTATTGATGTGATAACGGGATATTTTTTGTTTAGTCTATTGTTACAATGGATTATAGCAGCTGATTTTCAGAAGTTAAACAAATATTGCGTAACTGAGATAAATACAACTTGGTAATTTCATGTAATTTAAAAAAATATTGGGTTCAATGTACTGATATAGTGTTGATAATTTTTACATTAATGTTTATGAGAGATATTGTTCTGTAATTTTCTATCTTTTAATTGTCTTTGTTATTAGGATGGTGTTGACCTCATAGAATGCGTCTTCGCTAAGCTTTTATATTTAAAAGAGTATAGAGAATTAATATAATTTTTTTCTTAAATGACTGGTAGAATTCACCAGTGAACACATCTGCTGTTTTGGAAGATTAATTATTGGTTTAACCTTTTAAAATAGATATAAGTCTATTCAGATTTCTGTTTCTTCTGTGTGAGTTTTGGGAAAATGTCTCAAATAGAATTGATCTGTTTCACCTACGTTATCAAATGTGTGGGCATAGAGGTGTCCATAGTATATTCATAGTGTAACTCTTTTTTTTTTTTTTTTTGGTATTTTTTTCCATAGGGCCCGTGCACCACTTGCCAGAGAGAGACAGAGACAAAGAGAAGGAAAGCGAGAAATCAGCTGTGTCCCTGCCCTGAAGAATGGCCATGCTGAAATTCCTTCTCTTCCAGTCTCCTCTCAGGGTTTTGGGCACACATGTACATATGCCAGTTTGATTTTTAAGCTGCCAAGTTCAGGACTTGAGCTGCGATCATCCATATAGGAGTGGGAGTCCAGCACCTTAACCGCCACGCCACCTGCTGCCCCCTAATATTCCTCTCTTATCTATTTAATATCCATCTGTAGCAATGTTTTGAATATTATATTAGTAATTTGTGTCTTCTCTCTCTTTTTCTTTCTTTTTCCTTTTTTTTTTATTATTTGGAGAAGTTTTTGCTATAGGACATGTGTGTTTGTCAGAAAGACAGAGAGAGACAGAAAGCGAAAAATCATCCCCCGGGGGATGGTCACACCGTAATTCCTTCTTCTCCATTCTCCTCTTGGAATCTTGAGCACAAATGCACAAGCATCTGGCATGAATTTAAGCCATCGGGTCCGAGACTCGAACTGCAGTTGACCACATGGGAGTCTAGTGACATAACCATTTCACTATCTGCTGGTCCCAGTGTCTTCTCTCAGTTTTTCTTAGTTATCCTGGAAAAATGTTTATTGATACTGTTTACCTTTTTAAAGAAACAGCCTTTAGTTTTATTGGTTTTTTTTTTCTATTTGATATTCTGTTTTCAATTTTATTGACTTCTCTAACTTTTATTATTTCTTGTTTTGTGCTTACTATGAATTTAATTTGCTCTTTGACTAGTTTTCTAAGGTAGCAGCTCAGGTACTCAATTTTAGATGCTGATTTATTTTCTTGCCTTTTCTTTACAGTTTTTCTCTCTCTGAACAATTGTTACCAAGATAGAACCCTAGTGGGGTCTAAATGTCACAATTTACCCCAAGGCTTTAGCCACTCCAGCATTTTTTTAAGAGTTTTTTTTTTTTTTTTTTTTTTTCCTTAGGTCACATGCACTTGTGGGGTAGGAAGAGACAGTCAGACAGACACAGTGAGAAGAAAAGTGAGAAATCCTCCCCCCCCACACACACAGGGGGAATGGTCATGCCACAATCTCTTCTCGTCCATTCTCCTCCTGGGATCTTGGGCATGCATACACTCGTGCTGGGTATGATTTTCAAGCTACCAGATCCAGGACGTAAACCACAATCATCCATCTGGGAGTCCTGCAACATAACCACTGTACCAGCAGGCTTCCCATGTGTGATTACAGAGCACCATGTTTAGCAATGCACCACGTCTGGTCCCCAGTCTTTGTTTCTTCTCCATGAATTGTAGGATTTTTCCAGTTTCTTTTTTGTTTGTTTGTTTGTTTGTTTGTTTTCTAGTTTAATCTCTTTGTGATCTGAGCAGAGATTGTACATTTATCAGTTTAAATTTGTTGATGTGTGTTTTACGACTCATAATTGATCTTTCTTCGTGAACGCTATAGGTAAACTTGAAAAGGATATATATTTCCATGTTGTTGAATTAAATAGTCTACAGATGTCCATTGTATCTACCTGATTGATGCTATCGTTGTTCAATTATGTCCTTATTGATTTTTTGCCTTCTAGATCTGTCCTTCTTTGATAGAGGGCTGTTAAACTCTAGAACTATAATAGCATATTCCTCTACTGCTCCTTGAAGTTCTATCAGTTTTTGTCTCACATACTGTAATGCTCTGCTGCTACACATGTAAATTTAAGATCGTGATGTCTTAGATTTGGGATAAGAAATGACCATCTTGTCATTATGAGCAAAATTGTTGTAAGGCATACTATTCTGGGAAGGACTGACACACAGCCTGGGCTATTCTGGTCAACTCCTCCTCTCAATGTTGCATTCCCAGGACATTCTACAGTTATTCTGGAGAACTACAAGCAACAAAGCAGGGGGTCGAGACTACTTGGAGAACTGTCTTGCTGTAGCACTGGTTCTTATAGAGGTTTCTGCCCCAGGGATGCTCTTCATTCTCATGGCCGTAACATTCTTTTGCATTTTGGGGGGCGGAAGTCTTTCCTGTGGCTCACTTTTGTATGGATCTGTGGAGAGTTCTTTGTTTTTCCGTTTATTCAAACTTATTGTTGGGATGGAGTATAAGCTTCCAGGCGTCTTAGAAGTAGAACCAGAAACCACAAGGCTGCACACCATTAGTTTTGATTATGATTGTTGTTTTTCTTAATTGCCAGAAGGTATGTCTGTTCCTCAAAGAGACAGAGACAGAGAGAGAAAACCTCTCCCAGCGGGGTGTGATCAAGCTGTAATTCCTTCTCCTTCATTTCTCCATTCTGTTGGGATTTGCGGCATGCTCATGTGCACAGCATATTCCTCAAGTCACCAGGACTGGGGTTCAGACTGCAGTTGGCACTGTGATCCAGCTGCCTTAACTAGTCTACAGGACCGGCCCAAATGTACACCAATTTTAAAAGTATGGCTTTCCATTTTTAGTAGTTAAAATATATAAAACGGTTATTTTTCCAACACATGAATATTATACAAAGTTCAAATTTCAAATTTCAGGGTCCATAAATAAAGTTCTACTGGAACTCGCATGACAGAATTCACTATGGCCTAAAGCTTAACATATTTACTACTGCCCTTTACAGAAAATTTTTCTGACGTGTGGGCTCTATGTTATTATAATGGTGTGAGCCTTTCTTCTAGTCTTGACTATAATAATAGGATAAATCAATGAATATTTTATTTTTTCCCAAGAAATCAGTAAAAGAGATGTATTACTAAGGGATCTTTAGTTTGAATTTTTTGTCAGTAATGATATTCCCAGAAAGTATAGTATAGGTAAAGTCTGAATTCATGTGAATTAATGTGAGTTTGAATTTCCATACTGTTGACATTACCAGTGTTTCCTAGAAATACATATATTACACACATACACACACACAAAGTCAGTTATATCATCTACACTTAAACACATTAATTATTTTCTTCATTTAACACCAAAGATTCTTTGTTTTGTTTTCAATGAATACGGCAAATTTTCTGACTCTCTTGCCAGGCACTGTAATGATCATGTCAGGGTATTATTTTAAATGTGGACACAACTATATTACTTGGAGTTAAGTAAAATATCTCAAACAATAAGCCCTCAATAATCTTGGCTATGTTTATCATGTCCTAAGGCATTTCAAATAGTATCTATAATTTAAACGTGCTAAAATAATTACAGAAATAAATATGATGCTATACTGCTCACTATAAAGTACAACTGTCAATTACAAATTCAATTGTCAGGGGCCACTTGTGAATCCAGAGAACTTCACAAATGCACTCTCGTATAATAGAAGTGGAAACTTTGGAGGTTGCTGTTTGTTTTGTAGTGTTAAATGCTGTTAATATAATTAATTACTTGTTGTGCTTGCATTGTCCTACCAGATTAAAAATGTGCTAGGAACAAACACTTTTAAAATACTTATTAAAATATTTTTGAAAATACTTACAAAAATACCTTTTATAATACTTACTAAAACTGACTTTTCCTCCTTGATGTAGGGATAAATAACCCACATAATATGACTCTTATTTTAAATTGTGTTTAATGTACCCTTTGCAGTTTGACCTTCTATCTCTGGAATAATCAATTTCCCATAATACATTTATCATGTTGATCGGTGACATCATCTAAAACTTCTTGAGAGCATACTAAATCAGCTTTAAGTTTATGTGAAGTTTTAAACTGAAACATCATGGGACCAGCAGTTAGCGTAATGGCTATGTCGCTGGACTCCCATGTAGTCGACAGCGGTTCGTGTCCCGGACCC
>NW_006159440.1:1960801-1980951 GCF_000334495.1 Tupaia belangeri chinensis | reverse complement strand
GAGCGACTCCCCCCTATCCAAAAACCCCCCCAAAAAAAAAAAAAAAAAAAAAAAAAGGAAACATCATAATATTATACTTTTTTTTGGTTTATATCTGCATATCCTTAGAGTTTCAGTGTTGAAGATTAAGATTTCTTTCACCCTTCTCCCAAAGAATTCCTTAAGTGAAAAAAATAATTAAGGAATTATTTATGCTTTGTGTAACAGAATTTGAATCCTAATATCAGCACTTAGCTTTTTAGTGTCTTTGGGCATGTTCAATTTCAAAGCCCCAGTGCCCTTATCTGATAAAGTGTTATTATCCTTTCTTTGCAACGTTCTTACAAAGATTAGAAATAATAAATGTAACACATTTGTCACAGTAAAACCGCAGTAAGTGATGAGTGTTGTGATCTGATCAAGGTCTTTATTGAGTAAAAACCTACTACGGGTCTAAAAAATTATTTCCTACTTTCTAATCATTTGCCAGTGAAAAAACATGACTTTCTAGGGATTTTGGTTTAACAAAAACCATCTGCATTGGGACTTGGTCTTGCAATTGTCATTTAACTTGTGGTTTCAGACCATGGCTTAGAAGAAAAACATGGGGGGGCCAGCGGATGGCATAGCAGTTACATTGTTGTACTCCCAAATGGCCAACTGCAATACAAGTCCCGGACCTGGCGGCTTCAGAATCATTCTTGGCACGTGTGCATGCATGCTCAAGATCCAGGGAGGAGAACAGAGGAGAAGGGATTGTGCTGTAGCCATCCCCCACCTTCCCCCTTCAGGGGAGGTGATTTCTCACTTGCCCTCTCACTGTCTGTCTGTCTCTCTCTCAGGCGACTGCACATGCCCTAAGGCAAAAACCTCTAAAAAAGAAAATCAATTAATCAATCAATCAATCAATCATGGGCATGTGGCATTGAATTCTTCTGGGGTGGTGAGAGATCAGGGAGCCAAGAAAAAACATACTAGAAGAAAAAGCACCAGAGGAGATTTTCCTTCTCTGACCTCTAATCATTTTGAATTCAGCATATGTTTAATCATTAAAAACAAGAGTTTTTTAATAAATTGTTTTATATCCTCCACCCTCCATTTATTACCCGATCTTATCACATAGCTTTACAAATTGACCGTTTTAGATATTTTCTCAGGATTATCTCTCCACTTATCACACACCCAGAAGTTAATCTTTTCTTGTCTTTAACAATTCATGCTGCTTTAGTATACTTAATCCAGAATTTATTCAAAGTTTGCTTATTAACTAACAGCTATATATTTAGTGCCTATATCTATTCTAGTTGTTAAAACAAAACTCATATAAATGTCTACACTCATTGAACTTATATTTTAGTTGTAGGAAACAGACATTTCTCTAAACAAACAAATTATTGTGTACATTAAAAGGCAACAAATGCTATGAATAAAAATAAAGAAAAGAAGGAATAAATACATTAAGAAATACAAGTGGTCTTCACGAAGTCCATAGAGTAGGGTTCTGTAATTCAGAAGTAATGCACTACCCAAGAGAAGTCAGATCCCAGGCCAGCTGGGGACCTGTGGTTATGGCCTCTGGATCCAACATGGCTGAGTATGCAGTTCAAGTCCCAGACCCAGTGACTTGGGAAATACAACAGATGCATGTGTGTGTATATACACAAAATCTTGAAAAGAGAAATGGAGGAGAAACAATTGTAGCATGACTATCCCCCATGGGGAGGTGCTTTGCCACTTTCCTTCTCTCTCTCTCTCTGTCTTCCTCCTGCAAGCATATGTACCCTCTAGCAAGTTAATAAAAAAGAGAGAAGGCAGATTACATATGGTGACCATGGTTTGCATCCCCAAACTGGTTAGCCTGAACACATCAAGCATGTGTGCAAGTGCCCAAGCTCTTATAGACGGGAGGACTCGGGGAAGTAGATCAGAGTGTTACCAGGCCCTGAGTGTTTGGGGGGAATGGCTGAGTAGGTGCCTCTCTCTCTCTCTCTCTCTCTCTCTCTCTATTGTGCACATGTGCCCTCTGGCCAAAAAAAAAATAAAAATAAAAGACTCATTGTAGTTGTCATGGTGAAAATAGATTGTAGGGAAGTTGAGTAGAAGAAGGCAGACCCTTGAGGAAACTTTATCTCCAGGGGACATCCTTGGTCAGGCTGGCAGAAGGGGATTGAATTCTTAGTCAGATGTGATCATGGATGAGGAGAGAGAGTAAAGGTGAGGAACTGGACAACACAGAGGTCAAGCTTTGTGTCATTCAAATACTTTGACTGAAATATTTGAAAGTTCAAAGTTGCCTAAATTGAAATGGCAAAGATTGCCAACAGAGCACTGTTGGATCAGTAACAGGAATTCAGTTTTAGGTATACTGAGTTTGAACTGTCTGCTCACCTTCTGAGGGAAGATGTTGAATATATATATCCAGAGTTCAGGGGTGACAACTCGGCTGGGGATATAAAAATGCGAGTGGGAATCTTTAATACACCGATGGTATTTGTAGTTGTGAGACTGGAGATCGCTAAGGGAATGAGTAAAGAAAGAAAAGGGGAAAGGTCTGGGGGCTACTCCTTATTTATTCTCTCATGTTGAGCAGTTGGTAAGAGGAGGAGGAGCAGAAAGTAGAGATAGATGAAGGAATGGCTAACGGTTGGCTGCCTATGAATGAAATGACTTCAAGGACTGGTGGGTGATCAAATAGTTCCTATGCTGCTAATGAGTCAATAAGATGAGGACTAAACATTGACCAATACGTTTAGCCCCAGGAGGTCCCTGGTGAGCATGGTAATAAATGTCTTGGTGTGCCCATATGTAGTGGCTTCAACTAAGAATGAAAATAAGGTCATTGAAAACAGAGACAGCAGATCCTTAGACACACACACAATTTTTTATTGAGTTTTGCTGTAAAATATGATGACAGCTAGAGAAAAAAACATAGTTAAGATTTTTTTTAATAGAAGAAATATGTTTGTATGATAATGGGAATGAATCAGCAGACTTTTTTTAAAAAGCAGTCAGCAGTGCAGCAGAAAGGGCGAATGGCTTATGATATTTTCTTGAGCAGGAGGGTAGACATAGGACCCATGGAAGAAGCCACGAGAGCTGATCCTGTTAACAAAGGGGAGGGCTGAGTACAGGCGAATGGTTGGTTAGATGTAAAGGTCCTCTTAGTCGTTCCAGGAACTTTCACATTTAGACATAAAGTACTATTTAACTAAATAAATCTCTAATCATACTATTTTAGAAAATTTTAAGTGAAAATTTTCTACCAGGATATAGAAGTCAGTTTTTCTTCTGAGATAGAGACGAATCAGATTCTCTTAAATTCTACTATATAAATCTAACCCTTGGAAACATATTGCCCTGGTTGAATGTAGCCAGTTTAGAGAGCACAAAATTTATTCTTTCCCTTTGTCTGGCAGTGCCTACAGCAATCTCAGTTTGTAAATAAGCTCATTCATTTGCAAACTGAGATCCACTGCCTACTCAAGAACAAGAAACATCTGGAATGAAACTGTCTTTTAAAAATTGCTATTAGAATTAAATTTATTTCAGTCAAACTTTTGATGCAACTGTTTTAAAATTGCTTTGGTTTTGAATCAGTAACGCATTTAAAGGTGTGGCAGTTGAGCAGATGGGTGGTCCATTTGGAAAGCTCAGTTATCTCCATGTGAGCGGCAGTGAAAACTCTGACCTGACAAAAGACATTGTTTATACAAGTCAAACAAAACCTCTAGACTATAACTTACAGTGTTTCAATTCGTAGTTACAAGTATTAGTGCAAACACAGAGGCAGGTTTCAAATGAACTTGGTGGAAAAGGCCATTCATATTTTATCATGTGGGGTTAATGGAATTACAGTTGTGAACAATGTTTTACTCAGGCTTAACAGAAGCTCTTGGGTAGTAATCAATACTTTCACATCCTTGCATTTAAAATATGTTCTTTCGTATGTGGACAAAGACATCAAGTTTAACTTGTGAAGATACATATTTTTTTTTATCTTTTCTGTTGATATAATAAACTCAAGTTAAAAATAAAATCATAGTAGGATAAACTAACAATAAATGTTATTCCAGTTTGAAAAAAGATAATGGGATATCTAATTCTTGGCTTTACTAATGCTATACTTTTTTTTAGATTAAAAACATCTCACTAGGGACCAGCAGTTGACGTAATGGCTATGTCACTGGACTCCCAGGGGTCCAGCCCTAGACCCAGTGGCTTAAACTCATGCTAGGCACATGTGCGTGCATGCCCAAGATTCTGAGAGGGGGATAGAAGAGAAAGGATTATGGCATGGCCATCCACCCTGGGGGGTGATTTCTCACTTTATTTCTCTGTCTCTCTCTTTCTGGCAAGCGCAGATGCTCTATAGAAAAAAACTCTAAAAAAAAAAATCTCACAATATTTGAATATGAATTCACTTGAAATGGTAAGAGGGACTTGGTAGAAACTTTTCATACAGCAGAGTATGAAAAATATAGCTATTAATACATTGTTTACAAAGATTAAAACATTTTATATAGAAATACACAATTATCTAAATGATCCAAATGTTTAAACATTCACCACACAGTAAATGTTCAAACTTTTGAAGAAATCTGTTGTTTCTTACTCCCTCCATTACTGAGTTTGAGTTTAGTTTTGCAGAAGTATTTGAGCTTGCATCTTATTTTCAATGCTTGAAATTTCAAATAAAAATATTTAATTGACAAAATAAATATTACACCTATGCAAGATATAAAACACGATGATGTGAATTAAATATATAATGATTACCACTATCAATTAATACATAAGTCAACACACTTGCTATATTAAATCCCTAAAATGTATTCATGTTATAACTCAAAATTTTACTCTTTGACCAACATCTCCCATTTACTTCCTCGCCAACCCCCTAGAAAACACTAAGTTCTTTTTTTTTTATTTCTCATGTAAATGAGACCATGCAGCATTTGTCTGTCTGTCTTTCTTTCTTTCTTTCTTTCTTTCTTTCTTTCTTTCCTTCCTTTAATTGCCAGAAGACATGTATGTGCACTATAGAGAGAAAGCGAGCCAGAGGGAAAGTGAGAAACCATCCTCCATGGGTAACTGTCATGCTCCAATTCCTTCTCCTTCATTTATTCCTCCTTCCAGGATTTTGAGCACATGCACACACACATACACACTCATTCACACATTCTTGGCATTTTCTCACACCACTGGTACTTGAATCATGCAGTAGGCCATTGTAGGAATCCACTTGCCTTAGCCACTGGGCAATGAGCTGGCCCTGTTTTAATTTTTAAGTAGCCTTCATGCTGTTTCCAGTATAGTATTGGCTATATCAATTTACATTCTTATCAACAATGCATTAAAATTTATTTTCTCTACACTCTTGCAAATACTTAACTTGTTTTTCTGATAGTAACCATCCTTGCAGGTTTGAGTTGATATTTTATTGTGCTTTTGATTTGCACTTCTCTGATCATAAGTGATGATAAGTGTATTTTCATTTTTTGTACATATGGGTCACCTATGTCTTCTTTGGGAAAATGTGAATTCTTGACCCATTTTTGAATTAGTTTTTTTTTTTTTCCTATTGACTTATAAGGGTTTTGGGTTTTTTTACATCTTTTGAATATGAATTCCTCATCTGATACATGGTTTATAAATATTTTCTTCCATTCTAGATTGCCTTTTAATTTTATTGATTGTTTCTTTCTATGAAGATACTTTTCAGTTTGATATAATTCTACTTGCTTATTATTGTATTTGTTGCAAGATACAAAATCAACAGACAAAAATCAGTTGTATTTCTATATACTATCAATGAACTATCCAAAAATAAAATTAAAAAAATTATCTCATTTACCATAGCATCCAAAATAATAAAACACTAAGGAATAAATTTAACTAAGGAGGTGAAAGATCTGTACACTGAAAACCATAAGACATCAATGGAAAAAATAAATAAAACTGAAGACACAAATAAATTGAAAGATTGCTCATGTATATGGATTAGGAGAGTGAGAATGTGGTAAAATATGAAAGCTATACCCAAAGCTATCTACAAATTCAGTGCAATCCATATCACAATTTCAAGGGCATTTTCCACAGACATAGGGGAAAAAATTCTAAAACTTACATGGAACCACAAAAGACAATGAGTAGCCAAAATATTTCTGAGAAAGGAGGATAAATACAGAGGCGTCACACTTCCGCCTTCAGACAATGTTACAAGGCCACAGCAAATAATCTGACACTGCCACACAAACAGATGAACAAGTGTAGCAGAACGGGGATCCCAAAAAGAAACCCTTACGTATTTGTCCAGCTAATCATTGACAAGGGCACCGAGAATATACACAATCGAGAAACGTCTCTTCAATAAAAGGTCTTTGAAAAACTGAATATCCGTGTGTGAAAGAATAAAACTGGACCCTTGCATTAAATCATATATTGACACAAAAAATAATTTGAAATGGATTAGAGACTAAAATAAAGCATTATAAAATATAAACTTCCTAGAAGAAAACATTGTGGGAAAACATCTTGACAGTGATAATGGCAATGATGTTTTTAATAAGCTTTCATCTTTTTATTTCTCTGAACAACTACTACTAAAATCTCCATTTCTATATGATTCGTAATTGACAGACAAACCAAGTATGTAACAGAGGATAAGGCTGAATATGGATGAATGTGGTTACTCTTCAATCATAGTAGTATCATAAATACAGAATTAAAGAAATAGTTGTGTTCGTTCTGTATCTATGAATAAATTAGAAAAGTTGTGCTGGGAATGAGACTATTACTGGACAGTAGGCCTTTTATATTGCTTTTAACTAAAGAAAATGAACCATGTCTGGGGAAGGTTATGTACTTCTTCAATGACATAATTGTTGTAATACCCATTATAAATTTAGTATGGTGCATTTTTTTTGGAGAGGTCTTTGCTATAGGGCACGTGCGCTCGCCAGACAGAGACAGAGAGACAGAAAGCGAGAAATCACCCCCCAGGGGGGATGACCACTCCTCAATCCCTTCTCCTCCATTCTCCTCTCAGGATCTTGAGCACGCATGTACACGGGCCTGGTGTGAGTTTAAGCCACCAGGTCCAGGACTCAAAATGCTATCGACTACATTAGGAGTCCAGTGACAGAGCCATTACGTTAACTGCTGGCCCCAGTATGGTGTTTTTATAATCAAACAACTTGAAATAAGCAGAATGAGAACAACCTCAAGAAAACCTCTAATGAGCTCGATGGCAGGATTAACCACCTTTCCTGTTCCCTGATAAAACAGGCTGCCAGTGCTGCCAGTGTGTGTGTCTTGACCACCAGGCTGCACCCCAGTCACCTGCCACACTCCTGCTCTGCAGGCACAGCTGTTGGCTCACCCGGAGTTTGCAGTATTTGTTCCTGTACAGCAAGCATAGGGTGTCTTGACTTGCCATTTTAACTCCACAACTTAATGAATTCTTACATAACCCTGTAAGTGTGATTTGTCAAATAAACAAGCTTATTCCATGAAAACCTATTTCAATGATTTGTAAAGACTCCAAACATAGAGTAATTAAAAGTTTTATATCAAAGCACTGTGGTGAGACAATTGCAATACATTGACTAAAACGCATAGAAATGATAGGAATACAAGCAAAAAAGAGACAACTCTGATGATTATCTGTTTCACTTTAAAGAATATTAAACACACACTTAATTTAAGTTCAAAGGATTATACATACCTCCAGTTAGAAGACCCTATTAAAATTTAAAAGTCCCAGATTAAAATATTGATGAATTAATGAAAAATTATAAATAAAACATTTTATATAATTATAAATTTTAATATTTTTTAGTGAGTCTTAACATTATTGTTCCTGATGATATTTACTACTATTTACATAACAGTGGTTATTTATTACATCCACTTAAAATTTAGCAAGTTTATTGCATCTCTTTATCATTTCTTTTAAAGAGTTTTTTGCAATAGGGCACATACACTCATTATAAAGAGAGAGAGAGAGAGACAGAAAGTGAGAACTCTCCCCCCAGGAGTAGTTGGCCATGCCACAATCCCTTCTTCTCCATTCTCCTCTTGAGATCTTGGGCGCTCGCACACACACACACACACACACACACACACACACGGCGTGAGTTTAAGCCACAGGGTCTGGGACTTGAAACACGGTCAACTACATGGGAGTCCAGCGATGTAACCATTATACCATCTGTTGGTCCCTATGATTTTTTCTGAAGAGGTTTTTGCTATAGGGCGCATGCGCTCACCAGACAGACAGAGAGAAACAGAGAGAGAAGGCGAGAAGTCACCCCCCAGGGAGGATGGTCACTCCGCAATCCCTTCTCCTCCATTCTCCTCTCGGGATCTTGGGCACACATGCTCACCATCCCCCCTGGGGGATGATTTCTCGCTTTCTGTCTCTATGTCTCTCTCTGTCTGTCTGGCAAGCATACACGCCCTATAGCGAAAACCTCTCCAAAAACAAAAAGAGTTGGAGATTGAAGAGCCTCTTCCACAAGGTCTGGTCATAGCATGATCCTCCCATGCTAGTCCTCCAGAGCGCCAGGTCTTGAAACTCACGTGCATGTCCTGCAGACTGTCAGGGGATTTGAACTGCTGTCATCGTGTGGATCTGCTTTTCTTGAGCAGCACATCACCACTGGGCCATGAGCACTTCCTCTTACGCTTTTCTTGACACTAGGACATTCTAAAGATGAGTAGACACTTATTTTGTAGAATTTCTCTTTACTTGAGCTTGTCTCATGGTTAAGTTCAAGTTATGCACTTTTGGCAGGACTAATCAGAAGTGTTTTCATGTCATTTCATCATATCATATTGGGAGATGCAGAATTTCTGATCATCCCATGATGTTGATCTGTTGATGCAGATGATGTGGTGGCTCCTTTTGTGTTGATTTATCTAGGACACAGAGCGCTGAGACATGCGATCGAACATTACTCTGGGTGTGGCTGGCTCTCATTGTTAATATACTTAATTATATTTAATTATATACTTAACTCCTTTCCTGTTGGTAGCTAATTTCCTGTTGCTACTGCTGCTGTCGGTTTACATGTGGATACCCTTTAAACTCTCAGACTCCAACATCCCACCTTGGACAGCTCACTGCCCTCATGGACAGTCTTCATTTGGATTAATCTCTGATACTTCTTGTCATGGCATTTCCACATGGAGCAGCCTCCTCGCCCTGCTCAGACCCTGAGATGCCGTGTGGGCTGCCACCATTTCTTGGGCCCTCCATACTTTGCTGGCTCTCTGATTCCCTAGGCCAGGCTAGTTCTGTGTGTAACTGTATCTATTTTGCCACATGTCACAAGTTCAGTTTTTTTTTATTTTGTTTTGTTTTTCATTTTATTTATTTAATCAGTATACATCACTTAGCTTATGAAGTGAATTTATCCAACATGAAAACACTTCACACCAGTACAGTTGAGGATACTATACACATTATCAACAGATAATAATCCATTTCTGTGTCTCAAATGTCTTGCCTCTCTATTTTTCTCATTAATTTCTTTCCTCACACTTTCCCCTCAGTTTTTATTTCACCAATTAATTTTTATTTTGAGCTTATTTAGTAACTTAAAAAATGTTTACTCTTTACTTTTTAAAAAACATTTCATGTACTTGATAGTCTGGATTTAACAATTCCAATACCCCTGGAATCCGTATTTTTTTCTTATTGTTTTTACTGACTCACTTGTTCTAGTATTATCTCACCTATAAAGTTTGTTTATTTGTTTTGTTTTTTTAAGTTTTTGCTATAGGGCACAAACACTCAAATTTCTAAAATCCTCACACCCCCTGTCCTAAATTAACCTCTTATTATCCATTTTTCATACTCCTGAGTGATTCAGCTATGACCCCTACCCTATGATTGTCATGCCCCAAGTTCTCTATAAGCTTTAAGGTAAAATCTGTACCCATAGGATGATCAAAACCTGAAGATTTGGTGTTTTCCTGCCTTCTTCTCTAACCTCATAACATGCCACTTTCCCTAGCCCTGACTTGGGAATTCCACATAGGGTGCCCTGTTTCTGCTCATGCTCCAAGTCCCCTTCTTTTCCACTTTGAATGGTGTATTTTACACGTGACTCACTGCGGCATTTCTCTTTGTGTTATAAATGCTTACTTGGATGTCTGTCTTTCCAACAAAGTACGAGTTCCTCGAGTCAGGAGTCGCCTCTATCCATTTGTACTGTTCGCTTCCTTCACTGTCTCTATTCCAGTGCCTGTTAGAGCTGGTATGGATTAGAGCCCCGTGCATAGTGGTCGAGCCATCATGTACATGCAGTAAGTGGCTGTTCAGCCCATTTGTGCAAGGAAGTTACACTGGAAATTTGGTCAGCTCGACTGAAACACATAGGTTATCCATCACTGGAAAAAAATCCCTATATGAGTTATGATTATCTCTATTCATTAAAACAGTCCTACACAAACACCTTTTGTCAGGTTGTAAACACTTCCTTTAAAAATCAATAAAAACTTAATAGAAAGTCGAGAAATCTAACCTCTGTGAGAGATTGCTGATGACAGCATAGTAGTAGACACTAAATTTCTATTGTCAAGCGATACGTAGATCAAGTGTAATCCACGTGCACACATACTCACACACAGTCCCTTGCATAGATGTTCCTTAGTTGTTTAATTCCTTCTGAATAGTCATCTTACTCCTTATGAAGCACCTTCATTGATAGTTTGAATGGAATGCCATGAAAAATTTTCATTTTGCTTCTGTTTCACATCAGAGTCAATAAATGTTATCAAACTCTTTTGCTTAATCATCCCACTGAGGACACAGCTCATCTCTTGCTGTTTGTGCTCAATATATATTTATCTGGCCATAGTAGATGCTTAAGAGATAATAGACCTACCTACTATTTTTTCATTTGGAATTATTTACCAGTAAGTATAAATAAATGCAGGCAGGCTCTCAGACATTTCCTCTTAATAAATAAATGCAGGCAGGCTCTCAGACATTTTCTCTTAATCATTTATCTAGTTTTTCTCTGTTCCCAGACAGATTAACTATTAATTTCTTGTTAATAACAATAGCTGTAAAAGTACCATTCAGTCCACCAGACTGCTGAGTTTTTCAGAAGAGTGACTTTTAAGCCCTGCTCTTATTATTTACTGTTTCAATATTCACTAGTCTTGCCTCAGGGTGGACCACAGAAGATTTAGAGCAACTATTCTTAAGTTGGATATAATTCAGTACAGTTTAATATATAAGGAAATGAATAATCTACACACTATCCAACTCAAAAAAAAGAAGGAAAATAAGGATGAGAGTGTAAGTAATTTTATAGATAAAAAATCTTTTTAAGAGCCTATCAAAAGAATTTGGCAGCCAGTAAATTGATGATATATAAAAGCACATTAATAAAAATCACAAAAGTGTTTTTGTATGTCTTCTAAGTTTACTTCTCAAACTTTGGCCACTTTATTGGTATGCATCCATAATTATACATCCTAACTTAAAGCCAGCAATCACTAAATGTAGTCAATATAGAAACTTCCTATAAAAATATGGTGTTTATATAAGTATAGCTTAATAAATTTTCTTAAACACACTTAAGATTTTGTTGCGATTTCTAGAAGTTAAACATGAAACATTGTAAACTAACTCACTAATGCAACAAGTTTTATATTTAACTACAGCCATTCCACACCCATTTTACAGACACTGCCATTCTCATTTCAGTCATTGAAAACATTCTCTGTCTAATACCAAGTAAAGTGGCAATATTTAGACTGTTTTGTGTCTCAGTTCCTTCATCTGCAAAACAAGAACAAAATGGTACTTATTCTATAAGGTCATAGGAATAATCCAACGCAGGGAAATTAGTTACAGAGTCAAATCTTGACAAATGAGGCCATTAGTTCAGTACACTTCTCCATAAAGAAAATATGTTTATGTCCCTACCTTACCTCCCAAACCCCAGGAGCTTTCCTTTCCCGTTTTGGAGTAAACCATTTAGTCAGTTACTTACTGTGATTTTGCATTTCCTACACTTGACTCACTCTGAGCTCCCATCTCCTTGTGGTGCTTGGGCTTCCTCAGTAGGTGACCTTGCTCAGTGTTCCGCCTGGTTACCACAGGAGCCTCTGTCCGTGCAGTTACTGAGCCCATAGCATTGGGTCGGTTTTAACTGCTGCTCAGATTGGCCAGCAGCAAAGTATCAATATCATATTTACCGCCTTCACTTGTCCTTATTTGATTCTATTTTGTTAAAGAAAATAAATATGACGGTATATATTTAAACTCCTGGGTGGAAGGACATTATTTCTATGTTATGATTCTTCTCCTTTAAACGTAAATTTTTTTGTACCAAAGATTTACATGAACTTCGTTGTTTGTTTATTTTTGAGGGGGTAGATGGGCGATACTTAATTCAATGCCATCGGTTTTCTCAAGTTTGCTAAACTAAGTGGCTCCGCCTTTATTTGAATCAAATAAACGTCATAGAGGTGTAATGCCTAGCCCTTTCAAGGAGAATCTGTGCCTGAAGGCCAAGTTTGGCTTCAGCTGTTGAGAATTGACTAAATAACTAGGACCCCATGTTGCTTAAAGGTGCCATGACAAAGCAAGTCAATCTTTTTGTTTTAAGTTTATTTTATTTATGAAAGAGAGCCCAACATAAAAAGAGACAGAGACATTCTCATCAGGGTCCTGTCATGCTGAGATCCATTTCCCTTAGCCCTACAGTCCTCCGGATTCTGTACATGTGTGCACGCACCTGGTATGTTTTTTGGTCACCCCGGGGATCAAACCTGTTGGTGGCCATGTAATGCCACAGATGCCACCAGGCTGGGCTGAAGCAAGTCAATCTTTAGACAGAGTTTAGCTCTGTCTTGTAGGCTGGCTACTTAGACTTTAAGGGAAAGGACAAACAAAACTTTCTCTTCATTGGAATTCTGGGCCAGTCACCCTGAGATCTTTATATCAAAGCGGTGCAACCTCCCATCCAAGCCTAAATGCGAGCTTTAATTACCTCTTCTGTTAGAAAATCATTCCATCTCTTCTTATTTCTATGCTTCGGAACTTTTATTGCTACCCTCTATCTTTGCACCTCTTCTTTCTATTATGAAAACAACCATGAGAGTGAAATCTTGGTGAATATGATTTAGAATCACCAGATAATATACAAGATGTCCAGTTAAATTTGAATTTCAGTTAAACCACAAAAGTGTTTTGTTATAAGTATGTCTCATGCAATTCAAATACGAGTTGGTGTTCTTTATTTTTATTTGCTCAATCTGACAAGCCTAATCTCATCTCTAATTACTCAAACACCTTATACAGCAGAACAGACTTTTATAAAAATTGAGTTCTTGTGTGTTTACTTTTATTTTTTCTTACCATGCAAAACTTCCCACCATCCTGTTTGATTTGAATTTACTTGTTTTTCTGACTTTGGGAATTTTTTTCTTTTGTAGGTCTCCAGTTTAAAATGCAAGCAATTTTATCATGGTTAATTCAATGTTCTTGAGTTTTAATATGTATATTTTTATGATTAATTCTTTTTTAAAAAAATAAGAATGATTCCTAAATGTTTACTTTTATATTTCCTCTACATACCACAGTTTATTAAGAAATAAGAAGACCTTTAGTATTACAAGATAATTATATTACTGATCAATATTGGCCTTTGAGGTATGTGAAGCAAAGTGATCAAGATAACAGTATTTGAAAAATCGTGGACTATCCAGTGGCATGGTGGTTTGGGTAGCTGGATCCCACATGGACAAATGTACTGTTCAAATTCTAGAACTGATATCTTGAAAACCACCACAGATGCATGTGAGTACATGCCCAAAATCATGAACAGAAAAATAGAGGAGAGGAATTACTATGTGATCATCCCCCAAAGGGTGATGTTTATGTTTGCATCAATTTTGATCAAACTTTGGCAAAATAATTTCTAAAATACAGTACGTTCTTCTCTGTCTCCATAAGCAGAACATGTTATCATATTTATATTTTTCTCTCTGTGTCTCTCCAGCGAACAGATGTGCTTTCAAGCAAATTTTAAAAAATCATTAATTCACATTTGGGGATTGACTATTTTTGTTTGTTTGTTTTTTGAGAGGTTTTCGCTATAGGGTGTGTGCGCTCGCCAGACAAACAGAGAGAGACAGAGAGACAGAAAGCGAGAAATCACCCCCCAGGGGGGATGGTCACACTGCAATCCCTTCTCCTCCATTCTCCTCTCGGCATCTTGGGCACGCACGCACACGCACCCGGAGTGAGTTTAAGCCCCCGAGTCTGGGACTCAAACTGTGGTCAACTGCATGGGAGTCCAGAGACATAGCCATTCTGCCAACTGCTCATTCCAGGATAAACTATTTTAATACTGCTGTTAAGTCGGGGAAAAAAAACCTCAGTGTGAAAAAGAATTTTCTACAGAATACGTGGTGTACAGAATGACTTTCCTCCGTGCGTTATTTGGATGGATGGAAGGAATGACCGCTCTATGAGAAGGCAGCTTAGTACCTGTGGCACCACTCTGTCCATTTCCATCCACAGCAGTATCACTCTGTCCTTCCCTTTTCTCAATTTTTTTTTTACCCACAGTGGCTCAGGTAGCACTGCCAATCAACTGAAGGTAGCACTGGAGACCAGGCCCAATTGCTTTCACCAATCTTGATTTCAAATAAAATAAAATTTCCTATTAAACTAAAATCTAATCACTTTGATTTTTACCTTTAAATTTTGACTATTGTTCATATAAGTCAGAGTTTTCCAAGGAACAGAACTGATAGGGTGTGTGTGTGTGCGCGCATGTGTGCATCTGTGTGTGTATACTTCAAAAAGTTCATGGAATATTCATATTATGAAAAAGCTATAAATGAATCTCAACATTTTTTGCACCAAAATGAACTTGTACTTTCCTTCCATTTTCACAAACTTTTAAATATCCTTCATGTAAGTAGACATAAGTATAGCTATGTGTGTGTATATATACACGTACAATGTATATGTACATACACACACACAAGATTTATTCTAAAGAATTTTTTTACAAGATTATGGAAGATGTCATTTCCTAAATGTTCAAGTGGCCCAGCAAATAACATCTGAAGGCTATCCGCTAACTGAATTTCCCCTTTCATCCTATTCTGTCAGCCTTCAACTGAGAAGAGACCGCCTCCCAACCATCACATTATGGAGGGTATCAGAGTCAGTTCAAAAGGCCATATAAACACCATCAACTGTGTACCTTATAAGCAACAAAAATCTGTTTCCACAGTTTGGGAGGAAGGAGCGTCTAAATTCGAGGTGCCAGCAGATTTGGTGTGTGGTTAGAGCCTGCTTCTTTGTTGACAGTTGTATTTTTGCTATCCTCACACAACCAAAGAGATAAGGCAACTCTCTGGGCCTCACTAATGAGGGCACTACGTCTATTCATGAAGTTTCGGCTCTCATGATCTAATTTCGTCCTAGGCCCCATCTCCTAATATTATAACATTAGGTATTAGAACTCAACATAGAAATATTGGGGAACACAAATGCCCAGACCACTGCATAGAACAGTCTGCTTTATTCCCAGGTCAGAAATGTGAATGCTAATCTCATCCAAAACCACACAAACAGAAACATCTAGAATAATGTTTGACCACATATCTGGACACCATTGCCCAGTCAAGTTAATAAATAAAACTACCCTCTTCTATTAGGTCATTGGGAAAGTTATGATACATTTGTCTGTGTTTTTCTAGGCAAAAATGCATCATGACTTTCCCAGTAACCCAATATTTTTATAAAAATATGAGATAGTGACACTGGAAACAGTCACCCAAATCCTGTGTGAATAATTAAAAGAAAACGCAATGTCAGAAAGAAAACTTATTTTGGAAAGTAATAGATAATATAATTGCAACAAAGAGATTCTGTAAACAGAGCTGGAAGAAACTCTTGATTGACTTCACTATTCTAGGTTTTACAATCCTCTATTTCCATCACTCCTCTGTATCGAATAGTCTACAAAGTAATGTAGCCATAGATTGCAAAAATTTAGACGGATTTTTCCTATTTTTGAAATTAGTAATCCAGGTTGGGCATGTTTTCTGGATATTATCATTACAAAAATATTTGCACATTAAAAATAATTTATTGAACCAGCACCTTAGTGTAGTAGTTAAGTGTTATGAACAGGAGCCCAGGTCCATATGGTCAATCAGGTTTTGAGTCCCAGTCCTGACAGCTTGAAGAATATTCTGAGTGTGTGTGTCTGTGGCCTGGTTCTGACCAGAATCTTTGGTTATGCTTAGGTTCAGTTTTAGCTATCTGGTTATTCTAAAAGAAAAGTAGAGAAAGGAGAGGGGGATGATAAAGAGGGGGGACAGGGGAAACAAAGGAAGAGAAGATACAGTTTCTGCCCTTTAAATTTCTTTTTATTACTTTACAATTCCTGTCCAGAGTTGGAGAGTTGAGTGTGTAGGGCAGCAGAAAAGGTGAATACCATAAGAAAGAGAAAGCTGAGTGTTGGATAGTCAGAGACAAGTTGGAGCAAAAACAACTTTGGAAAAGTTTATCGGATATAAACGGGTAGTTCCAAAGACAAAACTAAGTCTGAGATCCAATTTTAAAAAGCTGTTCATTCATAAAATTTGGCAAATGAACCTATCTCCTGTTATTTTATATCAATGGAGGCTTGAAGGTATTACTAGCAAATGAAGAAGTAAATTATCTTCAGTTAAAGGAGGTAGTCTCAGAAAGCATTAAAAGGCAGCATCTATATGGTGAGATTTTAGTTTTTCCCAAAGTGGAGGAGACTTCCTAACTGGTCTGCAAGAACATTTCGGTGGTTTCTCATTGACTGTGAGAGAGCAAGTAAGGACATTTGAAGGCCAAAGCGTTTTTCTATGTCGGGACGGTGATGGTGTCATTGACCAGCCATTTATTGAAATAAGTGGTGTTGATGAAGTATTTTTTGTTGTGGTCAAACTGTTATAATGGTCCTCATGAAGCTGGCAGCTTCCAACACAGGTAATATGTCATTGCCACAAAAGCAGAGAGCCCTTCAACCTGGATAGCTGTTGCATAAAGCCATTGAGGTAATGATGAGCAAAAATATGGTGGTGTTCTTGAGACAAGGAGAAAATCACTCTGATGGAAGTTTATCACAAGTGAAACTCATGCTGCCAGAAGGTAAATTTTGAATGCCAAATACTGGCATTTAGATTGGATGGGCTAGAACTTGGAATATAATTTAGAGGTTTTGAAAACAGGCAAGTGAGAACAAGATTGTAAGGAAGGCGAAGAAAGCCTCATTAATATAGAGACAAGTGGCTCATAAGCAAGTCATGACTAGGCATAAAGGATGCTACTTGGAAAATAATTCAGGCCTTAATGACTCTGTTATCTTTACAAAAGGGGGGAAAACTTGATAGTTAAGCACTAGAGGAGAATGCACACATACACACTCACACATACACACACACACACACACACACACACACACACACACACACACTAAGAAGACATTCTGCCCAACCTAATTAGTTGAAAATGCAGAGACAACACTATGAATGTAGAGCTGGTACTGGGTTAAAAAAAATACTTACGTATTTGGTCTGTAGGAACCCATTTTCTAGAAATTTTCCAGATCAATTAGTTATAAACAGCTATATAGAAGAAAGACTGTAGAAAAGAAATAGCTTCTTTTGAGACCAGGGCGACTTTTCACTGTTTAGGTCACTGAGTTTTATTTTCTTAAGTTTGTGAATAATTTTAGCCAAATATTTTAAATTTTCGTTCTGTTCACCAAGTAAGAGGCACACGTTTTCAAAGTTACTCCCCATTCTTTATATTCCCCTCTTCACTCTTCTGGTTGGGAGCCAGTGCTAACACCTTTGACCACTCCAACTGACCAGCCATAACCAGGGCAAAACCATCTCCTATAACAAAGGAAGACTCCGGAATAAAAAAGAGATTTCAAATATCTATCTTCAGTCTCCCCCTCCCTCTTCTGAAGATTTGGAGCTGGTCTTTATGAGTTCAACTGACTTGGGTACACTGAGATTTTAGTCTTCATACTAGTCAAATTGGTGGAGTTCTAATTGGTGGAGTCCCATAGTGACTTTGGGTAGCAATTTTAGTATAATGCTGGAAGCTTCCTGTCAGGGCACCAGGTTCTTTGCTGGACAAGGATTCCTTGTGAGGAACTCAGCCACCCTCAATCTTCTTTCCTTTTCTCTACACACAAAACCTAAGCTGCTTTAATTCTGCCTAAATCAGGATGCAGTTTAGAAATATTTTCATTATCCAAATTAAAAGACATCTTAGTCATGGGGACAGCAGATAGCACCCTGGTTAAGGTGCCAGACTCTCACATGGCCAACCACGGTTCAAATCCCGGGCCCAGTGTGCCCATGCCCAAAATCCTAAGAGGAAAATGGAGGAGAAGGCTATTATGGTGTTGCTATCCTCCCCTCTTTGGGGGTAGGGATGTAATTTCTCACTCTCCTTCCCACTATGTCTCTCTCTGGCAAGACCATGTGCCCTATGGCAAAAAAAAAATTTTTAAAAAAAGATACTTACTCTCACAAAGATGTAACTGGCTATTTCTTTAAAATAATGATAAATATATTGACATATATATATTTTTTTTTTCTTTTTACCTTGAAGGCACATATTAGAATCACTTGGGAACTTTAAGAATTCTAATACAGACCACAGTTTTCTGACTCTGTTGGTGAGGTCCTGGGCTTGAGTTTTCTGACTTTGTGCATTTTGAAAAGCTCCTCATGTCATATCAATGTTAGCCGATATAATTTGGTAGCTTGGAATAAATTGTAAAGATGTTAATATATGTTATGGAGGTATAGAGAAAAAGGGGGCATGGAGGGTGTATTTGTAAAAATTGAACTTATTACCCAGATAAATTCTAATTAGAAGAAAATATTGTAGTATTGTTCTTAATTTTTTTAAAAAACCTTTTAGTTTTTATTTTATGTTTAATCGACACATGATACTTGTACATATTTATGGGGAGCAATATCAAGTTCTGCTACATGTATAAATTAGATAATGATCAAATATTCATCACTTCAAACTTAATCATATACTTGTGTTGGGAACTTCAAATTTCTCTCTTGTTGCTATTTTGAAATATATTGTGTTGTCAGAAAGGTAAAACATATTTCTCTTTGTTTTTCTATGCAAAAGTGCATCATGACTTTTCCCATGACTCAATATATTCAATTATTGACTGTAGTTACCCTACTCTACTGTAGAACACTAGAACTTGTTTTTCCACTCTTATTACTTAGTGTTCATTAACCCAGCAGTCCCCCACCTTCTCTGCATCAGTGGAAAACAATCCCTTCACAGGCTATTTGAGGGGAGGGTTGGTCTCAGGCTAACCCAAGCACAGTACACCCACCATGTATCCCATTTCCACCTCTACGGCGTTGTAATGTACAATGAAACAGCCACACCTCAGAGATGTCACTTCTTGAGAATCCTTTACTTCTATTGATCTGACCAGAGGTGAAGCCCAGGTGGTAAAGCAAACGAGGGAAGCAGCTGCGAACAGATTAAGCCTGGTTTGCTTGCCCGCCACTCGCTACCCACCCCTGCTGCACAGTCTTGTCTGTGGTCCCACCCCCAACAGGCAACAGACAACGGACTGGCAAACACTTCATCTCTCTACCCCTTCCACCCCTTCCTAGATTGGGCAATCACTGGTCTATTTCTACCAGATCAACATTTTCAGTTTCCACGTATGAGTGAGAATATGTGGTCTTTGTCTTTCTGCTCATGGCTCATTTCACTTAGCATAAGTTTATTTGCTTTGAAGTTTATCTAGTTACTTCTTCCATGAGGAAGCACCAGAGGCAGAGAGACAGGACCCCCTATAGGGCACTCACATCACAATCCACCCACAGCCTCAGCCAATTTAATGAGCTCAAAGGTCCCAGGGCATGAACACAGGACCTTTCCCCACATCCATCCAACTGCACTATCACTATGCCACCACGTGGCTCCATAGGAGAATACTTTCAACCAACAGAACCTGTCCCTTCCGAGATCTGTCTGACCTGAGGGAAGAGAAAAAAGTAGGGACAAGGAATTAACTTTTTAGTGAAATTATATTCATTTTCTCCACCCCTCTGTTCCATCTGACAGAGTCTTTAGAAAG
>NW_006159440.1:1947329-1960673 GCF_000334495.1 Tupaia belangeri chinensis | reverse complement strand
GCATTCCTGAAGATAGACTTGAAGAATGCTCAACTAGGTTTTTGTTTTGTTTTGTTTTCTGGTTTAAATTGATAACAGTGCTGGGTGGCAGAGATTCAGAAGTTGCTTATTAGTGCGAGGACCTAGTTTTTGCAGAATTTCTACTGAAATATTCCTGGAAACTACCCCTGTATCATCTCCCATCACATTCTTATCCACATAGCATCCCACCTCTAAACTGACAGTCTCGCCAACCTCATGTGTTGGGTTATCTATCTCTCTTAGTTCATCCCTTCCATCTGGGGAAGGGAGTTCTTTAGGGTTTAGAGGAGAAGGAGGGAGAAGGAGTGCTTGGCCTGAATTTGGTAATCAAGAGGAAACTTATCTCATGGTTCTCACAGTGTAGTTTCTTTTCTTTTTTTTTGGAGAGGTTTTTCGCTATAGGGCGCGTGTGCTCGCCAGACAGACAGAGAGAGACATAGAGACAGAAAGCGAGAAATCACCCCCCAGGGGGGATGGCCACGCCACAATCCCTTCTCCTGCATTCTCCTCTCAGGATCTTGGGCACGTACGCACATGCGCCTGGCGTGAGTTTTAAGCCACCGGGTCCAGGACTCAAACCGCAGTCGACTATGTGGGAGTCCAGTGACAGCCATTACGCTAACTGCTGGTTCCCTCACAGTGTAGTTTCTTGACAGCTATCATCTGCATTTCTTGGAAACTTATAAGAAATGCAGATTCTCTAACAACATCCTAGATTAATAGACTCAGAAACTATTGAGCAAGCTCTGTTTAACAAGTTTTCCAAGTGTTTATGGTAGATTCTGGCTCAGGCTAAAGTCTAAAAAACACTTACTGTTTTATCTATTCTTTTAGCTTCTTTTTCCAACTTTGGGTTGCTTTGTTTTTTTTGGGTTTTTGTTTGTTTGTTTGTTTTTTTAATGTTATTTTTACTGTTGGAGGGTGAGTACACTTGCCAGAGACAGAGAGAACCAGGGTTGTGGGGAGGGAGAAAGTAACCTCAAATGAGGCATAGTCACAGTGTATCCCTTCTCTTCCATCCTACTGGGAGTTAGGGTATGTATGCGCACATAGCAGGTATGTTTGTCAAGCCATCAGGGACCAGGTTTTTAACGATATAGTCAGCCATGTGAGATCCAGATCCCTTAACCACTAGGCAATGGGGCCAGCCCGTGTTTTGTTTTGTAAAGCCCTTATGGTTACTCTTGCCTGTAGTGTGGATCGGAACAGAATTCACAACAAATAAACAAATAAATAAAGGAACAGATAATAAAAGTGAAAATGCTACAAAAAGTAAAGCAACTTCACATGTTTATTGCATGATTTGTAGTGGCATATTGCAGACAATTATATTCAGTTTAAAGTTCTCTCTAACAGTCTTTGTAACTGCAGCTGGAAAGATGCAGATGTTTTAAATCAGAAGAATTGAACTAGTTGGGTCCTAATATCCCCTTCCCATTTTTATTCAATGGATCTGAGTTTTTAGGATTAATAAAAAGCAACAGGAAGTAAGAATCATTCATAATATGAGAAGTGTGTTAAATCTGGAAACATACATATTTAAAGATTGCTCAGATAAAATGATTGTGAGCTCACTTTACGGTTTTATTTCAAATATGCATTGGGTGAGAGATGGCTGAATAAGCCAGTCTCAAAGATGTCCCCTTTGGTGGAAATATTTGGGAGAATTGAGGAGGCAGTATGATGAAGAAATGTCTGGTGAAGATCATTAGTCTACTCATAAGACGCATCAAAGATGTAGGCACAGTTCAAAAACAGCTGGCTGAGTGGGTCATCACAGAAAAATATCTTAAGTTTTGTGAAAGTCTATCAGAAAATTGCCCAAGTATTTTGTCAGGAATACTAGATGCTTCTCAGGGAAAACTATGAGTGATATCTTGCAAAAATGTTCTATTCCACAAGACATTTGGAGACATTTTTTCCCCTAAGATTTTAGTCTCATAAATTCTACTTCATTCTTTTCTTTTGTTCATTTTTAGTAAGTAGCTTAAGTAGCTTTAATTTCGTGGATCTCAACTGCTTCATCTACAAAGTGGGGAAAATAACTTATTACACAAAAGAATAAGACTAGGAAAACAATGAACTCTTTAGAGTCTTCTGAGATCTATGCTTAATTAATAAAAATTATATTTTAAGGCCAGAGATGGCATGGTGGTTAAGGCGCTGGACTCCCACATCGTTGATTGCAGTCTGAGTAATGGACCCAGTGGCTTGAAACGCATGCTGGGTGTGTGTGCATGTGCGCCCGAAATCCCAAGAGGAGAATGGAAGAGAAGGGATTTGTTGTGTGGCCTTTTCCCCTGAGGGGTGATTTCTCACTTTACCCTCTCTCTGCCTTTATCTTGAAAGCACATGCACCTTAAAACAAAACAAAACAAAATTCTACCCTACAAAGTCTATTCTGAATTAAGTAATTTTTTGGAAATAAAGGAATTTTTAAGACTGTTAGCTTTCTCTCTTTTTTTTCTATTCATTTTGTCTGTACAATAAGGCAATGAAGAAATACTTTAAACTTTTACTTGAAGTTCATCATGTTTAATATTACAACCATATGGTATTTCCTGTTTTTCATTATATGTAGAAAATAACATTTGATTCACTTGAATAACTTTATAGTTTACAAGGATTGCCTATATTGCTAACTGTATTTAAACTCAATCAAAATGTATAGTTTAG
The DNA here is from genome assembly GCF_000334495.1 of Tupaia belangeri chinensis. NCBI lineage: Eukaryota > Metazoa > Chordata > Mammalia > Scandentia > Tupaiidae > Tupaia > Tupaia belangeri. The sequence continues at coordinate 1,957,976 of NW_006159440.1, read as the reverse complement.
CATCTTAGAATCTGAGGTATTGACTTTAGGCAATAGTTAAGCCAGTTTTTAAATTCTCATTGGAAGCACTGAATTGAAACACTGTAATCTCTTCTAGAACTATCTTCTATTTCATGTTTCAGCAAAGACTTAATTGTTCTTTGAAGATTTTCTAATTCCAAAAATGGTGGCAATTTATATTCCAAAGAAATATAATTATCTTGCTCATAAAAGGCAAGAAATATAGAATTGCCTTTATTTTTAAATTATAATTACAATCATGTATTGGCAGCACATGTGAATAATTTAGACATAAAAATATAATGGAAAAACTTATGACAAAGAGGGAGGTATACTTAGATGAAAACCTTCTGCCAAGTCATATGAATTCCATTTAATTATATATTTATTATTTATATATTTATTTATATATCTATTAAGCGTATTAAGTGTCTAGAGGAGCAATATGGTCTCTTCCCTTCTGGTTAGTTGCTTTATTCAAGACCTGCATTTGTTTACAATACTGAATATATATTATGCTTTGTATAATATTTATTTTTAAAGTGAAAGTTAATTATGCTTAATTTTGTACTTATACAGTAATTTTACAATTCTTGAGGTAAATAGAGTTACTATGTCATGTCAAAACAGAGATAATTAAAGTCATGATACATCTTATAGTAAAACCACTCTTCTTTTCACTCGCATATAAATTATGGGTAGAAATCTGTGGTAGATTTTAATAAGGAAAAAGCATGTGGCATGGGCTTTGAAAAATAAGACCAAGCACTCAGTGTTTAAAAATAAGGTTTTATTATGTAAAGCAAGGAAGGAAAGCAAGCATTGTGCCTTATTTCCTTAACATACTGAAATTGCAGGCCCTATAGTTGATGCGGAAGAAAGACTTTGTAACCTTTCTGGGGTACGGCAGGGAAATGAGGCCTTCTGATTCTCAGCAAGAGAGGAAAATACGTACCTGTTGTCTTTAGGTTGTAAAATTCAGAAAGGCTACTTAAAGTGGCATTGATAACTACACCTGAAAGGGGGGCCCTGCCTTTGTCAGGGACATAAAACATTACAGTTCTCTTTGTCATATTAGCATAGGTCACTGAGCATAAAAATGGTATGATAAGTGATTTAGGGATGATAAATGTGGTAGCAGTATACAGGGTATTAAAAGGCACTGGAGTTGAGAAAGCAGGCTGTGAGTCACAGTGATGCCGAGATGCAGGCTTACTGAACAGCACACGAGACCACAGGAAGGTGAAAAGGATCACAAATGAGTCCTATACCTGCAACCTGATGACGAACACTGGAAGGTATACTCGAAAGAGATGGCGACGTCTCTGCCTACTTCAGGGGAGTGGTAGGAACCAAGACAGTTAATGGACTTGCCGAACTCGAAGTCAACAGCATTCTTCAATGAAAATGTGTACAGGTGGGAGGTAGGAGACCAAATTGAAGGGAGAGATCTTGGTAAATGTAATAAGATAGATCAGAAGACTGACTTTGGGTAGAGATTCCAGGAAAAAATGCCAAGGCTGGGTCTTGCAATATTTAATACTCTCTGGAAATAAGAGAGAGAGAGAACAAATAATTAAAAACAAAACAAAACAAAACAAAAAACCCTCAAGCGTGGAAACAAAAGAATGATATGAACTGTGGAAGGAAAGGTGGCAGGGAGAGAAGAACACACATGGCCCACATGAGAGAGAATTTCATAGAACACAAACATACTGACAACATTTGGGCATCAAGAGAACAAAAAGACTTTGGTTTGGAAAAAATAAAGAGATAATTGGTGGCTTTTGAGAAACCCGTGTTAGAGGAGTGATGGACTTGCTTAGAACAGGAACTAAATTACTACTCTAAGTGCACAATGCCCACCGCAGAGATTTTCAGGGCTCAGTGAAACATTCAGATATAGAAGGTGATCATTGGCCACATTTTCACCAATTTTTTTTTTTGGGCGGGGAGAGGTTTTTGCTATAGGGCGTGTGCTCACCAGAAAGACAGAGAGACAGAGAGACAGAAAGTGAGAAATCACCCCCAAGGATGATGGCCACACTGTAATCCCTTCTCCTTTGTTCTCCCCTAGGGATCTTGGGCACGCACGCACACACCCACCATGAGTTTATGCTACTGGGTCTGGGACTCAAACCATGGTTGACTACATGGGAGTCCAGCGACAAAGCCATTATGCCAACTGCTGGTACCTGAACCAGTTTACACAGAAGTCTGAAATGAAAAGCAAACTTGGCCAGCAGAACATGAGTGAAATCTTGGCAGCAGCCCCTTGGCAGTCTAAGCAGAGACTCTGGGGCCACTCCCTAGAGTCTCCCAGGTAACAGCTCAGGTATAAAGAGATGAAATGCACAGTGGGTAAGTGCAGGAGCCCTCTGCCATAGAAGCCTCACAATAGACTTTATCCCTAATAAAAAATTCCATTGGCAAGTACATAACCAGTTAGAATACTCACACACTTAGGGATTCCCCAAACTGATATTGCTATCAGGCATAGGTAGCTTATTAGAATTTCTCCAATCCAAATGTAATTTATTACTTTTTAGAAAAAATAATGATGGGATTTCGGAGTCCTCTGGTCAGAGATAAACATAAAGAAGGCTAAGGGCCCTGTATTTCTAAAGAGATGGCAAAAATCACAGGTGAAATGACTCACGGATGAGCCTGGGCTTCACAGAGAACTCAGAGGAGGGCAGTGGGTTGAGGAAGTTGCTCAGAAGTGCAGGTCGAATAGGTTTGGACCAGAGAACAGAGTACACTAGACCTTGAAGTTTCTTTCAACATTTGACACAGTAAACACCAAAAAATACTGTTTGGTTAAACTGATTAGTACAAAGAGTGTCAAGTCTAACATCTTCATGTTTTCGTGAGCACCTTGCAACGCTGCCGTTGATTTGTTAAATAAGTAAATACAAATAAAAATTAAGTAGAAAAAGGAATAGGTAAAGTCATAGACAAGAAATCACAAAAATTATGAGGGCACTATGAATAGTTTTTTGAAAAAAAAGAAGTTAAAATAAAGTTCATTTTGAGGCAAACCTTTTTATTTTTATGCATTTTACTAATGAGGTTATTCCTCAACATCACCTCATCAGAAGTTGAGGACTTCTGACATGACCACTCAGAGCATCAGCTGAGACAGTTTTAAAATCTGTTTACTTAATGACCAATTTTACTTTTACCTCAGGCTGCTCATCATCCTGAGTGACTTCATGTACAAGATTATACCCTTCTATAACCTGTCTCAGTTCATGCTCTAAGTGGCCCCATCAGAAGTCCTTAGTCTTCCTCATCACAACTTACTCACATACAGCGTATGTATCTGCTATCATAGACTCCTCTGTCTGCTGTGTACCTCAGAGAAACTTGGAGTCTCCTGGGCAGGGGAGGCCTCTTCTGTAACAGTGTGACACCATCTAAATCCAAATATAAATTAAAATAACCAATTTATAAGGGGAAAAACGAGAGAGAAACAGAGTAGAATATTAGGGCAGTCAGGGACTTAAAGATAACCCACTTTAACTCTTATTTTTATGAATGGGAGGATCAGGGACCTGGTGAGTCACGTGACATCCTGAGCTTACATTGGTTCTTGGTAACAGTTGGAGACTTGAATTCCAAATTTAGTGCTCTGGACTATCCCATGCTGTCTCCAATAATTCCAGTAAAAAGACAAATGATTTTAGTCCCTCTAATCAATTTTCTACAATCTCTGTGCTTTTACCTGATTGGGTCATAGGTTTCTGTACGAAATCCTAAGACCACAAAATGGCACCAAAGGGAGGTATGGCTTGCCTATAGTGTGAAGGAAATGGAAATAGAGGATATTTTCATGTGGAAATCTGTAAGTACAAACCACAGAATTACATTTGGAGTACAGCTTGTAGTAGTTTCCTTCCAGAGTATTGTATGAGTCTTAACATGTTGTGGTAAGAAGACACATATGTAAATCCCTCCACTCTAGTTTACATACTAGGTACCTGGTTGTAGGCATAACATTAAACATCTCCGGGCATCAGTTCAAAAATTTTATATCTAGCTGTCAAGAGTAGTTTGAGGACTATATAAGATTAAATGTGTAAAATCATGGGACTTTTTTTCCCAGTGCATTTCTTTTCTCTTTTTTTTAATGTTTCCTCAATTCTGGTTTCAAAGCTCTGCTGGAATGTATCACCAGTGCCACTGCCTTCTTTTCTTTTCTTTTCTTTTCTTCCATTACTTTTATTATTAATGGTTATCATCTTCCTTATTCTTTAAAATAGTTAGGTGATATAAAAATATGAACAAATATTATTTCATATAATGAAAGCACCAAGGAAAAGGAGAATAAGGTCTGAGGGCCTGAGTTTCCTACATGGCTAAAAAAAAATATGAAAAAAAATAAACTTAAGTCTACAAGTGCCACCGAGGACATAACATTTATACAATGTAAAACTCAAAGATGTTCTTATGTACAGCACCTTATATGGAGGACATTTATAGCAAATACAAAGCGGTATTTAGATGATATTTTGGTTGCGAATTTGGTTTTATATTTTAAAAGGGCTTCAGTAAAAGCCAAGAGTATCATCTTAAAAGTGAAGTGAGACATTTGAAGATTCTTTGATCTCATGAGTAGGTTTCTTGTGGTTTATAAGGAGTCAATACCAGGGTCAAATGCAGAATACCTGGAGAAATGGAGAGTGTTGTATTCTTTATATTGTTTAACCTAAATATTACTTCTTAAGTTTTGGGGAAAATACAACAATATTTAAGGTCACACAGGTTCTGTTCCTAACTTTGAACACGATTCAGAGAACACCTAGTATTTCTAGCTGTAACGGGGTGGGAGAAGAGAAGAATATGGAGAATGATAGCAAGAGAACAAATAGAGAGGCATGACATTAGTGAGATTCAGATATGTTTTGTTACCTGTTGATGATGACATGTATAGCATTCTCAACTGGACAGGTCTGAGAAGTATTTCATGTAGGGTGAAGTCTTTTTCAAGCAAAATGATAAATTGTAATTGAATTTTTAAAAAAATGATCAGAATAATAATAATAACCTGGAAAAAAATGAAAAGCTATTGGTTGATGATGATGGGGATTTTAATGTCTTTGTATTGGCTGATATAAATGATATTCCTTCTGGAAAAAGAAATGTAATACACTGTGAAGTTATATGTTATTCAATGTAATATAAACACGATTATGATAATAACAAAAAAAATTTTTTAAGTATTTCTAGCTGTAGTTGAGTATATCCAACATTGACCCATCCTTCCCCCCAAAAATGAAAGGTTAACTTGTTTATTGGGTCAATCTTGTTGGAGATGATTAAAAAGAAAAATGATCTGGGAAATTAAAGTAGATTTCTGTACAGAACATGTTTTTCCATAGAAAGCATAGAAAAGATTTAGAAGAGAAACCAACTACAACTGGAAGTGGAGAAAGGTAATGATTCATTTCAAATGCAGGTTTGGAGATCACAGTTTCCTAGTTTTCAATTTAACATGTTTTTTGTTTTTCTCAGGCAGATCTAAAGAACTATACCCATTATTGTGAGATAGGACTTAAGAGCTATGCCTTACCATGGTTGACATGGAGATTTAATAAGATAGTCTCAATATTTTTTCTATTTCAAGTCTCCAAAATATAGTTCATGTGAAGTTTTATTTTATATAATATGGAAGCATATAGTACCAAGTCATAAAATCAAAAACACTTTTACACTTATGGTGAATTTTTAGAAATAAATTTGGTGTATTACTTAACAGTTTAAAATTAATTCCACACATTCAATAAAACTGGGGGAGATTGGAGCCAGTTGGTGGTGTGTGTTTAAGGCACTAGACTCCCACTTGGCTGACTGCTATTTTGACTCCAGGACCTAGTGGCTTGAAAAATGACACCAGGTGTATATGTGTGTGTGCCCAAATTCCCATGAGGAGAATGGAAGAGAAGGGATTGCAGCATAGCCATCCCTTCTGGGGGGTGATTTCTGTTTCTCTCTGTCTTTCTCTGTCTCTCTCTGTTTAATGCACATGTTCTATGGCAAAAAAAAAAAAAAAGAAAGAAAGAAAGAAAGAAAACAAAACAAAACCTGGGGAGACAAAAAAGTCTGAAAATATTCAAATGAGGATGAGTTAATAAATGGAATTCAGATGTGCACTATTCAAACTTAATTTACTGAAATTGCTACTTCAGAGTATGTGAAAAATAACAGTAAGGGAAGCAATGAGTCTGTCTAATTCAATATTTAGCTCATGATTTTGGTAGAAAAATGGAATTCTGTGAGAAGACCTTCTACGGTTCACATAGCATAATGATCTTTAAAGGTGGTAGTGTGTGTCTTGGATTGATGATCTCCTAGGTGCAGTGTTGGAAGGTGTAGCCAATATTCCCACCTACATGGAAAGAGATTTGCCTCTTTCTGGATATAGCAATTTAGTAACATTGGTTCTCAAAGTGAGGCCCTTGGTCCAGTGGCATTGCTGTAACCTTACAATTTGCAAAATGTACATAGAACTACTGAATTAGAGACTCTGGAGATGAATACACCAAACTTCATTGTACAGAGCCTTCCAGGGATTCTGATGCACTTAAACTTTAAGAACTCTAGTTGGATACCAGTAGATGACATAGCGGTTAGGTTGCTGGGCTCCCACATGGCTAACCACGGTTTGAGTCCTGGATCCAATGGCTTCAAACTCATGCCTGGTGCATGTGCTGCATGTCCAAGAACCCAGGAAGAGAATGGAGGAGAAGGAATTGCAGCATGGTCATTCCCCTGGGGCATTATTTCTCTCTTTTTGTCTCTCTGGTGAGTGCATGCACCCTATAGCAAAAATTTCACACACACTCATACACATACACACACACACACAACTCTAGTCTATGGCAAAATCCAAGACATGACCAGACACAGATACATCTGTGCTCTGGCAATTTATACTGAACTCCTTGTAATAAATATTATATTTAGATTCCATCTTTGACCATTCAAATTCTATATTTTTTTAAAAATGTAATTAGTAATATTTTATAATTTCCCATCAGTGTATCCTTTCATTTGTGTTACTTAGAGTTACCTGGAAAGTTTCATAAATCCTGCTGCCCAAGCAGTACAGTAACACCCAGTCATTAAAATTTTTAAATAATTTCAAAAATTAGAAAGTATTTTTAGTGAAAAAAATTTTAATTATTTTTTTTTCTTTTTTAATTGTCAGACACCTCATGGGATTACCAGAGAGAGACAAAAGGACAGAGATAGAAAGAAAGAAAGCACCCTCCCCCCAATCCCAGTAGGGCATGGTCACCCTGAAATACCTTTTTCTCCATTTCTCCATCCTTTCAGGATTTGGGGCATACACACATATTTCTCAATCCTTTCAGGATTTGGGACATACCTGGTATGTTTTTCAAGCCACCAGGACTGCTGGGGTCCAGCCTCTGCGGTGGTGGGTTGACTCTTTGGAGGTGAACAGAAGACAAAGTTCTCGGTGCCTTTTAATGCACGTCCTGAGTCGGACACCCCTCAGAGATCGCTCTCTGAAGAGTGACCCCTGCTGGGAATTTTCGTGCCTTTTTATTGAAAATGTGATACATGTAAGTAAATGGGTGAGGGGCTACATGTTCTAATTATCAGTTCAATAGGGATCTCAGATTCCATTCGGGGTTGGATTAAGGGTGGATCTATTGAGGTTTCGCAGTTGTTCATTTGATGTAGGTAGGTCTCCATGGAATGCAGTTTTGGGAAAGCGGTTCCAGTAAGCAGAGATAATTATCAGCTGATGTATCGGGAGCCATCTTGTGATTACTGAACATGTTGCTGAGAAAAGAAAATCTCAGGTATAGATATTAGTTCTTATGGATCTTAATAAAGAATGATACTTACATAGTTTTATAGGGATTTAAAACTTAATTTAAGGAATGCTAATATACTTATCTATTTCACTTGGTGAGGGCGGGGGTGTCCTGGGCCAGTTTCGGCCTAATCCTATTTTATGTAAAGAAAAGATTATCTTTAAGTTTATGTTAATTGTATCTTGAAGGGCCTTCCAAAGGTCAAGATTATTTCTGCCTAGATAGAACTTCAGCCCACCCTCTATTGTGACCACTGAGATAAAGCATTGTAATTAACAGTAGGTGATCAAGGCTGAGGGGAGTGGTCAGGGGACTTTTGGGAAAATCTCATCACGTACTCAAGAGAGCTATGTAATTTTTTATAGTATATCAGGGAGTCAGGGGGGGTGGGGTCGCTTCCCAGCAAAGCTACCACAGTTTTCTGGAGCAAATAGCAAGCAGTCTTGCTGACATGCTAATTCGACCTAAGTCTTATTCCTAGGTCGGGGAGTGGGGGGGTGTTGTACACAGCAGTGACCTTGCCAACATGCTGTCCGGACCTAAGAGGTAGAGGTCAAAAGCTCAAGACAGATCCTGGGGCCCTACCGGGTTGGACTCCTCCACAGGACTAGGATTCAAACCACGGTGACCACATGGATCTGTCTCCTTTAACCAATAGGCTACAGGCCAAGCCCTTGAACAAAACCTTTTATTTACATTATTATTCTTATTATCTAGACAGGGTCTTGCTGTCCCAGTCCTTCTGCCTCAGCCTCCCAGCTAGGACTAGAAGCACAAACCATGATGCCTGGTGCTTTTTCAGACAAGGTCTCACTGTATTGCCCAGCCAGCCTCAAGACTGTGATTTTCCTTCCTCGGCCTCCTGAGTTCTAGAATTACAGACACACTGTGCCTGGCCTTTAGGTTGAACAGGGAACCAGACTCTAGTATCTTATGTGGCCCTAACTTATGGAGTATGGCATCTCAGTAGTGCTCACTACCACGACTGGCCGATAGCATGTTTTAGGCTCCTGGTAATTCCAATACACGGCTGTATATAGGGTCCATTTCCTTATTAAGTGAAAGTTCTCAGCCCTGACTATGCGTGAAATGACCAGTTCAGCTTCTGAAACATGGTCTCTACCTCTGGAGATTCTGATTCAGAATATCTAAGCTAGTTCCTAGGTTTTGCATTTCCAAGAGGCTCCACTAATATCATTTGCAACCAATATTAGGGAACTCTTGAGAGGAAATGTCTATTCTGGCTCTTGTTAAGTGATCAGGAGATAGGGGGAAAAAAAACGTACTGTCATCCACAATTAATTTAATTATTTTTTCATCCATAAGTCAGAGAAGTGACCTTTTAACACAAAAATATTTCATACTGTGTTTTCAAGTTATTTTCAGTGGGGTAATAAAGGAAAATTAATTTACAAATATTCAGAGTGATGCAAGTGGTTAGTTACAGAAAAGGTAGGGTATGATGAGTGCTAACTGCTTTAAATCTTCAAGTTTGAGCATCTGAGTTACTTGAAATTTTAGAATTTTGGACAGCGATTCTGAGAGATTTTGACGAATCACTAGATAGGCAAGCATCCGTTCAAATAAAAATGGTTGGTTATTTGCTGGTAAAGCAGGAGATTTGAGAGCCATAACTAAGTACTAGTTGGACCTACATAAAGATTACAGCACTTACTTGTATGTCAATGTATAATAATAAGATTTCTCATTATGTTCATCCAAAGATTTTTTTGAGCACTTCCTATGAGACAGGCACATGTTTGGAACCAAGCAAAAATTACAAATAATAATCTCTGCTGTGAAATGTAGACTGTTCTTCGAACCACAATAGAAACAGAGTCTGGAAGACAAGCGAAGTCGGGGGAAGGCAGTGAAAGTGAAAATGAAACATACTGAAGAATCTTGTGGCACCATGTGGAATGTTTAAAAAGCAGAAATTATTTTACTTGGAGAGAAATTTAAGGAATGACTACATGTCAAACCTCAATCATTCAAAGAAAACAAATTATGAGGTGTGTCACAGGCTGAGCTGTGTTCCCCCACCGTTCCCATGTTGAAGTCCTAACCGCCGAGCTTCAGAATATGACCCGGCTTGGAAAGATGGCCTTTAAAGAGCTAACAAAGTCACAGTGGGGTTGTTAGAATGATCTCTAATTCAATGTGACTGGTGTCCTCAGGGGAGACTAGGACACTCACAGAGAGAGACCAGGTGAGAATGAGAACAGGGAGAAGATAGTCATCTACAAGCCAAGGAAAGAAACCTCAGAAAGAACCAAATCTGTAGACAACTTTATCTTAGACTGCTAACCTTCAGAGTTGTAGAAAATAAATTTATATAGTTTAAGCCCCCAGTCTGTGGTATTTTGTTTTGGAGGTATAGTACATAGAATAACTTTCTGAAGAGTGTCCAGAGTCACAAAAACTATGAAATGAAAAGAATGTTGGCACCAGAGTTCATTAAATCATAAAAAGTCACCTCTGGTTATAGGGGTTATGTTATCTGAGAGTCTATGAAGGCCTCTTAAAAGTGTATTTTAGGGAACCAGCAGTTAGCGTAATGGCTATGTCGCTGGACTCCCATGTAGTCGACCGCGGTTCGTGTCCCAGACCCGGTGGCTTAAAACTCACGCCGGGCACGTGTGCGTGCGTGCCCAAGATCCTGAGAGGAGAATGGAGGAGAAGGGATTGCAGCGTGACCATCCCCCCTGGGGGGTGATTTCTCGCTTTCTGTCTCTATGTCTCTCTCTGTCTGTCTGGCGAGCGCACGCGCCCTACAGTGAAAATCTCTCAAAAAAAA
>NW_006159440.1:1912591-1947190 GCF_000334495.1 Tupaia belangeri chinensis | reverse complement strand
AAAAAAAAAAAAAAAAAGTGTATTTTAAATAAAATTTTCTGATTTTTAACCTCCAGGGTAAGTAAACATCTTTTCTCCTTATAGAATATATATAAATTACATAAACATCTTAGTTTTCCACTGTAATTTATCTACTGCCTCTCTTTGAACTGAAATATTTTAATATTTCGGTTTATACATAATATTAAGCAATATTAGAGTGAGGTAATGGTATTTTTTTCTGCATCTTTTTGTCTCCTATTCTGAGGATTCTGTGCCCAGAAGGGATGAATTAGGCTAAGGAACTGCATGCTGTTACCATATAGAAATCATAGAGACTGATTCATACATATGAATTCTCTAATATTTGAATATGACCTCTATCTCATTTCTCTATCCTCCTAAATAATTAAAAATCAGTTTTCCTCTTTGGGGAATCACTTTGAATAAAATGAAAAATGATATGCCAAGTAAGAAATACAGGGGAGAGCATGTGTGTGTACGTGTGTGTACGTGTGTGTGTGCGCACGCATGTGTGTGCGAATCTGTGGGGATGTAGCAGCCAGTATGAGGCCTTCGTGGGTCCCAGGATTGTTCTGTTTTACCCTATCCAGCAGTCAAGGGAGGCCTGTGGATTCATCCTAGAAAGCTCTATTAATATCAGCAGTCAGTTTGCTTGATTTGATTGGCATGTACATGACAGTGACAGACAGATATGGGGTAAGCCTACTCATTTTCAAAAGGTCAGAGTTAAGAAAAATAGAAGAAAAGGAAGTAGAAACATGGATAATGATGATGCCAAGTAAGAAATGCGAAACCCAGATCAGCTCGCACTTTCCTATTGTGATAGGACCAAGCGCTCACAAATCACTGCGATCCCAAACTGACTCTCCAGAGACGCATGCCATTTTACAATTAGACAGGTAATGATTGCAGGAAATATTTACTTAGATTCTTTGGAAATGCAAATAATCAGTGTAAGTGAGATTGGGCTTATTTCTCCTAGGTGAAAGAGAGAAGGCAGAGTGGTAGAGTGAAGTAACAAGTGAAGGGGCAGAGGGAAAACTTCCCCTAAGTGATGGGCTGTGACTAGTCTGAACCACAGGGGCTGAACTGCAGGAAGAGCAGCTGTCACTTAACTGGTTGGTCCCTGAAGGGCCACAGCCCAGGGGCATAGAACTGTGACTGACAGTCTCCTACTAGGAGACTCCTGATGTGTCAGCCTGGAGCAGCCAAAGCAGAGCACTTACAGTGTAGCATCCCCTACACCAGAAGCCAGGGAAACACCAACCTCACCCTGCATGATTTCAAGCATGGAAGATTTAAGCAAGGCAGTTTACGGCGTCAATGAGAACTTCAAGAGAGCTACAGACTCAGTGATGTTCCCTGCTTAATTATACAATTGTTCTAAGCAGCCATGAGCTAGCTATTAGAGGTGGAATGCCAAGGAAATCATGAGATCGAGAAAAATAGATGTGCTTTCAAGACAAAGATTACAAATTCTGAATGAGGTGGCTGGTTATTGATTTATTAAGCACTCTGTAAAGTTCAATAGATAGACTCCTGAGAAGCCAAGTCTTATCCATTGTAAAAGGCCCCTCTGTTCAGCATCTGAGACCTTATAGTTGACAGGTTGTTCACTGTACAGGACTTTCAGGCCAGGGGTGACTGTAAGTTGAATTCTAGCTGCAACAAGCAGAGCTATGAAGATCTAGAGAAAGGATCACTGCTTTTTAATGTGTACAAAATTTTTAATATACCAAGCCATGGAGCCATTGGTCTAAGTCATGAGATCACCATTTTTAAAAAAGTATTTATTTAACTTGGTTTATCATTATTATTATTTTAATTTTCTACAGGGCACATGCACTCACCAGAGAGCAAGAGAGAGAGAGAAACTGAGAAAGCAAGCCACTAGGTCCAGGACTCAAACTGTAGTCAGCCATGTGGCAGTCCAGTGCCTCCACCAACATACCCCCTGCTGGCCCTGAGACCACCTGTTTTTAATTTTCTAATTTGCAGAATGTCGTAGAGGTAGCCCTAATTCTCTCATTTTCCTACACGGTGTGTGTCAACCTTAGCCTTGGTGGGTGGCCCATAATTGGAATCCTTCACAGAGAACTGTCTCTATCCTTCAGGTATTCCTCGTACTTGCTGCTCTGAACAAATGCTCCAAAGAACAAAGCCCTGTTAAGATATTTCTTCAGTCTAAGAAGAATACTACAGCATTGCATTCACTAAGAAATTTGTGCTTTCATAAAAATGATTTTAAGACTCTATCTATTATTACAGTGAATAAAATGGGATTTTGAACCTATTGTTGGATTTAATCATTATCTTTATGGCAGAAATGGGGGTGTGGGAGTATTCATAACCAGTTGTTTTTTAATCTCTTTTATTAAGTAATATATCATAAGCAATATTCAGTTTCTGACCCTTGTTCTTTATTTAAGTTTCTAACCTATCTGTTTTTTTAGCATGTTGTGTATTCCCATTTTAAGTCTCTATGAGTTATAGGGTAGTTATTTCATTTTCTCTAGCAAAAGCTCTTCAGCACTCTACAATAGCATTCTGGCTAAATAGCAAAAAAAGAAATGATTCAAAATTAAAGCTACTTAACAGTAAGGATTAACAGGGCCATGGAAGGCAGCATATCAAACCCATCTACACTCAACTTCATTTTCAATAGGGGATTTGCTATGGCCTTCTGACTTCCTGCTCACTTCAGTCCTAGGCTTCTGATAATCAGGCCAACAGGAGAAATGTCAGAGTGTGAACGTAAAAAGGCATTTAGAATAAATGTGTGCCTTGTAATATTCTGTATGAAATGCTTTTTACATTGCTAAATCTATTATTCTAAAAAACTATACTCACTGGTCAGTATGTCTATGCACATTGGACAGCCTTGTATTACTTTTACAGATTTAACAAATAAAATAATTAAAAAATGAAAATTTAAAATATAACAGTAAACATAACATAAAAATTATTCATACTGTCTTGTGACAGTATCAATGGGTGATACTAAGTGGCTGAGAAAAAATAAGATTATTAATTTACCTTTGATGGTGATGTTCTCCCCTAGAATCTTGTTTATTTTCTGTTTGCTATACACATTTTTCCTCACCCTGAAGTTCTATTTCAAGATTTCTCTTCTATAAAATCTTTTCTATTACATCAACTAGGGTTAGCACCTTTTTTTTTTTTTTTTTGCCTCTTCCTGAATTCTTGTAACAGGGTCACCATCACTTGACTACAGACCTAGAAAGGGCAGAAAGAGGACCAAGTCGTTTCCCATTATAAATTCGTACTTATCACACAGTTTGGGTATTGTGGAGATTTACTTATTGTTGAATGGATGAGTGAATACCATAAAATTTGCACTTTACTTTTTTCAAGTACTGTCCCCAAATTTATATTTGTTCAATATAGTTTAGATTACAAAAATTTTGAAGAGGAAGTTTATGACTTCCATGTCTTTATTTTCTTATTCCCACAACCTTCAATTCTAACTAAAGAGGTAATCTAACAAAGCAAAGTACACTTTAGGGGAGTGTGGTGCCAGTCCTGTGACATACCTGACCCTCACAGAATGGCATTTGGGATTGTGATAAGAACAAGTAGAATGTATCTCTCACATGCCTTCCCTTTCACTCACTCCACAAAATCTGTTGCCATTAATCTGTAAGAAACCTACATTGTGTAACCCCTTTATCTTGACAAGAACAGTAAATATATGAGCATTACAGTTCAAGTCTTTGGGGAAGGATTGATTTTTACCCCTAATGCCCAAAGTGATCAAACAATAAAAGCGTTTACGTACTCATTGGTGTGGATGCAGGTTTGTGGGACCCAAGGCTTTATGCAAATTGGAGGTGCAGGGACTTTTTTAAAAATACAGATTGCAAAGCCTGGGGTCAGGTCACAGTCCTACACCCTGCTACATGCAAGTGTTACTCATGACCCCATCTACATGTGATTAGCCAAGACAAACTCATGGTCATGTGTCAAGTATTCCAGTGCAAGTAGTGGATCTGTCTGCCTATACCTACGCAGTCAGGACAGAGATCTTACGCTAAGCTGTGCACAGGGCCAGTAGTATCCCTTCCTATATGAGGTCAGCAAAGACAGATTGGCATGCCAGGAAAGTATAGTTAAGAAACTAAATAAATATGGGAACCAGCAGTCAGCATAATGGCTATGTCGCTGGACTCCCACGTAGTCGACCGCGGTTCGTGTCCCGGACCCTGTGACTTAAAACTCATGCCAGGCACGTGTGCGTGCGTGCACAAGATCCCGAGAGGAGAATGGAGGAGAAAGGATTGCAGTGTGACCATCCCCTCTGGGGGGTGATTTCTCACTTTCTGTCTCTATGTCTCTGTCTGTCTGGCGAGCGCACGTGCCCTATAGCGAAAACCTCTCTCAAAAAAAAAAAAAAAAGAAAAACACTAAATAAATAATAGAACAACCTAGAAATTAATTTAACCAAGGAGGTGAAAGAAGTCTACAATGAAAACTATGAAACACTGATGAAGTAAATTGAAGAACACAAAAAAGATTGAAAATACATTCCATATTTATGGATTGGGAGAATAAATATTAAAAATGTTTATACCACTGAAAGTTACTTATAGATTCAATGCAATCTCTATCAAAATATTAAAGACATGCTTCACAGAAAATTTTTAAAAGATCATACCATTTGGATGAAACCACAGAAGACCTTAAATAGACAAATCAATCCTGAAGCTAAAGAAAAAAGCTGGAATCATCACACTACCTGACTTCAAAATATGCTATTAGGTGCTCAGGAAAGCAGTGACACATTTTTGCATAGAAAAACATAGAAATATATGTCACCACTTCCCTGGCAACCTCATACAAAGCTATTAGAGTCAATACTCCATGCAGCTAGAAAACAAAAAGCAAAACAAAACAGACACATAGACCAATAGAACATAATAGAAAATCCAGAAATAAATCTATGTAGATATATTCACCAAAGGTGTCAAAAACAAAAACATTAATTGAGGGAAAGAACATCTCGTTATTTTTAAAATTTTATTTATTTATTTATTTTTCTTTTGGGAGAGGTTTTTGCTATAGGGCGCATGCGCTCACCAGACAGACAGAGAGAGACATAGAGACAGAAAGCAAGAAATCACCCCCCCAGGGGGGATGGCCATGCCACAATCCCTTCTCCTCCATTCTCCTCTCAGGATATTGGGCATGCACACACAGGCGCCTGGTGTGAGTTTAAGCCACTGGGCCCGGGACTAGAACCGCAATCAACTACATGGGAGTCCAGCGACATAGCATTACACTAACTTCTGGTCCCAAGAACATCTTTTTAATAAGTGGTGCTGGGATGGAGCTAGCAGGTGACGTGGTGAATAAAGTGCTGAATTCCCACAAGGACAACTGTGGTTCGAATGTGGGAACTGGCAGCTTGAAAATCACAACAGATGTGTGTGAGTGCATTCCCAAAATCCAGAGAGGAGAATGGAGAAGAAGGGATTGTGGCATGGCCATCCCCCTTAGGGAGTGATTTCTCATCTTTTCTCTCTATATACACATGTGCATGAATGAAACTAGACTTGTACCTCTCACCCTATATAAAAATTAACTCGAAATGGATTAAAATCTTAAATGTAAGACACAACACTATGAAAATGCCTGAGGGAAACATGGGAAAACAATTCAAGGAAGAGGTTTTGGAAAAGGCCTGGAAATCCAAGGCCTCAAAAACAAAGGCAGACAAATGGGATTACATCACACTTGAAACCTCTGCATCGCAAAGGCAACAATCAGCACAGGAGAAAACCCACCAAATAGAAAATATTTGCAGACTATACAGCCAACGAGGGATTCATACCAGCATATATGAGGAAATCAAACAACTCCACTGCAAAAATCAAATAATTAAATTTAAAAAGTGGACAAATGATCTGAATAGACATTTCTCAAAAGAAGGCATTCAATGGCCAGTAAACATTCGAAAAGGGCTCAACATCACTTATCATCAGGGAAATGAAAATCAAAACTGTTAAGAGATATCATTTTACTCTAGTTAGAATGGCTGTTATCAAGACAAAAAGTAGCAAATGCTGGTGAGGATGCAGAGAAAGAGGAACTCTTTTGCACTGTTGGTAGAAATGTAAATTAAACAGTATGGCGATTCTTTAGACACTAAAAATAGAACTGTCATATCCATGAGCCTCACTACAGAGCATATATCCAAAAGAAAGTTAGTATGTTGTAACAGCATCTGTATTCATGTTTACTGCAGCACTATTTACAATAGTCAAGATACTGAATCAACCTAAGTGTCTATCAATGGATGAATGGATAAAGAAAATGTAGCATATGTATGCATATATCATGGTCATTAAAAGAGATGAAATCCTGTCATTTGATGCAACATGGACCTCCCTGGACATTATGTTAAACGAAGTAACCCATGCACAGAAAGAAAAATTGCATATTTTCATTCATACGTGGAAACTAAGAAAGCTGACCTCATAGAAGCAGAGAGTAGAATAATAATGATTAGACAGTGGTAGGGATTGGGAAGAGGAAAAGAGAAAAATGTCAATTAGTAGTTACAAAAATACAATTAGATAACACAAATAAACTTTAGTGGTCTATGGCATGGTAGGATATATATATTTAACTATAATTTATTATATATTTGAGAAAAGGTAAAAGAGAATTTTGAATGCTCCCAATGCAAAGTAATGATAAATATTTGAGATAATGGATAAGCTAATCACCTATTTGATCATTATCTATTGTGTTCATGTACTGAAAATTCACACTGAAAAAACATTCATTTTACTGAAAAAAATATGTACAATTGTGTTTCAATTAAAAACAAGGGGGCCAGGTGGTTGTGCAGTGGTAAACTACAGTGTTCTATGAGGCTGATACACAGGGAGGGATTCTGGGTTCACATCTGGAAACCTCTGTGAGTGTACCAGACACAACCACACCCTTGATCCAGGGCTGACCAAGGCTGGGGCTGGATTGTGGAGTCAGAGTCAGGATTCTATGGATGGATACTGTCTGTCTCTCTGTCTCTTTTGCTCCTGGGACAAAAAAATAATAAAAATAAACTTGAGATAAAAAAATTGATTTTATATAGAAAATGAAATCTTTATAATTAGAAAAAAAACTTAACAATGAATTGCAAGAGCCTTGAAGGCCTTTATTATTTACTTACTTACTTACTTACTTATTAGTTCATTTCCAAGAAATACTCAGAATGAAATCCTTCTTCAATGTAAGCTGGCTTCTCTTTCCTAGAACTCACAGGGACCTAAATCTTGATCTTAGTCTCACAGTCCCACAGTTAATTCCCCTCAAGATGGTCCCTAGGTTAAGAAAAGAAACATCTTCTGTGTATGTATAGACATAAGAATATTTCAAATATACACCTTTACTCTATTTCTAGAATAATAATTTTTTGGCCAAGCAAAAAGAAAGTTTTATTCAGTATTCTGTTTGCATAGAACAAGGCTCTCTCCCTCTAATTCAAGTGGAAGAAAAAGCTCAGTTTTGCAACTGGGGATGCATTCACTTGTTCAACATAATCATTCTGAATATGTGCTATAATCCAGAGCCTCTGCTGGATCTAGACATAGTGCCTTTCCTCTGGGGGATGAGCACATCAGTAATCCTTAGCCACACAAATAAATGTGGATCCAATTGTGGTCACTGTTACGAGAGATACATGGCACTCTAGCTTGTATGAGAGACCCACAGAACCAAGAACCTGGTTTTTGTTGATATGTTTGTTACATTCATCTTATTTTTGGTGGTACTGAGGGAAAACTGAAAGGGGTCAGGGGAACCAAGAAATCTTTCTGTGAGCAAGTGTCTTCAGTTTAGATTTAAGCATGGCAGGGGCTTTATTAGGTGAAAGTGGTACAGACAAAGGATATGAGGTTGCAGGCCATTGGATTAGGAGGTAAGAATAAAAAAAGTCAACATAACATGCTAACTCAAGCTGGAGACTGGCTTAGAATCCAGGGGATCTACACTGAAAGCAGAAAGTCATGTTCTCCTTTCTGTACCTGCACTCTCTAGTACATTCGTGCTGGTCACTGTGCTGATAGGCACTGAAAATGCCTCCTGCCCAAACCCAGGTATGCTGCTGGTATTGAATACTACATATGTCCTCAAGCTGATCCCATTGTCACAAATGATCGTCACACAGAAGGTCTGTGGGCTGCCCCTGTGAATGCTGTGGCTCAGATGAATGTATTATTATACATTACGTGTCAGCTTTTTCAAGCCGTTGAGCCTCTGGTAAGCTATCTCTGAATCTATTCAGAGTCCAGGGATCTTTATGTGCTAGGACAGCCTTCCAGTCTTTACGTGTTAGACAGTCCAGGTGGAGACGTGCCTACTCTAGAGAGGTCATCTGATAGGAAAAACCAAGTCACCAGTGCATTTTTAGGCACCGCAACATGGAGCACCTGAATGCCAGACCCAGACATGGCTGCTTGTGGGATTGGATTCTGGCCCTCTCTGGTGCAGAAGGGGTGCAAGCTTATGATGAAAGTCAGGTCATTTGGGGCCACGCATTGGTGTGAAGTCCGCATGAAGTCTCTTTTGAAAGGAGAGGGTGCTGGATGGGCACGGTGATAATTATATTCCTTCCCGTTTTCATTTTTTTGAAAGGTATTTATTTCCAGTTAATATAACATCTCTGGTTGAAGCCTCTCTTTATCTTGACTACAGCATTTCCATGGTTCTAGAAGTTAATTTTTAATTGTTTTTTCAGAGAAACTCTTTTAGTGGCCTTTATTTCAAGGACTATAAATAGGGACATGAGGGCTGGCCTCTTAGCATTGCAGTTATGCCCTCTGCATTGAGAGCTGGATCCCACAGGGCCCACCAAAGTTGGAATCCTAGCTTTGCTGTGAAAAAGACAACCAGCATGTGGTGTATGTCTGTGCCCCAAATCCACACAGGATGGAGAAATGGAGGAAAGAATATTGTGGCATGACCATGCCCTGGGGCCAGGGCGGCAGAAAGTCTTTTCTGTCTCTCTCTCTCTCTCTCTTCCTAAGTCAAATATGCACTTCTGGCAAATAATTAATCAATCAATCGCAATGGAATCAATTTTCCCAGAATCTGAGAAAAACGGGGATTCTTGAAAATGCCCAGACAGCTTAAAACATGGTAGTCAAAAGCCTGTAAACATGAACTTGTAGGTATAGGTCTCTCAGAAACTTTCATCTTTATTTTTTAAAATTTTATTTGTTATCATTTTTAAATTTGCTATAGGGCATTTGTGCTCACCAGAGAGAGAGGGAGAAAGAGAAAGAAAGTGAGAAAGCAAGTCATAGATCTGAGACTCACACCACGTTGGCCACGTGGAGTCCAGCACCTTACCCACCACACTACCTGCTGGCCAGAGATTTTCATCTGTCAATAAAATTTTGGCTGTGTTCCCAGATCCCATCAGAGGAGATGGGCAAATCCCAAGAGAGTGTTTGTACCCAGGTTAGAACAACAGTACAAACCACACGACTCTCTACAAATTGGATCATTTCTCTGACTACTGTGGTGTTTACTGGTTGGCAGCCTCACTCTGGATTCCCTCTCCTGAGGACTGTGACTACAGCATTTCCATGGTTCTAGAAGTTAATTTTTAATTGTTTTTTCAGAGAAACTCTTTTAGTGGCCTTTATTTCAAGGACTATAAATAGGGACATGAGGGCTGGCCTCTTAGCATTGCAGTTATGCCCTCTGCATTGAGAGCTGGATCCCACAGGGCCCACCAAAGTTGGAATCCTAGCTTTGCTGTGAAAAAGACAACCAGCATGTGGTGTATGTCTGTGCCCCAAATCCACACAGGATGGAGAAATGGAGGAAAGAATATTGTGGCATGACCATGCCCTGGGGCCAGGGCGGCAGAAAGTCTTTTCTGTCTCTCTCTCTCTCTCTCTTCCTAAGTCAAATATGCACTTCTGGCAAATAATTAATCAATCAATCGCAATGGAATCAATTTTCCCAGAATCTGAGAAAAACGGGGATTCTTGAAAATGCCCAGACAGCTTAAAACATGGTAGTCAAAAGCCTGTAAACATGAACTTGTAGGTATAGGTCTCTCAGAAACTTTCATCTTTATTTTTTAAAATTTTATTTGTTATCATTTTTAAATTTGCTATAGGGCATTTGTGCTCACCAGAGAGAGAGGGAGAAAGAGAAAGAAAGTGAGAAAGCAAGTCATAGATCTGAGACTCACACCACGTTGGCCACGTGGAGTCCAGCACCTTACCCACCACACTACCTGCTGGCCAGAGATTTTCATCTGTCAATAAAATTTTGGCTGTGTTCCCAGATCCCATCAGAGGAGATGGGCAAATCCCAAGAGAGTGTTTGTACCCAGGTTAGAACAACAGTACAAACCACACGACTCTCTACAAATTGGATCATTTCTCTGACTACTGTGGTGTTTACTGGTTGGCAGCCTCACTCTGGATTCCCTCTCCTGAGGACTGGTGTTTTCTTTACTCTGTCATTCTTTTCTTCCTCTTAGGAAACCCTCAGCAAAGACAGAAATAGAACTGCTTTTCATGGCTTGATTTTTCAGAAGTTGGTTTCAGAATGGATTTGTAGGAGACTTTGTATTTCTGCCAGCTCATTACATTTTGAGTAACATTATCAGACATAGAACTTAAGTTTTTAAAATAGAAATTTAAGCAGTTCTATGAAAGAACAACTTGTCTAGATCATGATAACACCTTGTTAAATTGAATAGATCCTTGTCTTAGCTGCTAAGTAAGTTAATGTTCCCTTAAAATATCATTCATTTGAGAAACACCAGGAATAAGGATATTTTTTTTTCTCTTTACACTTAACTCCAGCTTCATGGAGATTATTAATTTTATTAAATACATCCCAGAACCCTTTAACATTTTGTCAATTTCTACAGCATAATACCCCATGTCTTTATATGATATGAAAAATCTCTCACAATCTGGTCAAAGCCTTAATCTGGCATTACCCCCCAATGCCCCCTCTGTTCCCGGCACCATGAACACCAGCCAAGCTACACTATGCATGAATCCCAATGCGTGCTCTGCTTCTCAACATCCCTAGTAATTTAAACTTTTGTCTCCTCATCCTAGGATCTTGTAACTTTTCTCCATCTAACAGACCTCTCCTGAACCTCTCTCTTTCTTCCCCATTTCTTCTGCATAGCGTTAACTCACCTGATTCTACTTTAGGACTGAATTCTAATTTAAGATATTGGTTTGCATATTTTTTTATTACCAATGAGCACTAGAGGGCCGAGATGATGTTGAATTCATATTTGTCTTTGACGGTTAGAAATAACAGATGTTTGAAGAAAACTACACTATCTTTATCTTCTGCCTATACTTTTCTCTTGTTGCATATTCCCAATTTCTTAAAGCTTTCATATATTATTCAGATCCATTCACCATCTGGGTGTCTTGTCTTTTAATATACTTTCATTTGCTTATGCCTGTTAAATGAAGTTATCTGGGATTGGAAGGACAATAAGTGAAATGTGGTTTGTAGACCTTAGAGAGAGTTCTGAAAGACATTCCCATTCTTTTGTGTGTTTGTTTTGCTATAGGACACATGTGCTCATGTGTGCGCATGTGCAAGAGAGAGAGAGAAAGAGAGAGAGGAAAGTGAGACATTATCCCCCAGTGTGGGTGGCCATGCTGCAATCCCTTCATCTCCATTCCCCTCTCAGAATTTTGTGCATGCATACACAGTTGGTGTGATTTTCTAGCTTTTGGGTCTAGTACACAACCAACATCGGCTATGGGTGATCCAGTTGCGTGAACCTCCGCAATACTGCTGATCCCAGGACAATCCCATTCTTAGCTGTTCTTTCTTACAGCTGCCATGGATTCTGACTTTTTTTTTGGACTAAAGAAGGAAATGGTGCTGGCCAGCCCCATAGTGCAGCAGTTAAATGTTGTCCATTTAGTCAAATTTCACATGGCAGACCATGCAGCTTAAAAAACATGCAGTGAGTGTGTGTGTGTGTGTGTGTGTGTGTGTGTGTGTGTGTGTGTGTGCATGCCCAAAATCCTGACTGGATGGAGAAATGGAAGATGAGGGATTGCGGACTACACTCCACTGGGGAGCTGCTCACTCTCTCTCCCTCTCTGGTAAGTGTACGTACCCTCTAGCAGTCACAAAAAGAAAGGAAGGAAAAAGATAAGTGGACAATGTGTGTTTCTGCCGCTACTGCAATTGGCTTTGAATTCTTGTGTTCTGCTTCCTGGCCCAGTCCCAGCTGTAGAAGTCCCAATCCAAAGGAAATCTAAACCAAAAGGCAGAGTTAAATCTTACCTTACCGTCACCATCATGCCTGTCATTGGTGTTCTAAGCTGAGTAGTTCCAGTTTTGTTTATGTTGTTTTTATTGATGTTGTGTGGTATTGCTTGAAAGTGAACAATTACAACAGAGTGTTTTGATTTTGAAGTTTTAAGTCATATGTATATTGATGAGCAACATCTTTTAGACAAAACTGTAACACAAGCACACATTTTAAACCAAATTAAAACCAATAAAATGTTTGTAAATTGAATTAAATAGTTCTTCCTTATTCCTAGCATAGTGTAAATAGCCACTTGACTTGGGGAAGTAACCATTGTCTCTGTTACGCTACAAATAGTGTAGCTTGCAAAACCAAATGAGTGACTTCGCTGCCAAGTTCGGAACTCACATTGGAGTATAATGGTCTAAATGTAGACCACATTTCTTCCCATATCCCAATTAGATTGAAATGTTGTTTCTACTGTAACAGCATAACATTTCATCCAAATATAAGTGTGCTTGGAAACTCATAAGCTCTTCTTGTACTTTGGGAATAGACATGGCAATATTGATGAATATATATATATATACTAATACACTTTTACATGTGCATTTATGTTTATGAGCAATTATTCTTTCAAATGCTAAGTTTAACTGACAAAAGGCCATAAGTGAGGCATGGATTTTGTGAATAAGAATAGAATGTGCAACATGCAATGTGACTTAGCCCTGTGGGCTTCCAGGGAAGAACCCACTTCCCCGTGTGAAGGGTAGAGTTGTCAGTAGTGACAATAATGCTCTTAGAAATGAAAACTAGGTTGTGCTCACCAGTGTTTTACTGACAGTGCCACAATGCCTTCAGGGATAAAATGCAAGTGTTGTGTTACAATTCATCTTATGGTTTTTGTGTTTCAATAATTTATCTTCATAAAACACCAATGACAGCTCATATTCCATTGTTCCTGGGAGTGAAATATGATGTGTTTGTAACATGTTTTGGGGATTCACTAACTATGGCTGTGTACACATAATTTGTAATCAAGTTCATGCATGAATAGCTGAAATATAAACAGGAGCATTTAAGGCTATCTCAAAATCAGATTGAATTCTCTACTTATATAGTTCATAGCAGGAGAGTTCAGATATATGTAATAATAAGTCTTTGGTAAGTATCTGAGGAATTCAGAAAAGGAGAAAAAAAAATCTATGTGGAGACCAAAAAGAGAAAAACCATAGCATTACAATGCTAAAGATAAGACTGAATAAATATAAATTTTCAGACACAAATCACAGAATAAAGTACCAAAGTGAGAATAAAAATTCTGAGTCCAGCAGATGGTGTAATGATCACATCACCGGACTCCACGTAGCTGACTGCAGTTCAAGTCCTGGAACTTGTGTGTGATACTCCAAATCTCAAGAGGAGAAAAGAGGAGAAGGAACTGTGGTACGGCCATCCCCCCAGGGGGTGATTTCTTGCTCTCTGTATTTCTCTATCTCACCAGAGAGTGCATGTGCCCTATAGAAAAAAATCCTATTTTAATACTTTTTTAGCTGCTTAGTTGAGTCATTTTTCCTCTGATTTTGGGTATTGAATGAGATTTCAATTTCTAAAAATAACATTGAATATATATTACACACATTGTAAGTGTATTTATTTGTGGTGATGTTCTATTCATGGACTTAAAATGTTTTACTTGGTCAATAGCTATTAATATTTTTTAAAAACTCCAATTATGCCACTTCTTCACTTCATAAACTTCCTACCGAAAACTTCTAAACTGCTATTCCTACCAAAAACTTCTAAACTGCTATACAGGGTCCTTCATAATCCAGCTTCAAGCAGTACCTCCTGTTGTATCTCTCATTCCATATCATGAGTTGTGTGCATAATCCACCTGTTCATTCAACAAACATGTATTGAACATTTACACCACTGGGAATTCAGAGATAAACATCTGTCATGTATCGGAGGAACTTGGGAAGGAGTGGACACCATGCAATCAAAATGGCCTCCTAAGCTTCCATTCCTTAACTCTTGACAATTCCTTTTTTTCAAGCAGACTTACTACCCATTTTCATGAATGGAAACTTTTCCATGAAATCATCAGTAGTGCCTCAGTAATCCATCATTCCATAGTTCCATTGTAATTTCTTTCCTTTAGGACTAGGCACTATCTATTTACTTTTTTATTATCGTTATTATAATTATTATTATTTATTTTTACTTTGTCACAGGGCATGTGTGCCAGAAAGGTACAGAGAGGCAGAGAGAGAGGGAGAAAGAGAAAGCACCTCACATGGAGAATGTTTATGCAACAATCCCTACTCCTCCATTTCTCCCTTCTTTCAGGATTTTGGGCATGCACACAAATATACCTGGCATATTTTTTAAGCCATCAGGTATGAGACTCAAAGTATATGGTTGGCCATGTGGGATCCAGCTTCCTTGACCACCAGGCCATGGACTGGCGCTCTATTTACTTTCATTTTTACATCTCTACATATGCCCACCATAAATCAGTAAATATCTCAGAAGTCAAAGATAATATTTCAGATAGCTCCTATGCCTCACAATCTCCAGTAACTAGAGAACAATCTGTTGAGTGAACAAAATCATTCACATTTACTTAATAGAATCATTTTTATTGTCTCCTTAATCATGTGCCTTCTTAAAAATGTAGAAGGAAAAAGTCTTATTTATCTCATTCATGACTTTAGATATGAAACAAATCATTCTATGATTGAAATTAAAAAAAAAATCTTACTTTTGGGATCAACAGTTGGCATAATGGCTATGTCACTGGACTCCCGTGTAGTTGACCACGGTCTGAGTCCTGGACCTAGTGACTTAAACTCATGCCGGGCATGTGTGCATGTGTGCCCAAGATCCCGAGGGGAGAATGGAAAAGGGATTGCAGCATGGCCATCCCCCCTGGGGGGTGATTTCTCATTTTTTGTCTCTCTGTCTCTCTGTCTTTCTGGCGAGCGCACACACCCTATAGCAAAAACCTCTCCAGAAAAAATAAATAAATAAATAAATAATAAAAACAACTTACTTTCAAAAGATTCACAGCTCATTTCATGCAATTTTTAAAGATTATTCATTTGATGGGACCAGCAGTTAGCGTAATGGCTATGTCGCTGGACTCCCACGTAGTTGACCGCAGTTCGCGTCCCGGACCTGGTGACTTAAACTCACGCCAGGCGCGTGTGCATGCATGCCCAATATCCCAAGAGGAGAACAGAGGAGAAGGGATTGTGGCGTGGCCATCCCCCCTGGGGGGTGATTTCTCATTTTTTGTCTCTCTGTCTCTCTGTCTTTCTGGCGAGCGCACACACCCTATAGCAAAAACCTCTCAAAAAAAAAAGATCATTTATTTGATGAGAGAGAGAGAGACAGAGAGAGACAGAGAAACACCCTCAACAAGGTCTCATCCTGCAACCCTCCTACCCCAACCAGTCTGTCAGAGAGCCACAACAGGCAAATTAAGGCACTCCTTGCATGTACAATCAACCTGGAAACCAACCCCAGCTCTTCCATATGGCTTCCTGCATTACAAAGCATTGCATTACCACTGTGTTATGACAACTTGTCCATTGCAACTTTATATAAAATGAAAATTTTATTTTATAAGAGGAAATAAAACATTTCTATAAAAATTAATAAAAGCAGAATAACTTTCTCCATTATATAGCTATAAAATTTTGGTTTTCATTAATCTCTTATATTAATTCTCTAAAATTATACTTTATCTTTTTGCAAAATGTTAGGTAATAAAAGCTCTATAATTATTTTTTAGAAATGACTCTAAAAATTACAAATTAATGAAATTTATAATTTGTATCTATAACTGGATTTTTTAACTTTACACTCTCAATAAAATGCAGCCTACATTTTTAATTGTAAAATTAAATAAATACAAATTTGTTTCTATCCTGAGTACAGGTCATTATGTATAGCTTATTAGATACATCCATAAATGTATACTTGAAATAAAAATTATAATGGTGGTAATTATAAAAACTGACTCCAGATATAATCACTCTGAAGCTTAACTTTATAATATTGTGTCAAATGTTAGTAATGTTTATCTAAATTTCAATGTTTCATTATAATCCATGTAAATCTATTAGTGATCCACATATTCGAATTTCATATACTGCATTAAAAAGTTTTGTATTGGATGAATATTTTTAAAAATCTATCATTTTCTCCATTAAGGACAATTTTCTCAGAAGGAAAAAAAATACGATTTAATCGTAGGGGCAGGCTATTCATTCCCAAAGATTTGACTCAAATCAAAGACTAAATTTTGCTGAGAAAGAATATATTTCTCGTAATAGATACTCAGTCGACATTTGACAAAAATAGGCAACAGATCTCCAGTGTCATTGTCCATATGCCAATAAGATATCATAATTTTATAAAATCCTTTTTTATCTAACATATAATGTACTTAAAACAGGAACTTTGTCTTCTTCAGTACTATCTCATTGCGTTGACATAGTAAGTGTTACTTTATTAAGTGCCTTGTTAAAGAAAAATCATCTTCCTTAGGCTCCTGGCTGGATGCTACTAGAGCCATGCCAGGATGATCTACCACCACACCACATACCAGGCACTGTTTGAATCCTGGTCAGTTATTCCTGGCTGCCCTATGTTACAGTTAGCAGTGGAGTCAAGCGACGTACAAGTTAAAGACTAAGAATACAATCACTTTGGACTCCTTCCTTGCTTCCTTGAAGTAGTACTACACTTTATCATAATGAGAATGAAAAAGGTTAATGTTTACAAGGTGCTAGGAAGAGATCAATCATCACCTTTACAAGTGGTAGACAGAGAGCTGTCATCGTAAATGTGGACAAAACTGAAATTAAAGGATGCAGGACACTATTTGTTTTTTTAAAATCTGCCTACATAGCAGAACGAGCCAATTAGAGTCCACATGCAAAGTGATTTACAGTGCATTCTAGTGGCGTCTTCACTGTCTTTTATAATATAAATAAGGTCTGGTTGTTTTCAAAATGTATTGTGCTAATTATAAACTATTATACTTCTTTTGAAAGTCCAAGTTTTATTTGAGCCAAAACATTGCCAACATTGGGAAGTCTCTGTTTAAACAGAAAAGAAAATCCCTAGCAAAAAGAGGTGTCCAATTTCTGTTTGCTTCAGTTTCCTTTGAGACTGGTTGGAAAGAAATAAAATAAACAACCAAAGTATATACAGGAAAACAATAGCAGAATCCCTTTTCTGTCTTTGCACAGTTCAGAGACAGAAACAGGGGTCATACACCCTCTAGCAAATCTGCTTCACATTCAGGCATCTCTCACAGCGACTGCAAAAATCTCTGCTAGAAGTCGTGCTCAATAAAATGCAAAAGTGTCTACCAAAATGCCAACATTTTCATTTTGTGTGATGATTGTCTTAAAGAATAACAATATTCAGCTTTTTGTTTGTTTGTTTGTAGCGCCCTTTGGGAAAGAACATTTTCTATTTTAAAAGCCACACAAAGTTTAACTGAAACAGCCTCATTGTTTTCCCTTCCGTGAAGCTAACAAAAAAGACTAATGTATTACTTAATGAAGCTATTCATTGCTTAATAAAAATAAGAATTAGGAACAATAACTGTTTTATTCACATTAACCTTATTTTCATGAATATTCATGGAAGTTGCTCTGATGTACTGTAGTTTTACCACAATTTGCTTAAAAAAAATAAAGCTACTGGGAAATATAAATCCAATGATAGAAAAAGTAACTTACCATTTTTATTGTTATTTTTGAAATTCATGCTAATAATCTATGCTAAACTAATCCACTTAAACCTCAAGTTTTAGAAGATACAAAACTGTAATACCAATGATAGGTAGCAACTCTGGAAAATGTAAAAATATCTTTCACTTGAATTCTATAATCCTGGGTCTTATTCCCAAGTTTTCAATTTATTGGTTGGTATTGGCAAGTCTCCTAACTTTATTTATTTCTTTCTTTTATTTTCAAAATGGAAAGTCACTCTGGCTACTACAGAATGACCACTTATTAGAATTTTAACACTCACAAATAACTTTCTTCATAGTCCACAGCTAATAAAGATGGAAAAAGATCAATATAATACACCTCTAGTACAAGATTCTCAAACCAACTATCAGCATGCGATGTAGGCCATCTCACATATCACTCATGAAGCTTGCCCTGTAAAGTGGGTAAATCACCAAATTTAAAAAAATTTATATGCCAAAAGCTTATTTGAAATAATATTCTTTAAAGATAATAGGTATATTAAGAATGTATGGACTATGAGGCCAATAACTTTATTTTTAATATATTTTTAGGGTCCTAGGCATTGCCTGACACCTGGTATTGAATAAATGAATGAAGTAATCCACTGAATATATCTTTTACTATATTCATGGGATATTTAGTTCATAACTACATTCCTTATGAGTATGTGCTTCATGAATATATTCATTAAAATACTAAACCTATGACCCTTAGCTTTTGATAAATTGAACAATCCTTAAAATACTACTAATATATTCATACTTATTGAATATATTTAAGAGAAATACGTTCATAAATATATTCATAAGAAGAATACATTCATATTCATTGAATATGCTTAAGAAAAATATTTTTAACATAATTATTGGATACACTGGTAAATTTGGTAAATTTGGTGAATTAGTTACTCATCAATTAATTGTTTGAACAATTATTTTTTGATGAATATACTTTTTAGAGAATTGGTTTAAGTGACTGGATCTAGAGTCCCTTTTTGTGATCTGTAATCGTCAACAGATAGACTACTACCCCTCATACCTGTGGGCACGGATGGCCTCCTGGGAAATCTCCAGTGGAAGATAGGAAGGATCCCCATCTTCCAAAGGGAGTGGCTAAGAAGTCAAGGACTACTTCACCCTAAGAGTTACTTAGTCATCTCATTCTGACTTAGTTTTACCTAGTTCCCCATGAATTCTTTTTCTTTTTAATCCTCCATGTTTTTTATTTGTTTGTTTGTTTGTTTGGGACTTGAGGGAAACAGTGTCTTTATCTTGGAAAGATTTAGTGAGTACGACACCTTAGTACTTGTTAAGATTGAGCTAGATACCAAGGGGACACGTTTATTTTAATTATTAGACTGGGAATACACTTTACAGAAATCAGTAGTAGTGAACAGCCACATGAAACATCCTTTCCCACGTACTGTATGCCATTCCAAGTTTAGAAACCTGACTACCAAATGGCTAGACTACTCATGGATAGTCACTGTCATTGTGAGCCAGTCTTTGATGAAATTCTCTCTCAGGTATTTGAGAACAACAACAACAAAAAAAATTGATAACTGTCAAACTAATTAAACTATGATGATGGTGAGATTGTAAGGACTGAGTATTAGGATATTCAAGCCATCTGATTATACCTTTTAGTCCTAGAGATACAAAGAAGGTGAGCTTCAGAAGAATGAAAATGAGGAAAGCTTAAGAGAAAATTTAAATGAAAGAAAGATGGCAGACATTATTCGATTTAGAAAGAAAGCAAAGGGCCCAGCAAGTAGTGTGGTGGTTAATGTGTGGAACTCCCACATGGCTCACTATGGTTTGAGTCTTGGACCTGGTGGCTTGAAAATCACAACGGGGGCTTGTGCATAAGTGTGTTCCCAAAATCCTGAGAGGAGAATGGAGGAAAAAGTTTGCCAAGTGGTAATCTTCCATAGGGGGGACTACTCACTTTCCTTCTCTCTATCTCTTTCTGTCTCTGAGTACACATACACTGTGGCAAAAACCTTAAAAAAGAAAGAAAAATAGTGATTTATTTTATGAGTTTAAAAGGTCTTGAAAGTGTCTTGCAGTCCTCTTCAAAGTTTTAATAAGGCTTTTGTCAATCTTACCATAGTCCCATACTAGTACCTTCTTTTTCTTGTATACATTATAATTCATGCAAATTGGTGCATTGATAGCTATGAGTTTGCTAAACTACTAGTGTTTTAATATCATACGACTAAGTGCATACTTCATAAGTTTTAAACACATCTGACATATCTGTCTCATGACTCTTTAAAGATAACAATTAATGCACTAGTTTCTACTTTTCAAGGTATTTCATTAGGTTACACAATAAGCATATTCTTGCCGTGCTTTATCATTTTATTTTCATTTAAACATAATTTGCATATGCAAAAGGCTCATATCATGATTGTATGGCTCAATGAGTTTTTCAAAAAGCTTAACATATCTATGTAAATAACACATAGTTCAAGAAATGGAATATTATGTCCTGGTGCTTAAGGAGCCAGATCCCAGTCAACTAACAGCTTAGTTCAAGTTCTGGGCTCAGCAGTTTATAAAACAGGTCATGTGTGTGAGCACGCAAATTCAAATCCAAAAAGGGAGAGATGGAGGAGAAATGATGGCACAGTATCCATGGCCCATAGGGGAGAGCTTGCTTCCTTTCCCTCTCTCTTTGTCTCTCTCCAGTGAGAGCACACCTCATGCAAATTTTAAGAAAAGAAAGAAAGAAAAGGAAAGAAATAAAACATTACCAGCACTCCAGATTGCTTCTTTGTGTGTGTATTAGTGTGTGTGTGTGTGTGTGTGTAATTTTAATTTCTTTTGTACAGTCAATCACTATACATCACTTAGCTTGTAAAGTTAATTTTCCCAACATGAATATACTTCATACCAGTCCAGTTGAGCATACTATACACATTATCATCAACAGATAATAATCCATTTCTGTGTCCCATAAGTGTCTTGCCTCTCTATTCTCCTTAATGTATCCAGATTGTTTATAATTTCAGTTATTTATTTTCAGTAGAGGGTTGTCAATCTAGCAATCAGCTCTAAGCAATGCTCCCAAAATAAACTACTCTGAAAAATAGTAATAATTGTGAAAAAAGGTTTTATATTTGAATCTAACCTAATCTTTTGACAAGACCTGTCTTTTTAATAAGAAAATGATATCATATGACTATGCACACATTTATGTAAATACATGTACAATCCAGCATATGTACATGATACCAATTCATGAAACCATAATTAGTAACAAGTAAGAATTTTTTAATTTTATGCTATGAAAAAAAGCATTACTCTTTAAAACATTTTCATACTTTTAAGCTTGAAACATATATCTATCACATTTAGGTTAAAACTCATAAGAAGTGGCTAGATAGTATAAACTGATAACTCAAATATATGTGGAACTTCAGCTATGTAGGTATTCTTTGCTTTCTTTTTTTTTTTTTAATTTTCTAGAGATTGTGTGGACTCACCAGAGAGAGACAGAGAAAGAGAGAAAGAAATTGAGAACACAGTCCCCATGAAGGATGGTCACACCACAATTCCTTCTCCTCCATTTTCCTTCTCCTTTTGAGATTGTTGTAGACACATGCACACACTCTTGGCATGTTTTTCAAGCCACCATTCAGGAACTCAAACCACACAGTCAGCCATGTAGGATCCAGTCTCCTTAGCCATCATGCCACCAGCTGGCCTTAAATACTGTTTTATGTGTTGGCTATAACATTTCCCATTCATGGTTTGCCACTTAAAGTAAGAAAAGCTATCAAAAGGGCAACTGACACTCAAAAAGGTTTGCTGTTGGCTCAGCTGAAGTAGCACAGACTGTAGAGTACCATGCTGCAGTGCTGGAGCCACGTGACAAACTGGGGTTCAAGTTCCCAGTGGATCTCATCCCGACTGACTGTGAGTGGATCAAAGAAGGCATAATGAGACAATGTCAAGGTACTTCCCTATCTTTGTCTTTCTCTCTCTCCCAATAAAAATTAACTTAAGAAAAAAAGAGAATTGTTGTTGAATTGAAGATTGTAGAAGAGGGGTAGTTGTAGAAATACTGGGAGGCATGCCCTTCATGGTCCAGTTTTTATTAATAGTGTAGCTGGAGGAAGTGACATTGAGCTGCCCTACACAGGAGCTGACCCCATGCTAGAAGTCAGGTAGAAGAACAGGTCGCAGTGAGGTCAGCAGAAAAATAGCTACTTGTAAAAGGTAGGAACTGAGTTTTTTCCCCAGATCTGCAGAGGAAGTGCATTATCTGGGCATTTCCTCTGAGTAAAGGATGAAAATTATTCAGTGGCAAGTATAAAAACAGTAAATTCCATTAAAGGGCAGTAATGCAGAATTATCTGGAATGAGAAACTATGGTTTTATTAGGCATTTTATGATGTAATTTAAAAATAATGATTTCTAGTCAAATCATAAAGGATTGTACCTGAGCATAATATTTTAAGATATCTTTTCCATGCCAGGACCCTGGTCATGATGACTCTGTGAACTTGGAGATTTCTGACACTATGAGTAGCCAGACAGTCTCTTTAACTTACACACAGCTCTCTCACTGGAGTGATCCATCTACATACCTAGATATAAACAGGCTCTATTTTAAAGAAAACCACTTAAATTCATAGCTCGGTACATTCAGAATGTATATTGTTTTAAATAAAGCCATTCTCAAGTTTCTGACAATTTTTAATTTTAAGCTTTTATGTTATTATACGAAATTAGAAAAGAACCAAATGGTGGTGTAGCAACAACACAATAGGACTCACGTAAGATCCCAGGCTTACCTCTTAGGGCCTCCCTACACATACACAGGGCCGTGAATATGCATGTGCCCGTGATCTGGGCTGGCTGAACTGGAAGTGGATCTCAGAATGGCAACCTCATCAGGTTCTCTTTGTCTCTCTCATGAAAAAGAATGACTATATAAACTTTTAAAAAATGAGAAAATGAATTCAAGAATTCCTATTATTGTTTCTACTACTCTTTCTCTAAAATATTCTTTTTGCATTACTTCTATAACACCAATGTGACAGAATTGAAAAACAGTCATTGGCCAATAGCACTCCATAGCTTCTTTTTTCTTTAATGTGTAAGAGGACAGAAACTATGTGCCTTTGAACCATGGAAAAGAGTTAAAGTAATCTGGAATCATTTTCTGAACAGTTATGCCAGCTTTGATGGTGGGCACCAACACACCAAGAGTAGAGTACTTGACAAGGGGATGGAGAGTAGGAAATACCTACATTTCAGTGGGTTCTTTTCCAGGATCACCAGTTGTATATCAAAACCATCTCAGCTACTCTGCCTTCTCCATTTATTTTTCATTTCTTCTTACTAAGCTATAAACGCTAACTTATAAAATATAAAGAAATGGTTTATAGAAATTACAAAGTACATAAAAATACTTTGGTCCTATTAAAATGTCAAGACAAACTTAGTATCTGAATTATAATATTTAGTTTTGCATCATTGAGAGTGTCTAACATAGGTATAACTGCAGAAAAAGTTAAAGGAATTGATTTGAATATCCTTGTCATTGGACAGTGTTAATTTCTAGAAAATAACAACAACAAAAAAAGATGATTTTATGACTTAAATAGAACAATGTTGCACTTATCAGATATATGTGAAGCAAAAATAAAGGATTGAAAATAACTTAGTCAAAATAAGTTGGTCAATTTAAATGCAAAGAATAGAGACAGCCTCCTAGCACAGTGGGAGCCAGGTCCCACATGGTTGACCATGATTCAGTCCAGACCCTGGTGGCTCAGGGAGCAAGCCCAGTCCATGTGCATGCATCGCAGGATGCTGACAGGATGAGGAAGTGGAGAAGGGGTTGTGTGACCAGGCTCCATTGGGGGGTGCTTTCTCTTTCTTGCTCTTTTTCTTTCTGTGAGCAGAAGCATTCTCTAGGAATTGAAATAAATAAATAAATAAACTGAAATAAATTATAGTATTAATATTCATAAGAATTTATTTTCCTAAAGTGGCATCACAACAATTTCAAAACTATAAATTTCAATTTGGCACAGAAACAAAACAATGACTGTAAACAATAATAACTAATAGTTAAATTTAAAACCAACTGGAATACATATTTTAAAAACAAGGTAAGGTGCCAAAAATAAAATCTATAAGTGTTTAAACAGAAAAAAAAAGGAAAATAAGAAAAGTAACCTATTAAAAAGATGTATTCTCATTGCTCAGTGAAGTCAGGTAATAAAATTGAAGGATAATGGCTTATACAAGAAGACTTTAAAAGATTTGTGGTGAAACAGAATTGAAATGTGAGTTTATTTTAGTGAGAAAAAAAAAAAGAAAATTTAAATCCATGCTGTTCTTTTATAATACTTGGTTCCATGAAATCTTTGAAGAGCCCTTCAAATAAACTAGGATTCTTTCACTGAGAAAAGACTGAAACTACTAATATTGTATGAAATTTGGGGTATATTATAATGAGTAAAGTCATGTTATATATTGTGTTTCCCATCGTTTGAGAATACAGGAAACAAAACACATAGAACATTTTTATGACCTCAGAAGGTTCCTGTGCCCGCTCAGTTCATTCCATTTGTGTGAACCCCTCCATAGTTAGCCAGTATTCCGATTTCTATCACCATAAATTAGTTTTGCCTGTTCTCAAATTTCAGATAAAAAGATTTGTAGAGGGACCAGCAGTTAGTGTAATGGCTATGTTGCTGGACTCCCATGTATTCGACCACGGTTCGCGTCCCGGGCCCGGTGGCTTAAAACTCACGCCAGGCGCGTGTGCGTGCGTACCCAAGATCCCAAGAGGAGAATGGAGGAGAAGGGATTGCGGCATGACCATCCCCCCTGGGGGGTGATTTCTCGCTTTCTGTCTCTCTGTCTGGCGAGCGCATGCGCCCTATAGCAAAAACCTCTCAAAAAAAAAAAAAAAAAGATTTGTAGAGTGATATTTTTGTATCTACATGTTTGGTTTTTTTGTTTGTTTGGGTTTTTTTTGGAGAGGTTTTTGCTATAGGGCGCATGCGCTCGCCAGACAGAGAGACAGAAAGCGAGAAATCACCCCCCCAGGGGGTATGGCCACGCTGCAATCCCTTCTCCTCTGTTCTTCTCTTGGGATCTTGGGCACGCACGCACACGTGCCCGGGGTGAGTTTTAAGCCACCGGGTCCGGGACGCCAACCATGGTAAACTACGTGGGAGTCCATCGACATAGCCATTATGCTAACTGCTGGCCCCCGTGTCTACATGTTTTTATGCAACACAACATTTTAAAAATTATTCACAATGAGCCAGTCCATGGTGCACATGGATCCCAAATGACAGACTGCGTGGTTGAGTTCTGGCAACTTGTGACACGTTCAGCATGTGTGTCCATGCATGTCAAAAATCCTGAAGAGACAGTGGAGGAGAGGGGATTGCAGCATGGCCATTCCTCATGAAGGATACTTCCACATTTTCCTTCTCTATTTCTCTCTCTCTCTTTATCTCTCTCTTCTTCTCTTTGTCTCTCTCCAGCAAGCACATGTACCCTCTGGCAAAAAGAAAAAAAAAAGGAAGAAAAAGAGAAACAAAAAATAAATATCTATATTGTTGGTTATATTTCTAGTTAATTATTCTTTATTTCTTAATAACATTTCCTTGTTTGAATATGCACTGTATGAACATTCTATTATTTCTCATTTGGGACTCTTTTGAATAAAGCTGTCAAAGCATTGCTGCATGAACATTCTTGAGACTTAAATTTTTATTTTGGTGAATAATATTTAGAAGGAGAATGAGAGGAGGTTGGGTCATAGAATCAATACCTTTTTTACTTTATTTTTTAAAAAATGCCAAAGAGCTTTCAAGAGTGGTTGTGCAGTAGCAATTATAGGGATTCAAATTGCTCCATATTATTGTCAGTCCTTTTCATTTTTAAGCACTGAAATGGGTGTACACTAGTGTATCACTGTTTTAATTTCTACTGACCAACAGTGTCAAACACTTTTCCATGTATTTGTAGGTAATCCATTTTTATTTGTGTTATAATTTTTATCTGTTTTGTCTTTTATCTATTGATTTATAGACTATTTCAGTATATTTTTGTATAGTCCACGTTCAGATAAGTATGTTGCAGGTATTTTCATCTGATCCCGTCTTGCCTTGAATTTTCTTAACCATTTCTGTCAAACAAGAGCTTTTAACCTTTTATCTTACTTTATTTTTATATTTCATTTTATTTTATTTGGTTTGCTATAGAGTGTGTCACTCGCCGAGGAGAGACAGAGAGAGATAGTGAAAAATCAGCTCCCAGGAAGGTTGAACATGCCACAATCCTTTCTCCTCTTGGGATTTTGGGCAGGCGTGCACATGCAGCCAGTGTGTTTTTCAAGCTGCTGGATCCATGACTCAAACCACGCAGTTGACCATGTGAGGTCTAGCCACCTTTACTACCATACCACCAGCTGGCCCTTACTTTATTTTTATTTTAATTGACACATTATTGGCATATTTCTGGGGGGCAGTGTGATGTTTCTTTTATTTTTTATTTTTTATAAGCCATCGCCTTTATTTTGGAGTAACACAAAAAGACTAACTTCACATAGAGAAACTCAGTTTATGTACAATAACAACATGAATTTTGAGAAGTATAAACTGCCAACTAGGTATTTCTATAATGGAATAGATATTTTACAATACGATCAAATTTTACACATGGCCTCAAAACTGAAGGACAATTTAAATTTAATCTTCTATACACCAACATTATGCACAGTGTGATGTTTTGATACATGTATACAGTGCATAATGATCAAATTAGAGTAAGTGGCATACCCATCATCTCGACCACTTATCATGTCCTGTGGTAGGAACATTTAAAATCCTCTCTGCTATCTACTTTGAAATATACAATGTATTTATTGTTAGCTATAGTTGTCTTTCTGTACAATAAAACACTAGAACTTATATCTCCTATATAACTATAAACTTGTATTCATTGACCAAAATTTTAAAATTTTATCACGTGATTGTGAGACCCACAGGGAAATCTTTGTCAACCTCAAAACCCTGAATATATTCTGTTTTCTTTCAGAAACTATTGTTCTTAAATCTAAAACCCAGCTAGAATTTTTCTGTTGTTGTTTTATTGTGTAAAGTAGAAATCAAAGCGCATTTTTTCTATATGTATCCAGTTGTTCTAGCACTATTTAAAAAAAAAACAACAACAATAACAACAAAAAAGTCTTTCTCTATTGAATTAGTGTCTTTGTCAAAAAAAAAAACACTCTGTCTATCTATTTATGATCTCTCTCTGGATTAATATAGCTTTGTAGTGAATCTTAAAATCAAGTAATAAGTCTTTTAATTTTGTCTTTCATTTCTGATTATGTTGAATATTTAAGAATTTGCATTTTCTTAGAAATTTTAAAGCCTTACATATTTCCATGAAGACTATTGTTGGAATTTTGTTTAAAGTTGCATGGCATATTCCATTTTTTAGCAATTTGATTTCTCTCAATAATGATATGGAGATATCAGTGTAGAACTTTAATATCTTCCCAAATAATTCTAGAATGTATAAAATGAGATTAGATTCACTGACCTAGGTCTTTTCTTTCTGAGAAGATTCTGAGTACCTAAGAGAAAAGCACAAAACAAAAATCTCCCTATAGATTCTACAAAATAACTAGTGGCCATTTCCAGCAAAATACGTTTTAAAAAAGTCATGCAATATGCTTTCTCCAAAGCATCTGTCCTTTTCACATAGTTTATTCAAAGCAAAGGCATGGACCAAAGTGATGTTCAGTCTTTATACCCATTCAGAAAAGCATTCATCAGTTTCTTTCTTTTTTTTTTTTTTTAAGGATTTGCCTGCTTAAATAGTTGATTATATTTTATCTGATATTTTACAGAATTATTTTTATTTAATTTGATTTATTATTAGTATTATTTTCTTAATGTGCTATAGGGCACATAAGCTCATCAGACAGTCAGAAAGAGAGAGGAAAAGTGAGAAAGCAAGCCACCAGGTCCAGGACTTGAACCACAGTGGGCCATGTGGGAGTCCAGTGTCTCAACCACCACGCCACTTGCTGGCCCCACATTTTATCAGATTACAATCAATAAAATTTATGAGGTGGTTTAGATTGGCATGTGAAAATGGGCACTATTGGGACCAACTGATGGTGTAATTGTTACATCACTGAATTCCCATGTAGTTTACCGTGATTTGACTCCCAGACCTGGTAGCTTAAAACATGCCAGGCATGTGTGTGTGCATGCGTGCCCAAAATCCCAAAAGGAGAATGAAGGAGAAGGAATTGTGGCCATCCCCCCTGGGGGGTGATTTCTTGCTTTCTATCTCTGTCTTTCTCTTTCTCTCTGGCGAGCACATGCACCCTCTAGCAAAAATCTCTCTTTCAATATAAAAAAGAGCGCTATTAAATTTGATCAATTTTCTTATTATATGGAATTTACATAGATAATATAAGAAGTAGTACTTGATATATTCATATAGTAATGTATATTCTTTTCATTGCATAAATATATAATTGATAACTTAAAGATACATTCTCAGCACATTAGAGAACACTGCAACTACCTAAAGATGAATTCATATGCAGGAAATTTTTCTCTTAAGACTGAATTGAGCAAGACTGAAAATTCTTGTCACTGTAATTTTACTTGAAGCATTTTCCAACAGATGTTACATCTTAGTTTACTACTATATTTTAAATACTTTATTTTTTCAATATTCATTAAACCAGTCTTTTCTTCTTGTCTCTAATAAGAGCAACATCTGTTTCTTCTTGTTCAATCAAAGCAACTACCTCAAGAGTCTTACTTTAAAAATAATACCATTAGAAAGACAGCATAGATAAAATATGCTTCATTAACATTTTACATTTGCATAAGGAAGAAGATTTTTAACAATTATAAGTTAAGGAGATGCTAGAGAAAATATTATAAAACAATTTAGTTATCTTACGGAAAAAAAATAAGATCAGAAGTTAGAATCTAGTCAAAGATATTAGTTCTGGAGTCCAGCTGGTGGGTTGGTGGTTAAGGCAGCTGAATCTCCATGGCCAGTTGTGTGATCTGAGTCCCAGACTCTTTGGCTAGAAAAACATGCAGGATATGTGCACGTGTGTCCAAATTCCCAAGAGGGAAATGGAGGTAAAGGGATGGTAGTGAATAGCCACCAGGGGATGCTTTCTCACTTTCTCTTCCTCTCTCTGGTGAGCATGTGTACCCTATAGCTCAATAAATAAATAAATAAATACATAAAATAAAATAAAATAGAGTTGGCTTTAGTTTAAAACCCTCTTTTTAAAAAATACCAGTTTCAGGACCAGCTCTTGGCATAATTGATATGTCACTGAACTCCCAGGTAGTTGACCGTGGTTCGAGTCCTGGATCCGGTGGCTTAAACTCTCGCCGGGCGCATGTGCGTGCTTGCCCAAGATCCTGAGAGGAGAATGGAGGAGAAGGGATTATGGTGTGGCCATCCCCTCTGGGGGGGAGGGTGGATGATTTCTCGCTTTCTGCCTCTCTGTCTCTCTCTGCCTTTCTGGTATGTGCACATGCCCTATAACAAAAACCTCTCCAATAAATAAATAAATAAAATAAAAATACCATTTTTCCTTTAAAATGAACTGTCAAAAATTTTTGTTACAACTTACTGAATAATTGAAGATGTCTACTATAAAGTAACATCAAACAATTTTTAAGTGAAAAACTAAATTGAAAATGTTGAAATAGTATATATTTTTTAAAACAAAGACACTGATAATATGTACTTCAGTTTACATCAGTCTTCTCAAAGTTAGTCACTGTGCATAGTCCTTGCTTAGGATCAGATTTGAATTTTGGCAATATTCCAGAGACATTCAGAACTATATCTGTTAAATAATCTGATTGAAAAGCACATTTTGGTGAGGGGAGAATTGGTTGATAACTATGAAGTAATGACTGGTTTTATTGCATACCTCAAAATTGTCCTTAAACTGTTGGCCCTTAGGACCAGCAGATGACATAATAGTCACATCACTGGACTCCCACATAGTCAACAGTTTCGAGTCCCCGACCCAATGGGTTAAAACTCATGCCGGGCACATATGTGTGCATGCTCAAGATCCTGAGTGGGGACTGGAGGAGAAGGGATTGTGGTGTGTTCACTCCTCTGGGGGAGGGGAATTTCTTGCTCTTAGGAGATGATTTCTCGCTTTCTGTCTCTCTGTCTCTCTCTGGCAAGTGCATATGCCCTATAGCAAAAATCTCTCTCTGAAAAACAAAAACAAAAAGAAAATTGTTGACCCTAATATTGACAAGATATATATTCAGATAACTTCCCAAATCACTGAATTCTTTATCACCAATATTGCATTATCATATTTATGTGGAGAAGGAGAGTATTGGTTCATAAAGAAAGCCATTTTTTATTCATTTCATATTAGTTAATGTTTGTAGGACTAAGGCATAACTCAAGTTGATATTTGGAAAACTAGGCCCCCTCACTAAATAAAAAGCAAGAGCTAACATTTATTGAGTGATATCTATATGCCAAACACTTTTTTTTTTAAAGAAAGGCACCAGAGAGACAGAGGGAGACAGAAAGTCAGAAAGTGAGCAATCATCCCCAGGGTGGATAGTCACATCATAATCCCCTCTCCTCTATTCTCCTCTTGGGATTTTGGGCACACAAACACACATGCCCAGCATAAGTTTTAAGCCACTGGGTCCAGGACTTGAACCACGGTTAACTGTGTGGAGTCCTATGATGTACCGATTATACCATCTGCTAATTCCTATGCCAAACACTGTTCTAAACAATAATTTATACACTTAATCCTCATGATATTGCTATGAAATAGATCATTTCACTATTACCATTTTAGAGGAAGAGAATGTGGGATGAAGTTGTTAACTTGCTGAAGATTCAACTATTAGATGAGCAGATATGAAATTCATGTTCAGACCATCTGACTTCCAAGTTCATATTCTTGTCCATTGTGTTAGTCTGCTTCTTAAGAGTGAGGCTGCAAATCAGACACCTCTGGGAACTAATCTCATCTCAGTATCTAGTGGGACATGTTATATGTGTGTCCAAATATAGTGTGACATGGGGCCAGTAGGTGGCATAGTGATTAAAGTGCTGGATTCCCACATGTCTGACCACGGTTTGAGTCCTGGACCCGGTGACATGAAGCTCACACGAGGCGCGTGTTCATTCATGCCCAAAATCCCTAGAGGAGAATGGAGGAGAAGGAATTGCAGTGTGGCCATACCCACTAATCTCACTTTCTGTCTGTCTCTGCAGTGAACACACACACCCCATAGTAAAAGTCTCTCTAAAAGCAAATAAACAGATATAATACAATCCCAAATATATGAAAATCTCCCAATTTCCCTAGAAGATAATTTAGTACATTTCCTAACTTTCATATGTAAACTTGTAAGACTGCCTATAGTATTGCTATGTGCTTTCACGTTTATATACATAAATAATTCAGAAAGGTTTTGCTCATTTTTTGGAAATCATTTTGTTCTAACTACTTTTCAGGTAACTTTAACATCATTGTCTTCATCACATTTTTGTGAACCATATAACATATTTGTAGAACAAATCTTCTTCACTTCCATCTGAATTGTTTGAGATACAGAATTTTTTCCTATGCTTAATGCCATGTTCCTGGACACTTTTTTTTTGTCTCAGATTCCTGTTAGCATAATTCTAACAATTTTTCCCAGTTGTTCCACTGGTGTATATTTATGATCTCCACAGTGTAGACTTATATCAGTTCCTTGTTTAGAAATCTTACTTCCTGGGCCAGCCCTTAGCCTGGAGGTGAGAGCAGTTGGATCCCATATAACCAACCATGTGCTTGGAGTCCTTGACTTGGTGACTTGGAGAAACACACTGGGTGGGCACCTATGCATGCATGCCCAAGGATTCCAAAAGGAGGGAAAAATGGAAGAGAATAGCAATGTGATCATGCCCTATGGAGATGCTTTCTTGCTTACCCTCTCTCTTTGCCTCTTTGTCTCTGTCTCTGTCTCTGTCTCTCTCTCTCTCTGAAAAACACATCCATCCTGTGGCAAAATATTAAACAAAAAATGCAGAAAGAAAACTTACCTCCATAGCATCATCTGTAATTGTGAAGTAATAACCTTCACAGAAATAAAATTTGAATTTTAATTTCATCTTCCTTCTCTGTAAAATAAGAGTAACCAGTTGCCTTTTTAAAAATGACTTAATCATGTGGACATAGAGATATTGTCTTCTATGTGCCAGGCACTGTTTCAATGCTAGACAACCATTAAGTCATATACCGAAAACAAACTTCTGCAGTAGGTACTATTATTTGAGTTTTAGTGTAAGAAGCCAGAGGCAAGGAGACATTAAGAAATAAGAAATGCTCAGGTTAGCAAGACACAGAGCAAATGTAGGTGGTCTGGTTCGTGGATGAATCCTCTCCACTGCCACAGTCTTACCTGCTCTTCTGCTATCTGCTGCTTGCCACTGTGGAGTCAAAGTGTAATGTATAGTGGTGTGTAGTGATGTGTAGACGGTGCCATGCACAGATGAAAATCATAGGAGATGTTAGCAACATAGTCTATCTTTTACAGATTTTTTGCTATAGGACACATGTGCTCACTGGAGAGATAGAGAGGCAAAAAGTGAAAAATGACCCTCAGGGGGGATGGTCACACCTCAATCCCTTTTCTTTCATTTTTCTCTTGGGATTTTGGGCATGCATGCACACACACCCAGCGTGAGTTTGAAGTCACTGGGTCCAGGACTTGAACCATGATTGACCATGTGCAAGTACAGCAGCATAACCATTACATCATCTGCTGGTCCCTCTTGTTAAAAATATCAACATCCAGCATCCTTAGCACTGCTAAGCCACCAGGGCCCCTCGACAGCTGGGAGTTTGGATCCCCAGTATGTCTCTCCACTTTCACAACATTAGTTCTAGAATAGCATTTGGAAGAGTAGTATTTTTAACAGAAAGTGAGAAGGTTGCTTTGATCCTATTTTGTGATATTTTCATTATTTATGACTTGTCACATTTCTAATAAGACTTGGGATAATGAAACATAGTGGCTTTTTTCCTTCTAAATAAGCAAGTACATTAATATTTACTGTACATATGTATTTTCTAGCATTAAACTAATCCACTGTGGTATAGTGAGTAAATTTCATATATTGAATTCCAAAAGTTCTTTAATTTCATTAAATTTCTACCCCAT
This sequence comes from Tupaia belangeri chinensis, assembly GCF_000334495.1. NCBI lineage: Eukaryota > Metazoa > Chordata > Mammalia > Scandentia > Tupaiidae > Tupaia > Tupaia belangeri. Next base: position 1,913,868 of record NW_006159440.1, on the reverse strand, counting down.
ATGAATTAAAAATCATTAAACAGTATTTTTTTTAATAAAAATGCTTTTAAAAGACTATTCTGTATTATGTCTCTGAAGCAGAAATTGTTTTGTACTACTTTCTCCACGCAGCAGATAGCTTAGAAAATGATAAAGACAATTATTTCTGTAGAAAATATGTGGGAGAAGTCACATACTTTTATTTATTTATGTCCTTGTTTCATATAAAGTTATTTGGGTCTCCCTTGCACAAAAATGAATAGAGACAGGCAGAGGACACATCAGAATCTGTGGCACCCTCTCCATTCTCATTGGAACATCAATAGCTGAGTTCTACATCATGGGGAAAACTATTAGTTGGGTGTCAAAAAGTCTAGACGAGGACCTCAGCTCTACAAACCAACAAGATAGCATGTGTGAGGTCACTGGTTCACCTTTTATAAAACAAAAAGAAAGAATACAAAGTTCTGTTTGCTCAGAGATTTAGAAAATATAAAGATGATTTAAATGAATACTCATGGGTTTGTTTCAATATGCCTTGCAGGAAAAAAATCCTACAATTTGCTGGTCAAACTATGACAGAAAACTTTCCTTCAAAATGCAATTTGAATTGAATAAAAACATTTGTGTGAGAAAATATTAAAAGACATATTGTGTTCCAATACAATTTTAAAAAAAGTTTGTGACCTAAATAATTGAAAGTTGGTAGATGAAACTGGATGGTGTCTCAGTTTATTTCCAGCCCTAATACTGTGTAAGATAATCTCCCTAGGAGCTGAGTTCATTTCAGATATGGTGGCAAACATGTGTGTGTGTGTGTGTGTGTGTGTGTGTGGTATAAGAGACTTCTGATCACAGATGAATAGGGCTACGTAACATTTTTTACCACCATTTCTGTTAGTTAGTTAGTTAGTTTGTTTGTTTGTTGTAAGAAGTTAGGTTCTGGAACCAGATATATCTGAGCTCCAATTCTAGGCTTTGCCATTTACCATCTATGGGAAGTTTACAATTTATTAGGTAGTTCTTTAGCATTGAGTTAGGGTTAATATTTTGTATAAAAATTCTGTGAGGTATAAATGAGTCAAGTGCAAATGAAGAACTTGCCACTGCAGCTAACAATGGAGCTCAGAAGATACTTCTAAATACATTCACACATGCACATCATGAGATCAGATTATTATCCGGAGAGAAAATTCAGACTATTCTGATTTTTTACATGTGAGTGAAGATATCTAAAAGAAGCAGCATATGTTCTTTTGAACAACTGGGTCATCTCTGCCATAGTAAGAATGAAGTTT
>NW_006159440.1:1900719-1912568 GCF_000334495.1 Tupaia belangeri chinensis | reverse complement strand
AGATTGCTGGGGCATCTCTCTTAGTGATTAACATTCAAAGTTCAAAATAATAATTGGAATTAAAATGAATAAAAATCACAATTTAAGCTCAGATACACCAAGTGGCTGCTACCCTTTAATTTGGGGCCCGATTTCTCTAGTAATTAAGTTTCTCAACAAAAGTAAAATAACCTTTTCATTTTAATCTGATTACAATAATAGACCTTTTGGCATGAACAATTAAACCAATGATGTTCTAATTATAAATTAATTTTATGAAGAAGCAATCTTCACAGAAATTTTCTGTTGAGTTTTCTTGTCTTCAATTTAGAAAGCTAAAGATATTTTATAAGTGACTTATTGATTTATTGTTCTTTAGGGTTAGATTTGGGAATTGAACTTTCATAACACTGATGTCCTTGAGATACAGCTACCCAAAATACATTGCAGAGCAGGATTCGTAAATTATGAAGGCAAGAACAAAGATCAAAATCATGTACTCCTCTGGTTAATCAACAATAAATCCAGTTTTGTACTTTAAAGGAAAACATTATGGTGGAATAGAGTCTTTGAGGCATCAATTCTGTGGGAAAACCCAAAGGGACCTACTTGAGAAGGAAGTATTTCAGAATATGCTATTGCTTATCTGACAGCGAACTGATTTTAATTTAAAAATAAGACTACATTTGCATAGTAATTTTACAGTACAGAAGATTTTATTTGCGTTGCTCTTCATGCATATTTGAAAGGCAAGAAAAAATGTTTCCTAATTTTTGTATAGACAGGTTAAAAAAATCTTTGAGATGATATGATTTGTCAAAAAATGAGCATAGGCTAAGATCATGCTTTTTTTCTTTTTAAATGAGGCATTTTTTTAGAAATTATTTTATTTATTTTATTTGTCACTATTTTTTAAGTATACCAGAGAGAGACAGAGAGAGAAGGGAAAATGAGAAAGCAAGCCGCCAGGTCTGAGACTTGAACTACAGTCTGCGATGTGGGAGTCCTGAATCTTAACCACCATGCCACCTGCCAGTCCCAAATGAGGCATTATTTTATAAAGTAATCTGTAAGAACAGAACTAGACCCTAAGAATTTGGGTGCATATAATTTATTTGGTGTTGGTTCAATAAATGCAAAGGAGGAGAGGGAAAGTGAGACAGAGAAGGGCAGAGAGCCACAAAAGTTTCTTTAATTAGGAGCTTGCTACTATGGGCAATGGTTCAGTGCCACTCGAGGTTCTCTGAGAGGTTGTAGTAACTAACTCCTATCACACATTTGGCACCCTGGACAGTCCCTTGTCCTACATCACTGGAAGCCACTGTAATGCATAGAAGTTGTCTGTAGGTGACAGCCAACGTGGTATGAGAGGAGCTGCTCCATTGAATGAATACTCAATAACTGGGCAGTTACTGTAAACTATTTTAAGTTATTTTAAGGTACTTTTAAAGTTCATTACTGATATGCTTAAGATGGTGCAGGTTTCCGGGAAGATCCATTGACATTAAATTGAATTAAACTTAGCAATAAAAAGTTTCATCTACTGAACACATTCCTTACCCTTAGAATCCGTCACAGTCCAGCACAGAAGCTGTGGCTGGCAATACCAGTGCTATTCTTACAGATGCCCTATGTTCATCATCAACTTGGCTGTCCGTGACACTCAGAATGCCAAATTCCTACGCCTGACCACTCCCTCAGCTTCATTCACTTAATCACACATACTACGTACCTGGCACTGTTGTAAGTGCTGGGTTTATAACAGAGAAAAAAAAAAAAAAACAGACAAAATGCCTGACCTCAAAGGAGGTCACTTATAAGTGATTGGTAGAAGAGAACAAATGAACTACCTGGTAAATGAATATATAAAATAAGAGATTTGGTAATGAAAGGTGCCGTGAGGAAAATAAAGCTCAGAAGGAGTGATATTGGAGGAAGAGGGAGAATGCTATTTTTCTAGAGAATGGTTAGAAAACAACTTTTCTGATAAGATAGCACTTGCACAGAGACCTGAAGCGAAGGGTCAAAACCACGCAGAGGATTCCCACAAGGCGTTCTGCTGAATTCACATATTGTTTCTGGGTTCACTGTAAGCACTTGAGCCAGTACTCTGAGTGAGCAGCAGAAAGCTGTTGTAAGGCAAACTGTGGTCCCAATGACCTCTTTTTAGAAGTTTTGTTATGCTAGAGGGGACGTGAGGAAGAGAACAACCCCCCACAATGGGGCCTGGCCACACTCTGATCCTTTTTCTTCTAATTCTCCATCCAGTCATATCCTGACTGAGCTGTGAAGCCCTCAGGGCCAGGACTCCAATCTTGGTTGGCCATGCAGGTTCCGGTTCCCTCTGCATGCCACCTAACTACTGCTCTGTGAGACTGCCCCTCAGTTCTATTTTTTAAAAAGATAACACTATTTTTGTGTGGCAAATAGACTAAAAATGGGAGCAAAAAAACCTCGTAGGGCACTATTGAAATACTCTACACCAAAGATGATGGCGCTCCTCAGGTGTCTGTTTGCTTCATTACATTTTTTCTACTATACACATTATATAAGCACACATACATGCATGCATATGCAAGTGTCTATACCATACATATGTAATATGTATAGATATGTGCATGTATTCATTATATATTTTTTGAGAGGTTTTCACTATAGGGCGCGTGTGCTCACCAGACAGACAAAGACAGAGAGACAGAAGGCGAGAAATCACCCCCCGGGGGGATGGTCACGCCAATCCCTTCTCCTCCATTCTCCTCTCGGGGGATCTTGGGTATGCACGCACATGCACCCGGTGTGAGTTCTAAGCCACCAGGTCCAGGACGTGAACCGCAGACGACTACGTGGAAATCCAGCGACATAGCCATTACGCTAACTGCTGGTTCCCATATATTTTTAATAATTTGGAAATTATTTTGTATTAATTACTTTAGACCAGGGATATTGTATTGTCCTCTACTGAAATAAAATGTGCTTAGTAAGTACTACTTAATTACAATTTTAAAGTTCTTAAAAATACCTGAAGGGTGATTATTTGTAATACTATTTTCTAACATGTGAGTAAATACTATACACATATGACTGTCTTCTAAGCTCAGTTTTTTTTTCTTTAAAATAATATTTCTGTTTAGTTGCATAAATCAACCATTAGGTAACTCTGTTTCTATAAAGAGTCTAGGTTTTGTGAGTCATACAGCCCCTGGTACAACTCTGTGACTCTGTCATTGTAGGGCAGACAACATTAAACAAGCAAGTATGACTATTCCAGTGAAACTCTAAACAGACACTAAAATTTGAATGTATATACTTTTCATATTACTAAATATTCTCCTTTCGATTTATTTTCAACTACTTACAAATGTAAACACCATTCTTAGCTCACAGGTTATACAAACACAGGTCGTAGCTGTCCCATTTGGCCCAGGAAGTGTGGTTTGCAGACTCTTGGTATAAAGTATTAATAGGTCTGGGAGATTTCATCTGTGTTTCATTGATTGAGTCTCATTCTACTTGTAAATACCTTTACTTGCTAGGCTTCTTTCTTTTGTGAAACTAAAGTGTATTCTCTCATAGCTTTGACCCATAGACTCAATATCATTGCATTAAGCAACAAGGACATGTGATTGTTGGGGTAGATGTTGTTGGCTTAAGTGTTGTTATTCATTTAAATATAAACTGCTCCGTCATAAACATACCCGATGTGTAGGTGATCAGATAACCCCGACATTATCTCCAATGGTCATTGGTGGTTAATTAGTACACATAACTGCACATACACATAATTGCACATACGCATTTGTTCTTTAGTCTTTACTTTCTATTTTCTAAATGTGGTTTACTGAGAGATAATAAACAATATCAAAAATAAAGATTTTACAACACAGAGAATGACAGTAGAGAAGAACCATCAATTTATTTTATTATCGGAGAGTGGAATCTAGCAGAGCTAACCACAAAATAAGTTATTAAGTTACAATAGTTCATCATCACTTCTCAAATAACCTCATTTACTCATTTTTTACCCTAAGTAACTCAGGCCTTTTCATCCTATTTCCCTGCTTGATTTATAGCATGCTTTATTCAGTCCATGGTGGGTAGACCACTTACAACATCAATGAAACGTGAGACATCAATGTGAATTATAAGCAGCACTATTTTCCTAGATGAAAATATGTCATTTTTCTTGTAAAATGTGGACTTTGATGATGTTAAAAATTTTGTTTAAATGAACCAGCTTAAGAAAGGAAATTGACTTTTGTTTTGTACTTCTCAGGTTCTGGGTTGAATGATGGACAGTGGCATGAGGTTCGTTTCCTGGCCAAGGAAAACTTTGCTGTTCTCACCATTGATGGCGATGAAGCCTCAGCAGTTCGAACTAACAGTCCTCTTCAGGTTAAAACTGGCGAGAAGTACTTCTTTGGAGGTAAGCATGCCGTTGTTTATTGGTTCACCATGCACTGCTACAGGTGGAGTTTCAAAATGAAGTTTGGTTATGAAGCATTTTATTTTATTCAGTTGACTCAGATCTGAGGCTAAACTAAACTCTGTAATGCCACTGAGTTAGAAAGAGTTGAAAATTTTTGGATCTTCATAATGAAGGTATTAATGAGATGTTACGCTATTCTTCTAGTCCAATTCAAATCTTCAAAGTATAGCATGTGAGATTCTGAACTCATTCACTATTTTTTCTTAATCTTGAGAATTCATTCATTCTTATAACACTGTCCTTAAGGGCCAAGGTTCTAGGATTAAATCCAGGTCACCTATTGCTGAAAAATTAATCACTGCAAGCCTGAGTGGCTTAAAGCAGCAAACGTATACTAGCTCAGCTCACAGCTTCTCTAGCTCTAGAACCCAGGACTGGGTCTCTTTGAGGTTTCACGTAATCTGTTGGCTGTGGTGGTAGTATCGCAAGAGCATCTACTGCCACGAAGGCTCATTCACCTGGCTGACGGTTGGTGCTGGCTACTGGCTAGGGTACCTCTGATTCTGCAAGGTCTTTCTCCTTCAGACAGTTTCTCCTACCAGTGACTAAGCTGGTGTTGGGATTGGCTTGGGGGATGAAGGGTGACGAGGAGAATACCAGTAACAAGAGAGAAAGTTTCCAAGATGAAAACCACAGGTTTTGATTTACGATCCAATCCTGGTAGTGACATCTCATCATTTCTAATACATTCAATTGGTTAGAAGTGAGTCAGTAAATACAACTCACACTTAAAGGACACAAAGGTGTGAGTTCCAAGAGCAATAGATTATTGAGGACCATGTTGGAAACTGACACAGGCTACCTCACAGGAAAAGGCTTCTTATCATAGATATCTTGGTTATTAAGTAATGAAACGATTAGTAAAAAGAAGGATCTAGATAGTAAATTCTACTGTGTGTGAAAGCCTATCATAACAAAGATTTGGCATATTTTCTAACTGATTTGAAATGAATTCTGCCAGAAAAAATTTTTTTTATTATTATTAATGAAATATTAGAGCATAGTTCATTAAAGTGTTAGGTATGTTATTTAGATCAATGTGTCTTTCATTAGATAATTGTCTTTTTTGTCCTAAATTATGTAATATGAGATATAAAAATATATCACATTCTTAGAAAAAGCTTTGGTTTAAAATTTAAAAAGTATTTTTCATATATTTGCCTCTGGAAAAAAATTCTATTAGCATTCACATACCTTTATTTATATAAACATGTATTTGTGTTTCATTTAAACTATGTTATTATGTTATTTAGAGTGAGCCCATATGAGAACAGTCACCTGTCTGTCTTATATTGTCCCATGGTCCTAGAAAATTTCCTAGATACAGTAAATTATTAATAAATACTTATGAATGAATTAGTGAATTCTGTAAAATAAGTAAGACATACATTTTACTACTAATTTCCTAGAATAAGAAATGAAAATCCTGGGACCAGCAGTTGTTGTAATGGCTGTGTTGCTGGACTCCCATGTAATTGACCATGGTTTGAGTCCCAGACCCGGTGGCTTAAACTCATACCAGGCATGTGTGTGTGCATGCCCAAGATCCCAAGAGAAGAATGGAAGAGAAGGGATTGTGGTGTGGCCATCCCCCCTTGGGGTGATTTCTGGCTTTTGTCTATCTCTCTCTCTCTCTCTCTCTCTCTCTCTGTCTGTCTTTCTGGCAAACACATGTGCCCTATAGTTAAAAGAAACAAAAAAGAAAGAAAAGAAAAGAAAAAATAAAAGAAAATGGAAGTCCTAAGAGCTTTACTGACTTACCACTGAGTTTGTGGCCAGCAACTAAATGCAAGATCCCTATCTCCTCTACTGGGACATTTTTCCCCTCTGATAAGTCCTTAGAGAAAGAATTCCTGAATTAAGGCTCTGCTTCTTTACATTCCATGGTGTTTGTTGCAGATTAATACTGGATTTTAAAGTGGTTTTCAGTAAGTATTTGGTGAGTAAATGAAAGTCAGATAAGATGACTTATCAGTAAATGAATAGGGGCTGATTTATGTGAGAAAAAGCAACTCATTGCCAAAAAGCTTCCTCCAAAACCATATTCAATATGATGGATTTGGCCAATAGTTTTTATTACTGTTCTTGTGAATGGACCAGAATTATCAGTTGGAAATCTATTGAGAATCTCTGCTCATCCCTTGACTAGAATATATTTGGTCATGGGTGAGCTCACTGAATGCCTAAGGCATGTACTCATCTATTTCGATCTAAATGGGCAGACAAATAGCTATAACCACACATTTGTGGCAGAGAATTTAGAGAATGTGAGGGCTTTATGGTGGACTGTTTACCACCACTTTACAGATTTGGGTTTTCAAACTCAGTAGTCAAGAGAATACTACTTCATCTTTTGTCTATGGTCTGCCTTTGGGATATGCTGTCAGCAAATGATCTTGCTGCCTCTGTAGGTTTATCTTCAATGACTGAATCTTCAGGGTGCATAAGAATCACTAAGAGAACTCATTACAATTCAGAATCTCAGGCTTCTCACTTGGAACTTTAAAATGCAGGATGCGGGACCACCAGTTGGTGTAATGGCTACGTTGCTGTACTCCCATGTAGTCAAACGCAGTTCGAGTCCCAGAACCGGTGGCTAAAATTCATGCCGGGCGTGTGAATGTACATGCCCAAGACCCCGAGAAGAGAATGGAGGAGAAGGGATTGCGATGTGACCATACCCCCGGGAGGTGATTTCTCACTTTTTATCTCTCTCTCTTTCTCTCTCTGTCTTTCTGGTGAATGCATTCGCCCTATAGCAAAAACCATTCCAAAATAAAAAAAATATATATAAAAATATAAAAATAAAAACAAAAAATAAGTAGATAAATAAAATAAATGCAAGATGCTGAGAAATTGAAAAATTCTAAACTTTAAATGCTTCTGATACAGATGATGCATGGAACAGAATCTGAACAGAATTCAGAATCTGCATGAACGTCTTTCAGATGCTTTCTGAAAGACAGCATCATTCAGTGAAGTTTGTGATATTTGAGGATAAGCTACTTTTCTTTTTCTTTTTCTATTTTTTTTTTTTTTGAGAGGTTTTTGCTATTGGGCACATGCGTTCACTAGAAAGACAGAGAGACAGAAAGCGAGAAATCAGCCCCCAGGGAGAATGGCCATGCCACAATCCCTTCTCCTCCATTCTCCTCTCAGGATCTTGGGCACGCATGCACACGCACCCGGCATGAGTTTAAACCACCAGGTTTGGGACTCGAACCATGGTCGACTACATGGGAGTCCAGCGACATAGTCATTACGCTAACTGCTGGTCCCTAGGATAAGCTATTTTTCTAAAGCTTTGCCACCAGGGAGCAAATGAAGTAAGTCATAGGCCAGATTCTGGTACGTAACAGATATTCATTAAACAAACACTTATTAGCAAGGAAACACAGCAGTGCTGATACCAACTCTTCTATGACCTCTGTGAAGTCCCTGGCTCTCGGAGTCCTGCATCTCAAATGACATTTGTCTTGATGCTGAGACACTGAGAAGTGTGAGTCAGCCACACACAGAGCCAGTGCCAGGCACAGCAACAGTCAGAAGCACATGGAAGGTACAGGATCACGAAGGGATTCCCTGCCCCAGGAGCACGTCTAAGGGCAAAGGCACAGGCCTTTATAGTATCCCAAGTATGTTCAGTTTTTCTATTGAGAGGAGGTGTCCTTCCCAACAAAGAATTGACTTTGTTCTACAATACAAGCTTTGGAATCATGAACACCTGATTTTTTTTTTTTTTTTTTTTTTTTTTTTTTTTTTTTTTGCTTTGGCCTTAAAGTATGTGTACTCACTAGAGAGAGAGAGTGACAGAGACAGTGAGGGGGAAAGTGAGAAACCCCCAGGAGGGATGACCATACCAAAGTCTTTTCTCCTCTGTTCCCCTCTCAGAATTTTAGGCATACACACACACACACACACCCACCCAGACCTGGCATGATTTTCAACCCAGCAGGTCTGGGCTTGAACTGTGGTCGGCCATGTGAGAGTCCAGTGATACAGCCACTATACCATCTGCTGGTCCCATAAACACCTGGTTTTTAAATAATGACTTTACAACTTAGTTGATGAATTCCTCAATGATTTATATTACTGTCTCCATCTATAAAGGGGCAATGTAATCTGTTTAGCGAACTTCGTATGGCATCATCTGTGAAACCCAGGGTTTACCCTAGTAGATGCCAATGCTTAATGCCTTTTAAATTCGTCTAAAGTTTTAATTTAATTTTGTTTTGTTTTAATTTAGTCAGAGACCACTCATTGTTAGGAAGATCTGAGTCTTCAGACCACTGCTCATCTAAAGACTCCTCATCAATTTCTAAACTCCTCAAAGTATATCTTCCCCCTCAGTCAGAAAAAAAAAAAAAAAATTTAAATTCATTTCCTCTTGGCTGAAAATCGTAACTAAAGGCTTCCCTATCGTTCTGTATAGTTTCGTACCCAAACCTTAAACATATCCACACTTTGTTTCTTTTGAAGCTAAGTCCTGGTTTTGCTGTTTCTTCTGCAGCCCCAGGCGTGGCTGTTTCACTCCAGTGCGTGGTTTTATCTGTGCTCGCTCCCTTCTAATCCCAGGGAAGGTCTTAGTTCTCTCTTTTGTAACACTGCGATCAGGTGTTTAAGCCCCCAAAATTCTTTTGCCTTGTTCTTTCTTGGGAATAAGCACAGTAAGAAGAGCTCAGTTATGTGAGGTGTTTCTTCAACACAAGATGCTTTAGCTGCTTTCTCTTTTTTCCCTACCTTCTAACTGGGATTCTCTTAGATAAAAACTGATTAACTTTAATAATAAAAAGAATAATAATTACTCTAATTGCATTTATTTTCTGGCCACTTACTTCGTGAAAGACTTTCTGACACAGGCCAGGGCCTATAGATATGAGAGGGTAGAAAGAGTTTTAAATTTCTAAATTGTCTTAGGTTTGGTATTTTTATTATCATCTTCAGTTTCATTTAAAAGACAAAGAAGCTGTGGGATAAAAGGGTGAGAAAGTTCTAGATTTTCTTATTGGAAAGGGTGGTCTAAAAAATACAGTGATCAAGGGGAGTAGCTGTCAACACGCAAACAGTTGAGGAGTCACGAGGGGAAGAGGACATCGTTGACTGGCCCGAATTCGATAGCGTTATCATTAACAAGGTTCAATAAAAGACATCCTTTTCTGGTTTACAACTATATTGCTAGCTGACTTGGCCAGTTTGGGCTGATAGAGTGGAATACCATATAGTGAGTGGTTTAAACAACAGGAATTTATTTCTTATAGTCCTGGAACTGGAGAGTCCAACATCAAGCCACTGGTATATGTGGAGTCTGTTGAGGGTACTCATTTTGGTTTGCTGAAGGCCATTTTTCATTGTACTGTTATATTATGATGAAAAACAGAAAGTGGGAGAAAGGAAAAAAGAGAGAAAGATTGTGTCTCTATTTTTTTTAAGAGAGATTTTTGCTATAGAGTACATGGACTTGCCAGAAAAACAGTCATAAAGTGAGCAATCACTTTCCAGGGGGGATGGCCACACTGCAATCCCTTCTCCCCCAGTCTCCTCTTGGGATTTTGGGCATGCATGCACACACAGCCGGCATGAGTTTGAACCTGCCGAATCTGGGACTTGAACTGTGGTCAACCATGTGAGAGTCCAGCGATGTAACTATTATGTCATTTGCTGGTCCTGTGTGTCTCTTTTTATGAAGGCACTGATCCCATCATGAGGTCTTTTCCCTAATGACCTAATTACGTCCCAGAGGCTCCCTCTTATAGTGCCTTCTCACTGAGGGCTGGGGTTGGATACATAAATTTTGAGGAACACAGACATGTAGTTTATAACAATAGCCTTTCAGTCTTCATTTAACTAGTGCATGAATTTTATTTAAAGTGTTTTAAGGACCAGGGAGAGAATCTACTGATTGCTTCTCTTGACCTGGAAATGTTCAGAAGTAGAGAAAGTTTGAATTTGACCTTCATTTTCAGTGTAGTAGAAACCTTCCACTACTAGGGAACTGCACATATTAAAGGTGTTTCCTGTGGAAAAGAACAAGGCTAGAAGTAATATAGCCACACACGTATACACCCACGCACAAACACACACGAACACACATATGTGAGAATGCAATGAAAAAAAAAGATAAAACCTAAAGGTTTATATCATCCTTTATTAGAATTTAGTGTTCTTTCTAAACTAATATGTGTTTAATAATACATTCTTAGTATTAAACTCCTGATATCACGCTTTCTTTGAATCCTGTACAATGTACATCTACTTAATAGTAAAGCTTAGACTTAAAGTCACAGAGACAAGTATTCTCAGAGCATTGTCTGTGTAAGAAAACAACAAGGAAAGTTCAAGAGAACATCCTTGGCACCCCATGGCTATGTGTCAAATCCCTTACTGACAGTAAAAAAAAAATCCACACAGTTAGCATATAAATGCTGGGCAAGTGTGCCGTCTTACACATGAAAGGTTCTCACCAGAAACACCTTCAAAAGAAAGCAAATATGGTTAATGCTGTGAGAATCTATATCCTTAAACTCTAACTATAATTAGATCAATGTTCACTGTTCTCTTCACTAGTTAAAGTAATTGTAAATCCTTTTAGCTTTCTCTAGGCCTTGCTTTTCCAAACTCTTGGACTTTCTTTCCAAATGTTCTTTGATGTTTTCATTTATCTTTTCTGTCACAGAACTGAGATCTCCTTCTGTTCATTTATGTCCAAAGAGATTATGGATCCCCTAGGGTAATTCAGGCATTACACTAGACTCTGGCAATGTAGTATGACAAAAAGAAGACCTAATCTCTATCGTCATGAAACCTGCAATTTTTGTTCTCCTAGTTTTACGTGTCTCACCTTTATAAACTCAGCATTTGAATTATTTGTATAGTGGTCAGCAGGTGGCATAGTGGTTTAGGTGCTGGACATGGTTGACCTGATTTGAGTCCCAGACCTAGCAGCTTACTTTCTCACTTCCCTTCTCTCTTTCTCTGGTAAATTAAAAGATAATAATAAATAAAATTAAAATTGTTTTTGGAGAGGTTTTCGCTATAGGGCATGTGTGCTTGCCAGACAGACAGAGAGAGACATAGAGACAGAAAGCGAGAAATCACCCCCCAGGGGGGATGGCCACGCCGCAATCCCTTCTCCTCCATTCTCCTCTCGGGATCTTGGGCACGCACGCACACGTGCCCGGGGTGAGTTCTAAGCCATCGGGTCCGGGACGCAAACCGCGGTCCACTACATGGGAGTCCAACGACATAGCCATTACACTAACTGCTGGTTCCCAATAAAATTAAAATTTTAAAAATGTTTAGAAAAATTGTATGATCTCTTATTAGTGTATACCTACTCTAATCTCTGTCTGGAGAAACCAGTTTTACATTTAAGTCTTTCAGCAGA
>NW_006159440.1:1883310-1897908 GCF_000334495.1 Tupaia belangeri chinensis | reverse complement strand
AAAAAAAAAAAATGTACACATAAGTGAATACAAGAAATTGCCTCAACCGTTTTCAACTTATATTGCTTCTACATGTTTATTTTTCTATTTTAGTTTAATTTTTACCTTTCCTAATGTTACCATTTCTATTTCTTTTCACTTTACTGCTTTTAAGATAAAAATCACTTGTTCGGGTGGTCTATGACCTCATGATTGAGAAAACTGGACCTGCAAATCCAACTCTGTAGTTCAAGTCCCAGATTTAGTGGCTTAAAAACCATGCTAGCATGTGTGCCCAAAATCCCAAAAGGAGGAGGAGGGAAAGGGACCACGGCATGACCACTCCCTATTGGGGGTGATTTCTCATTTTCTTTCTCTCTTACTCTAGTGAGCACATGCATCCTCTGACAAGTTAAAAATAAAGAAAGAAAGAAAGGAAGGAAGGAAGGAAGGACAAGACAAAGCACATTTTCTAACATGCACCTATTTCAAGTGCACAGGTATACAGTTCAGTGAGTTTCAGTAAATTCATACAGTAGCAGCGCCATCCCCACGGTCCAACTTCAGGTCCTACCACCAACCTGAAAACCTTCCCCGGGCCAGGCTGTCATCCGCCCACTCCTCCACCCACTCCCAGTCAACTAGTGGTATGCTTCCTGCTACTATAAATGATTCATTTCTTAGATGGCCCTAATTGTTTATGGACTTGCATTTTACTGTTGTTTTCATCTCTGGTCCATTCATCCATGTAGTTCCTGCTCCTCAGGCCTCGCCAGCTCTTGTGTTCTGCCAGGAGGCTTCCCAGTTATCCACCTCATCTTCCAGCGACCCCCTTCCGCCTCCAGCCCAGCACACTGGGCTGGGCTCTTGTTCTGCTCCACTATCCTCTCTTCCCACCACTGTACTGTACTCTCTCACATTCCACACTCTCTATGTTCTATCATATTGATTTTATTGGAGATCCCACTGTAACGTAAGCACTAAAAAAGCTAGAATATAGAATATATATATATATATACACACACACACACACATATATATTTGTTTTCTAATGTATCTGAAGTGCTAGGAAAAAATGATGCATGGTATGTTACCAGTCTGTACTTATCCAGAAGGTAGATTAGTCAGTGCCCCATTATGGAAATGCTTAACGATTATATTGCACAGGAGCTACTGGCCTTCTGATCCCCATTTGTATTGTCGGGTTCTCCCAGCAGCATCCCTCCCCCTAGAAATTAAATAGAAGGTGCTGATTGTGCTGGCCACTCACAGACACAAGTGTCCCTTTATTATAATACTGTCATCTACAACTGTGCATGGTTTTGAAGATAAAATGTAATTTTTTATTAGATCAGATGCAATCATTTATCTAAGGACTAACTATATAACTAAAAAGTAGTAAAGCAAGGATTCAAACCAGTTCATTTACCAGATATTTGCTTAAAACCTGGCATGTTCCTGCCAAAGTAATAGAAAAATCAGGAGGGGAAAATCCTCGCTCTTGGATGATTACATTTCAGTTGAGGTCGTGAACAAATGCATTGGCATAATGAGTGCATTTCTGGGACAAAGAAAACCAAAACAAAACAAACGAAAGAGGGAGCGCCATCTGGGTGATGTGGGGTTTAAGGTAGCTGGATCTCACATGGCCAGTTCCAAGGTTTTAGTGCAGACCCAGCAGCTTGAGAAACGCTCTGAGTATGCATGTGGGTGTGCCCAAAATCCTGAAAGGAGAAATGGAGGAGAAGGGATTGCAGCTTGACTATTCCCCGTGGGGGGGATACTTTATCACTTTCCTTCTCTCTCTCTGTCTCTCCTGGCAAACACACATGTCTTTTAGCAGATTAACAAAAAAAAGAAAATCAAAGCAGGAACAGGAAGTTGTTGGGCGGAATAGGGATTGAGGATTAGCACTAAAAATAAGATGGCTGGGGTCAGCAGGTGGCATGGAGGTTAAGGTGGCTGGATCTCACATGGCTGACTACACAGATTGAGTCCTGTACCCATGGCTTGAAAATCATACTGTGTGGTGGGGTGCCCAAAATGTGAGAGAAGAATGGAAGAGAGGAGCAGGCCTTGCAGCATGGCTATTTCCCTGGAGGGTGATCTTTCACTTTTCTCTCTTTTGCTCTCTCGCTCTCTCTACACAGTGAGTACCTGCACCCAATAGTAGAAAATAAAGGACGAAAAAAATGGCCAGAGAAAGCCTGAACTGAAAAGGTGGTCTTTGAACAAAGACCTCCAGAGAAGATGAGGGAGAATGGTGGAGGTTGTTTGGGTACATGAAGATAAACCAGACTAGATAGCAGCTGAGGAGTAGATGGGAAATGATCGATTTTGGGTGGACGTTTGGAGATCTGGCCAACAGTACTTGCTGATGGGAGCGAAATTGGGTTCGAGAGACAAAAAGGAGTCAAGGATAACACCAGTCTTTCCTTCCCTTCCCTCTATCCTATGCTTCCTCCTTCCACTTCCATGCTTTAGAATACAGTAAGCAGTGCTTCCTTGAAAATTGTTTCTGACTTGTGCATCCTGAAATCAATACAGATGTTGTCCATGTAGTAATCGATACTGCCCTCTTATATAATTAATAGGGCTGCAGATCTTTCCCTCCACCCCCAACACACGCAAGTTCTTAGACTTGCACAGATCCCAGCATCTTCTCTCTCTGTTTCCTCTGATGAGTTCTAAGCCAGCTCCCAAATCTTCCTTTTCAGGTCTTGGCAAAATACAGTTTCTGCTGCCTCACACAAAGGTATAACTAGGGTTGGGGATCTACAATTTTAAACCAATCACAACTCCAATCTGTGTCCAAATTGGGTACTACTGTGCCATTCAGAAATATTGACAGATAACTGAAGAACTCTGACTCAATACTAAAAAAACTCATAGAAAATCAATGGGCTTTTAAAATATAAATATTTGAGGTGGCAACTATGCTAATTACTCTGATTTGGTTATTGCAAAATGAATACACATGCTGAAACATCAGAGTATACCCCATAAACCTGTGCAATTATTATTTATCAATTAAAAATATAATAAAACATAATATTAATTTGCAAGTAGCTTTCTCATACATATACATCCAGCTTATAAATATGGCCTAATTATAATCTTTTCCTTTTGGTCATTGTTCTGGGTATGCTGAGGGTGGAGGAGGTCAGGAAATTAGTTTTGTTGCCTTCTTAAGAATAAACTAAAAAGTAATCATTATCCACATTTATATATGGCTGAACATCATATATTAATTTTGAAGTGCTTGGAGGGGCAAGAAACACTGATTTTAATATTACTGGCAAGAGCCAACATTTTCTGATCAGCTATAAGTTTTTAAAATTTCAGAATGAGAAATTAGAAAGTTATGACTTAGAAACTAGTGATTTTCTGTAAAATGTTGGAGGTTGATTTATTCTGCATTGGCTATCATTCTATAATAGAATTCACTTTCTTCAGTTTTTCAACCCTATCAGTTAACTTTTTGTTTGTATATTTTTTTCTTTGTATCTATTTCACCATGGTCCATTATGACATGTGATTTTTTTTTCTTTTCAACTAAAAGAGTTAGTCCTCCCTTATGTAGTGAGTAACCTATAAACTCTTCTCTAATTAATTTCTTAAGCAGAATTTGACCGTACAAAACCAACTCTTTACCCATGAAATTATTTGGACCAATAGTTTCTAGTCTATACAAATTCCTTACCACTTTTGGAAAATATATTTTCAAGCCATCTCTTTCCATTTTGAACATATCAACAAGGACTCATTCTTTTCTTAATTTCCAAAGAGCTTTTGATCATTTTCTCTGTTTGTTTTTCAATTATATGCATAAAAGAAAAGGGCAAAGAAGAAGAAGGGAATTGCACAATTAAATTGAATATATTAACCTCATCAGAACCTGCTTTTCTAATTGGAGGTAGAAAAGTATTTATTATGTAGTCCACGGTTCCCCAGACTTTTTCTTATAGCTCCCAGAAGTGAAATTTGATTAGCGCTATGATTTGGACTAATTATCATTAGAATAATTGTGATATTCTACATGCCTTTGCTGTTTTCTGTCTCTTACAAGTCACTTGCATTGGGAATATGCTGTAGGAAAATTTTAAAGAAAAAATGTCATGAAATTAAGAAAACTCTTTGACTTTTAAGAATTGGCTTAGCCCTGCCACCCTCCCTCATGGCACACTCTGCTTTCCTTTCTTCCTACGTTCATTCCTTTACTTTAAAATCAATCGTCTAAAATTACATAAATTTCTGACTGGAACCATAATATAGATAACCTAAAGATACATAAATTAAATACGATTTTTCTGTGTGAATTTTTTGTTTGTTTGTTTTAGGGCAGATGCATTTACTGGAGAAAGACAGAGAGAGGGAGACAGAGAGAGACAGAGAGAGAGGGAAAGTGAGAAATCATCCCCCAGTGTGATGGCCACAACATAGTGCCTTCTCCATTTTTCTCTTAGGACTCTGGGCATGCATGCAAATGCTCCCAGCCATTTTTCAAGCCACCGGGTCCAGGTACTTGAGCTGTTCAGTCAGCCATGTAGTATCCAGCTTCTTTAATCTCCATGCCACCTGTTGGTGCTCTGTGTAGATCTTTTAGAAAATATTTTCTGTAGGGAACCAGCAGTTAGCGTAATGGCTATGTCGCTGGACTCCCACATAGTCGACCGCGGTTCACGTCCCGGACCCGGTGGCTTAGAACTCACGCCGGGCGCGTGTGCATGCATGCCCAAGATCCCGAGAGGAGAATGGAGGAGAAGGGATTGTGGCGTGACCATCCCCCCTGGGGGGTGATTTCTCACTTCCTGTCTCTCTGTCTCTCTCTGTCTGTCTGGCGAGCACACGCGCCCTATAGCAAAAAAACCTCTCCAAAAAAAAATTTTTTTTTTCTGTAAATAAAATGCTTTTAAGTAGAAAAAACATACTGACCAACTTTCAAAACTGCGATGACTTCTATATCTCATGCAAACATATGATACATATCAAGTGCCTTCTCAGAGAACATAAATATTTCTATATATTAGCCTACCCAATTGATTTTATGTTTGTAAAAACATCTGTAAATGTGTACTTTTCTTCATGTGATATTAAAGAAATAAATCATTTGGTAATACTTTTTGAAGGATTTGATAAGGAAGACCTTATTCAGGACCATGATGACAGATCCAGGGACCACTGCAATGGGGTCTTGGGGTAGGGGGAGAAATTGGCTCAGCTCTGCATACACATGAGCCAGTGGGAATTTACAGCTGAGGAGCAGGGTGAGGTGGTGGGCCGATGTCTAAGATGGAAATGCAGGGGTAAGGGAATTCGGGCTAAACTGACCTAACAGGATTCTTATTGAAGATAGGTCATGGTGATCAGACATCACCTGGGGGATGGTCAAGGATAAGGAAACTGATAAGATGTGGAGGGTCAGGGGATCTGGCTACACTGACTTAGCAGGACTCTGCTAAAACTGGATTTTATAAGGAAGTACCCAGATGGATCTAGGAAAAGCGTCAGTACCTGACTGAAGTTTGGCCCAATGAGGAATCTTTGTCATGAGGTGATGGCAGAATTAGACAATCAAATATCTCTGTGCAATGCCTCAGAAGCATAAAGGAGTGAAAGAGAAAGTGATCTGACACCCAATTTTTGAAAGAGAAAGGATTGAGCAGGAAGAGCCCAGATGGCAGCACAGCTCTGAGACAGTATTAGCATTAGCCAGAGCCTCTAGCAAAAAGTGTCTGTTAGCATCCTGTATCAGACAGCAGTGGCCTGGCTCTTGTCCCTGTCATGTTTAGTGATTGACAAGGACCATCTGGGACAGCGTGGCCACAGCAGGTATGCACCTGCAGGTTCTTCTCAGATCAGCTGACTCTGACCCTCCAGCATTCAGGAAGACGTGACCAGTGTCCCTCCTAGGTCACCACAAGTCAGTCTACAATGATACAAAAACATGAGGACAGGCCCATCCCCATAGCTCAGCCGTTAAGTACTGTGCGTGGTGAGCTGGATCCTACATGGCCTCTGCTGTTTAAGTTCCAACCCTTGTGACTTGACAGACATGCCAGGGACATGTCCATGAATGCCCACAAATCCTGACAGGAGGGAGAAGTGGAGGAAAAAGAATTGTGGAATGACTGCAACCCAGTGAGGGCTGGCTCATGTTCTCTCTGTCTCTCTCTCACAAGCATGCACACACAAATGCCCTCTGGTGATAAAAAACAAAACATAAAAACAAAAGATAGTTTTAGAAAGTTATGGCAGTTCTTTATAAACCAGAAAGAAGTTTTTGTTTTTCTTACTAAAGCTGATATTTCTATTTGCATTCCTTATTCGGTATGAATGAAATAGAGGAGATAAAATTAAGGTACTTTTTTTTTTAACCATTTAAAAGTTTTTAATAAAATTATGCTTTCAACTATAATGTTTTAAATAAAACAAACAGAATGTATATAAATAAGAGAAAAAAGAGTTAGCACTTACAATAATTTACATATCAAAAAATGGCAGGAAACCCGCAGTTAGCATAATGGCTATGTCCCGGCGTCCCGGATCCGGTGGCTTAAAACTCACGCCGGGCGTGTGTGTGTGCATGCCCAAGATCCCGAGAGGAGAATGGAGGAGAGGGGATTGCAGCGTGGCCATCCCCCTGGGGGATGATTTCTCGCTTTCTATCTCTATGTCTCTCTTTGTCTGTCTGGTGAGCGCACACGCCCTACAGCGAAAAACCTCTCAAAAAAAAAAAAAAAAAAAGGCAGATGATTAGCTAATGGTACACCATCCTCAAGCAGCATTGGTATAGGAACCAGCAAATCTAATTCCAGAGTCAAATATTCTTTTCAGTATATGCCAATTTGTGAATTTTTTTCTCCTCCAAACCTCATTTCTCTGTCCCCTTATTTCAGATATCTTTTGTGCCCTGTGGTTTTTTGTCCTTTTTTTTTGTTCATTGTTTTTTTGTCTTTTAGATGTTTATTTTTATTTTTATTTTTTATTTCTATTTCTTTTATACATTCAATCACATTACTTAGCTTATAAAGTGAATATTCCAACATGTGTACAATTCTCACCAGTCCAGTTCACCATTCTAGAAGGTTATCTTCAATAGATAATAATCCATTTCTTTGTCCCATAAATGCCTTGCCTCTCTATTTTTCTCCTTAATGTCCTTCCTGAGATTCTACTCCTTCACCCACACTCTTCACACACTGTATCCAATATTCACAACCATTTAATTTCTACAACCTTCAATCATTCAGTTTCAGTCACAGAGTGCAGACACTCGGCATATATTAAGTGGATACATACATTGTCTCTCCTTCGTAGCCAGGCTTGCTTCACTCAGCAGTAAATCTTCCATATTCATCCACTTTCTGTCAAAAGCCAGGGTCTTGTTGTTTTTGATGGCCAAGTAGTATTCCGTAGAGTATATGTGCCACAAAGTTGCCTGAACATGTGGATGCAGGACAGTGGTTCAGTAGTAATGCAATGCTCTGAAAGGCTGACCTACATGTGAAGGTTTTGGATATGCACCTGGAGACCTCCTGAACAGGTGGGCATATGTCCCTGTGACCCAGGGCTGGCCGAGCTGGGAGTGTATCACCTTGTGGGGACCCTGTTGGTGGTGCCTACCTGTCTTTCTCTCTCTGTCTCTGTCACTCATGGAAGAAAGAAATGAGTAAACATAATGAAAATTGCTAAAGATTTAAAGAATATTTTTCTATACTAATAAAAAAAACAAGAAGGAATCTAGTGCTTGTCATTATTACAATATGTTATTATTTATTTAGTTTGCCTGTTTGTTTTGTTTTTCTTTAGGCAGTCAAATATTTATATGTAAACTTCTCTCCTTGAACCAAGAAGCAAATTCTTTCTGATTTAGTGACTTCTGTCCCTATCATTGAGGGTTTCCTGTTTTTCTGTTTTTAAGTTTATTTACTTCTTCAGAAAAGGGACAGACAGACAGTACACCAATAGGGTCTTCATTTTACACTTCACCCCAGCCTCAGCCAGCTAGAATCATAGGCTAGTTTACCCAGCATGCACAGGCAGACCCCGGGACACGATCCTGGGGCCTTCCCCTGTGACTTCAGCATTCTGGAGCTTGTATTATCGCAGCTCTACCACAGCTGACCTCCGTTGTTGTTTTTGTTTGTTTGTCTGTCTATTTTAGAGGTTTTTGCTTTAGGGTGCATGAGCTTGTCAGATAGAGAGAGACAGAGACAGTGAAAGAGAACATCAGAAATCACTGTCCCTCTTCCCCAAGGGGGATGGCCATGCCACAATCCATTCTCCATTCTCCTCCCAGAATCTTGGACATGCATGCCCATGCGCCTGGCATGACTTTCAAGCTACCAGGTCTGGGATTTGAACCATGGTTGGCCATGTGGGATTCCAGCAACGTAACTGCTATACCTTCTGCTGGTCTCAGCGTCCATTGTTGTTTTTAAAGAATATCACAAATTTGAAAACAAGCTAGTTTTTCTAGTCATAACGCAATCAAATAGAAATTTTGCTGAAGTCCTACTTTTCTCCCCAAAATTTCTCTCTCTATTTGGACTTCTTACTTGTTCCTCTCAGCAATCAACTAGCCCTCAAGTAAATAAGAATTACTATCTACTCCCCAGAGGAGTTTTATAAGAATAGAGAGTCTTGCTAAGAGTTTTTGGCCTTGATCCGAACATGACTGAATCCATAATTATGAAATTTCAAGACCTCTTAGGCGTGGTGAGTAGGAGTAAAGGGTGTGGCAGTTTAGGTGAAAGGCCTTCCCAGTAACATTCAAGTTAGCCTTCTTTAGAGGCAGGCCCTGCAATTTAATCATCTTAAATACTTTTTCAAAGCTAAGGAGTCTCTAAACCTGTCCACTCTCTAGATCTTTGGATCATTTCTCCCTGCAGTTGAACTTAATTAGTGCCAACGATGTTATAGCATCTCCTCCAGTGACATATTTGTAACAGCCCTAAATGTACTGTCCCTTATTTCACAGAGGCCTGAGGCTAGGAAGGGAGTCTTCTATTGAATATTTTCACAGATCTTGTTATTCAAACACTATGTAAATATTGCAAATACAAAATCTGAATTAAGATGTTCTGTGTCAGCAGTGAACTGTGGGGCATGACTACCGGAGGAGGTGCGGTGCCTCAGAAAGTCAGCAATAAGACGAAATTCTTTAATATCTTCAGGATTTTTCCTATTATCTGTGGGCTATTGAACAAACCAAGTGATGCGACTCTAGAATTCAATATGTATACATGGTTTTAGTTTTAATACTTCAAAGAAAGGAACATTTGAAGGGCAGAAAATATATGAAAAGGGAGAATGACTCCTGGAAAATATGTACAGTAGTTAATGTTAGCTGTTGAAAGATGAAGAAGAGGGGAAAACTCAGTTTGGCTTTAGAGTATTGAACCGAGTGATGCAGAGAGGCAATACCTTGATGTGGAGAAGCTCAGAAGAATTAGGAGTAATTCCAATATGTGCTGGGTTCCTGCAAAAGTTGATGCAAAGAGCAACTGGGAGCAATCCTGTGTATTTGCTAAGATAACACCTGCTTTAGAACAAGCCCTCGTGCCTAAAAGTGCCTAAGAAGGTGCTTACAAGTCTGGCTGCATCTTTAGGAAAAATTTGATCCAGTAAGTCAGAGGAAGGGTTCCAAAAACTGCATTTTAATCAAGCATCTAGGTGGTTTATTTTCTTTCCTTAGATCATCTTACTGAAGCAACTCTTACCTAAAGGAGATGTGCTCTCTTTGGACCACTATCTCTCTCTCCACTGAAACTACCTCTTAGAAGCCATGGCCTAAAATTACTGTATTTCAGTTTAGGACACAGTTTGTTTTGTTTATCATACCCTTTCTAGCTACTGAAATAGATATTTTCCATATTTCTAGATTGCCAACATAAGCAGAGAGCACCTTCCATTTTGAACTTTATCTCAGACTGCAGGCTGGCTAGTTGTAGACTGAATTTGTCTTTCAGAGACTTTACTGAAATCAGTAACAGCCACCAATGCACATTAGCATTTGAGTATGTCCAAACATTTCCTCTAACATTATATCTTGCTTGTCACCTAATTTGCCTTCCAAGGAACAGCTGTTGACCATTTGACCAGATATTTTGTTAAACTATAACAAAGGCCCCTGATTTCCATCCCACTCCTGTAATATCCCAGTATTCATGGCTTGGAGCCTTCCACAGGCAATTCCAGAAACTGTTTAGGTGCATCACTCAGGGCACCCTATTTTTAAGTATAGGGCCAACAAATACGGTATGAGTTTGGATTAGGTTCAGCTCTGAGTAACAGAGACTGAGATGAACACCATAAAGATTTCTTTCTTTCTTACATAAAGGAATATGGAAGGCAGACTGTTCAATGCTATTTTAGCGTACCACGGAGGCAACAAGCTAGGCTTCTTCCATCTTTCTTCTTTATTGTCCTCAAAATTCAGTATTCACCTTACACTCCCAAATGACATTTTAAGTTCCAGATATTACATCCAAATTTCATATATGAGAGGAGGATCACAAGAGCCGAGAGCCTTCTCCTTTTAAAGCTATTCTCTGAAGTCTCATAAAACACCTATGAACAAGCACCTCACTGGATGAACTTAGTCACATGGACACACATATTGCAAGGGATATTGGGTAACCAAGTGTCCTGGTAATACTTTCATCTACGCAAGGAGGGGAATAAATATTGGAGGATAATTATCAGTCCCTGTAAAACTCCTATATTTAATATTAAACCATCAATGCTATTTTTGAGTTTGATTATAATCTGTGTGCTGATTTTACTTAATAAATTGGCATTCAATATTTATTCGTTCCTTGAGCAAATTTTAAAAATCTGAGTATGGTTGTTTAACCTAGGGATATTGAGTTTGGGGAATTCATTTAAATGGATTCACTTCTTTTCCAAGTTTTCAATTATCCATCATCCTAGCCTAAAGCTTTTTAAACAAATAATTTCAAGTAGTAAAATTAAATAGTTTTTCAAAGCAACAAAATATTCTTTAATCACTTATTTATATATCTTTGTCATCCTATCATGTTTCTATTCTCTAGAAAAAAGTCTAGTTCAATAAATACTTTGCTTTTAATTTAAGAGAAAAAAATTATTTGATCATTTCCCAAAATGCTAGAATCCATTAAAATTAATGTTGGTCATTATCTGAGAGCTTTCTTTTTTTAGTTCAGAAAGCAAATAATTGTGTGTTTCTTCGTTTCCATGATGGAACTATAAGGAAAATAAATATGGTTATAATTTTTTCTGCGCTATAGAACAGAAAGTTAAATGGTCAGAAAAATATTTTTGGATTTAGGAAGCTAAATCCAAAAGTATCAAGTGAGTGATTTGGCTATATGTTTCAAGAGAGCAGTAATTACCCTTTATTTTGTTCATTGTATTATATCAAGATATATCACATTACCTGACATTGCAGGGTGCTCGTTAAACATTTGTTCAGTGAATGAATAAAAGTGATGAACCCTATCTTAAAAATTATTCTGTTAGAAATATTTGTATTATTTTATTCCAGAAGATGGCAGTGTGTGTGATTTAAACATTGTTTTCATTTTTTGCTATCTTGTTACTAAAGAAACATAAGACATGCCATGCCACATGAGATATGTAATCCTTCCAACTTTGTATTTTTATCTCTGACTATAGCACTAAAGGTAATTTGTAGAAAGTTGTGCTCTTTCCCCAGACATCAGCTTAAAGGTTAAAGACGTGCTTTAGAACACCTTAGTCTTTCCTTAATAAACATCTCTAGTTTATCCTCATAAGAATTTTGTCACATCTTTTTAAAACTTGTGTGCTTAAAAGCTTATGCTGTCCATTGGAAAAGTGTGTTTTGTGTTTTATCATTTGTTTTTCAAAGAAAAAAATCTATTTTAAACTACTTGTTACTATAAATAACAAGAACAAAAAAGTGTAGTTTTATTTTTAAAGCATGCTCTAGGAACATTCTGTAGCCTGATGGCTAAGGGAATCAGATTCCACATGGCCCACCGTGGTACAAATCCTGGCCCTGATGGCTTGAAAAACATGCAGGGCATGTGTACATGCCCAAGATCTCAACAAGATGGAAAAATAGAGGAAAAGAAATTGCAACACTACTCTACAACATCGCTTTCTCCCCACTCACACACCTCTCTGTCTCTCTGTCTTTCTGTGGAGAGCAGACATGCCCTCTAAATTTCTAATAAATAAATTAATTAAATAATACATAAATACAAGTACTCTATTGATTTCCTCTGTCAGTGAAGACCTAAACAAAAATAGTTAAACAAAAAATGTACTCAACCGTATCCTTGTCTGAAAATAGCATACAAGACTCCAGAGGGGTAATGAAGCCTTTGCTTTCGGTACTAGCCTGCAGATATTGACACAAGCGTAGGAAGCTTCCTCCACATGTTTAAAACATCAACCTTATAGGACCAGCAGACAGCATAATGGTTACATCGCTGAATCCCCACATAATTGACAGCAGTTTGAGTCCAAGGTCCGGTGGATTGAAACTCACGCCCACGATCCCAAGAGGAGAATGGAGAAGGGAATCTGGCATGGCTATCTCCCCTGGGGGGACAGGGGCAAGGGAGTATGATATCTTGCTTTCTGTCTCTCTGTCTCTCTCTGTCTCTCTGATGAGTGCACATGCCCTATAGCCAAAACAAGCAAACAAACAAAAAACAAACAAAAAGAAAATAAGAAACAAACAAAAGCAACATTTCAAAGTGATTTTAGAAAAATGAAGTTAAAATATGTAGAAATAACTATATATAATGTATTCATGTCAATAAGAAATATTTACTATTTTGGAAAGTCAAGTATACCTCTATGAAATCATAGTTAGGTTTAGCCTTATATGGTCACTGTCTCTCTTTCTTCTCTGAAGAAGTAAAAGAATCAAATGTTTTGGTACGAAGAGAGTCCTAGAGTGAGCGAAGGTGTGTAGCTGTTTTACTGCACATATAAGGACTGTAGAAACATATTCCTGCTATTGCTATAAAAAATTTTTCAGGCAATCAAGTAACAGCTAAGAATTTATTATAGTGGGAAAAATACATTAGTCACAACTTCCATCTGTATGAGCTGTTGAATTCACAGAATGTTTATTTTTTGTTGTGTTAAACTATGCATCCCATAAAACTTACCATTTTAACTGTTTTTAAGTGTAGTTTAGTGGCATGAAGTACATTTGCTTTGTTGTGTAGCAGTCACCCCTGTGGCTTTCCAGGGCTTTCTGATCATCCCAAACTGAAACTCTGTACCCGTTAACTATTAACTTCCCATGCTCTCCTCCTCCAGCCTCTGGCAACCTCTGTTCTTTCTGTCTCTATGAATTTGACTGTTCTAGGTTTCTTCTATAAGTGGAATCATACAATATTTATCTTTTAGTGTCTGACTTATTTCACTTAGCATCTTGTCTTTGAGGTTCATCTACATTGTAGCATGTGTAAGGTTTTATCATTCCCTTTTATGACTGAATAAGATCCCATCATGTGTATATAACATTTTGCTTATCTATTTATGATCAATGAACGTTTGAGTTATTTCACTTTTTGAATATTGTGACTAATACATGTATGAAGGCCATGCAGATTTTTTTTTCCTTTCTTCACTTGAACTTACTTAAAAGGTATAAGCCTTTTATACTTTCTATAGAGGAATTGCTAGATCACACACTAATTCTATATTAATTTTGTGAGGACCTACCATACTGTTTTACAGCAGTGGCACTATTTTACGTCTCACCAGTGCTACACCAGTGTTCCAATTTCTTCACATCTTTCCTAACACTTATTACTTTCAGTCTTGCTTTGTTTTGCTTTTTTGGTATATCCTCCTTGTTTGTTTGTGTGTGTATACATCTTTACAATTGATGTTCTTTAATGGGAGAGGTGAAATGTGTTAAGTATCTCCTGTCTTCTCTTACACTTAGCTGTTACACTTAGCTTTTTTCTACAGTGGAGCTGCTAGACTCTAAGTTACTTGAGGAAAGGGAGAATGTCTGTCTAATCTACCACCGTTTCTCAGTTTTCAGTATAGCAGGTTCTTAATATATGTTTGATGGGTGTTTGCAGGAATAAGAGAATGGTAGGAAAAAAATTAATGAATGAACAGATGAGTGTATTTTAGAATCCAGTAGAATTAATTGCTAATTTTTCTTTTATCTTCAGGTGAGGTGTGGAATATCTCTAGGAGCCATAGAACCCCAAAGTTGACATGAAGAGTCTTGTTATGTTTTTCTACTTAAAAATGCACACCCACTGTAGTAATATTCATTGACTTTTATTAGTTCTAGAAAATTCTCTATTCTGAGCCTTGTGCTTAATTTATTTTACTAATCCTCATGATAGTCTTGTTGAGTGACTATGATAATTATGCATATTACACAACCTGGAGAAATTCTATTTATCTAAGCATCCTCAGCTATTAAGAATAAGAATTGGACCAGCAGGTAGCATGGAGGTTAAGATGCTAGACTCCCAAGTGGCTGACTGTGTGGTTCAGGTCCAGAAGCCAGTAGCTGAAAAATCACACCAGACACATGAGCTTGTGTGCACAAAATCCTGAGAGAAAAATGGAGGAGAAAGAATTGTGGCTTGGCCATTCCTG
>NW_006159440.1:1853411-1883114 GCF_000334495.1 Tupaia belangeri chinensis | reverse complement strand
CTGCTTGGGGGAAAGGGACATGGTTTCTCACTTTCCCTCTCTTTCTATGATGGGTCCACACTCTCAATAGCAAAAACTAAAAATAAATAAATAATTAAATGATTTTAAAAAACAGTAAATGTCAAAATTCAAATCTACATGTCTCTGACACTAAACTCCTAACCAGCATAATGAATTGTTCAACAGAAGCCTTCATTTAATTGGCATTTGCTTAACTACTTTCAGGTTAAATTGTAATCTCTGTTTTAAATGCCATAAAACATCCTTACATTAAAACATAAATAAAATAGATCAGATAAAACAAAATATCTGAAAAGTCAGATTAGTTCTATTTTAGAAACTTCTAAAGACATGGAGAAACTGCTCCTGCCTTCCTGCCTTCATTCGTAGCCTGTCTAAAATCTGCGATGACAAATGTGTTACATTTTCTCATCTTTTCTTGTGTTATTTACAGAAACAAAAGACTTACATATGGATAATTACTTAAAACTATCTGTTCTGTGATTAGCGAAGCTTAAGAAAAACCCTCTGCCCTCCACAGTTCTGTCCTTACTGTCTCTGCAAGAATACTTGAAATTCTCATACCATGCACTCTTCTGGGGTGAGGAATTAAAAGCAGTTTTGAAAATGCAAATGTTATCCTAAAAGGTTGATACCTTAAGCCATTATCAGCCATCAACACCTTAGCAGGAATTAGTTGATCAGAAAGCAAAGGATCTTGAGAGAATTAACTGTAAGAAAAATATCAGAGAATATGGCAGGCCTGAGTAAGCTAGAGCTTATGAAAAAAAAAAAGTCTAGAGACAATTTTAAGGAAAAAAAATTAGGTATATCGAAACAAAAATAATGAGAAATCATTGGTTTGAACACCTGAAGAATGTGGTTTCTTCTTAAGGATAGGAAAGAGGCACACTGAGCTTCTTCACCATCACCATTTCTTGTAGTGTTCTTCCACAAAAAAAAAAAAAAGTGAATTTCAAACTAGAAACAGGAAAACAGTATAAAAGAAAAGATACTGGAATCTAAAGTAAATGAAGGGAGGGAGAAAGCTTCAAATTGCTTTACCACAGAGAGCTCTTAGTAAAGGATGCGAAGTAGGTATACCAATTTTAATTCTCTTTGAAAATAAGATCATGCATTCTGAGAATTCCACAAAAAAATATAGCTGGAAGTTGTGACTAGCATAATTTTTGAGTCTTGACCATCCATGGGCCATGAAAGCACCCCACTGCTGGGTCCCCAATTATAGAGGTTGTCTCTCAGCTACAAATATGCAATTCTAGAGACTATTGGCCATTTACACAAAGGAAGAGGGCAGAATTCAGAAACACTAGGTTAGTATAAGCTTGACTTTGAGCTCTGGAAAAGTTACATAATTGATTATTAAACTGATGGCGAGTGTTTGACTATATCCCTCTGGAAAACTCATGTGTCAAAATTTGGTGGGCCAGTTTCTAGGGTGCAGCAGTGGCACTCTGGTCCACAATGCTGGAGTCATGCAGAACACCAGAGTTCTGTACCCAAGTTGACCTGAACATGTCAGGCACATGAGATGCCCATGGTACTAACTGGCTGGTCCTCTCTGTCTCTCTCTTTCTCTCTATCATGAAAGAGCCATTGTGAAGGTATTATGAGAGTAGAATTTAATCTGACTATGGGATTAAGAGATGGAACCATTGAGAGGGGATTAGTATTGGATAGGTGTACCAGAGCAGAGCCCCCATGATTGAGTCGTAGTGGATTTACAAAGAGAGAAATTAGACAGACTGTTCTGCACTTGCTCTGTCTCACCTTCTGGCATGTTATTCACCAGCAAGAAGATCCTCACCACTTATGGTCTCTCAACCTAGTACCTCCAAAACCATGAATTAAATAAACCTTTATTCTTATAAATTACCTACATTCAGGAATCTATGTTTTTAGCAACAGAATGTACAAAAATACTGATAATCTATAAACTCTTAGTAGTTAATGAAGCAATCAAAAGTTTCACTAAGAATAAGTCATTCCAGGAATATTTTTTAAATTATTTTAATAGGATTAATAGGTTAAAAGATCAAAGGACTTTCACTGACAAATGAGAAGTAGTAAAGGGAAAACCCTCACCTTACTCAACCACTCTCCATTTGAAAATTACTCCTATGCCATGCCAGACTGCTGGTATGTACCTTAACTCTCGGCTCCCTCGGGGCAAAAATGATCAAGAACTAGCTACACACTTTAACTTTATTTTCTGTAAGACCTTTGGCAAAATCTGTTACAGCAAAATCTGAAGTGGAACTTTAAAGCTTCCTTTCAGTAGGCAATTTTGACTTTAGATTAAATAGACACAGACCAGGAAAGAAGGTATAGACATATGCTCCTTTTGCAAAGTAAAGGCATCTTTTCCCATTCAACTCTCTCTACCTTGAAACTATGAAAAAAATAAAACAGAATTAGGAATGGTCTGAGAAAACATGATAATCTCTCTGATGGCTATTGGCTGGTCACGCACAAAAACAAATATAGCTGGAAGTTGTGACTAGCATAATTTTTGAGTCTTGACCATCCTACATGCACACACACACAGACACACACACACACACAGACACACACACACACGTACACATATCACATTTTCTACCACCACCATGGATAAGAGAGTGAATCTGAGTAGCTTGAGAAGAAGCCAAATGAACTCTAAGAATTGGAAAGACTTTTTTTTTTGTAAGACAGTGATAGAACTTGTCTGTGAAACTGTTCTATCTTAGAAGACCTGCTTAACTCTGTAAGCAGTTAGTTCATGTATTTGTAATATGGATCGAAATAGTGGGTATAACTGCCAGAGTCCTAACCTCATATCCTAATATAGGTATAAGCACACAGACTTCACTGCCTAGGCACAGAGATGTGAAGAAGGCCAGAGAGTGTGGCTTTCCTTTGTATTCATGAGTCCCCTGATACATCTTCTCTAACTTTGGACTGGTCTTGAAATGAGGTTATTATTTAGTATGTTAATTTTTCTTTAGTTACTAGCTAAGGTGTCAACTTATAGCTCTCTGTTAAACATAACATCTTTCTCTATCCCTTCCTCAGGTGACTTTTAAAGGTACATTTATTCTATAGAATGATCAACTGAGTAAGGTCTTAAAGAAGCAACCTTAATTATTATCAACCTTTTCTTGTGAAATTATTTTATCAATGAAACTTGTGACATACTAAGAAACGATTATTTTTTGAGAGGTTTTTGCTATAGGGCGCATGCGCTCACCAGAAAGACAGAGAGAGACAGAGAGATAGAAAGTGAGAAATCACCCCCCCAAGGGGGGGAATGGCCACACCACAATCCCTTCTCCTCCATTCTCCTCTCAGGATCTTTGGTATATACGCACACTCACCTGGCGTGAGTTTAAGCCACCAGGTCCGGGACTCAAACCACGGTTGACTATGTGGGAGTCCAGTGACATAGCCATTATGCCAACTGCTGGTCTCCTAAGAAATAATTTAGACCTTTGGCTACACTTGTTGACACATAGTCCTAATATCTTTAGAACTTTCTGAGGGTTAGGAGTATCTTTTGTTAGTTATGAAGAATCCTTTTTCTCACGCCGAGTGCATGTGCGTGCATGCCCAAGATCCCAAGAGGAGAATGGAGGAAAAAGGATTGAGTCTTGGCCATCCCCCCTGGGGGGTGATTTCTCGCTTTCTGTCTTCTGTCTCTCTCTGTCTGTCTGGCGAGCGTACACACCCTATAGCAAAAACCTCTCCAAAGAAAAAAAAAAGAATCGTTTTTTATCACATTTTACTTAGGGTGGGACCCCTACCAAGAAAGCCTCAAGGTGAGGCTGGTCACCAGAAAGACCAAGTGATTGGGGAGGGAGGATCTTTCAGCTCCATCCACATATCTAAGGGGAAACAGGCTAGATATTAAACTCTATGAAAACTTTTGAATTACCAGAATTGATGAGCTTATGGGTTGTTGAGGGTTGTTGAACTCCTTGGTAGGTGGTGTACACAGAGAAGGCATGGGAGCTCTGTGAACCCCAGCCCCTGTTGTGTCTTGCCCTATACATCTCTTCCCTTTGGATATTTTCAATTTGTACCTTTTATTTTTCTATTTTTTAAAAATATGATATATGCACTGTAAACATATATGCAGTGTATATATCAAATGAAGGATATGTACATCCCCACTTAACTTATACCGTATGTCTGCATTCTATGACTGAAACTGATTGACTAACAGTTGAACAATCACAAGAGATGGGTGTGAATGTCAGATGAGGTATATGTGGAGAGTGGGTCCTAACGAAGGACATTTGGAGAAGGGATACAGAGGTTGAGCATTGACGGGATGGGGAGGTGTGGTGTTATCTGCTGAAGATATTTTGATCAACGGGTCTGGGGAGAAATGTGCACATATTGAAATGGTCTCATTGTAAGCCAAACAATATGATTGAAATTATATACAAAAAAATAAAATGAATAAAAAACACCCTATAGAAATAAATAAATAAATAAATAAATAAAATGAATAAATAAATAAAATAAAGTTTAAAAAATAAGGATATGTACACATTCATCTTCTTCAACATTTAGCATTACATCATGTATATCCTTCATTATAAACCAGTAAATATAAATACAGTTAAAGTGCTTCTAGGGTCATCTGAGCCACTCTAGTATATTGAACACTGGGAAAGGGTCATGGAAGCACCTGATTTACGGCTGGTCTATATTTACAACCAACATCTGAGTTGAAGTCTTTAAAACTATGCCCTTAACCTATGGTGTCTGCAGTAACTCAGTATAATTTAGTGTTAGAATTAAATTGTTGGACAACCAGTTGGCATCCAGAGAGTTGAGGTTTGGTTGGTGTGGAAATGACCTACACATTTGGTGTCAGATATAAGTAGAGGGACAGTTCATAGCCCCACTCTAATAATAACAAACCAAGGTTATCAGATTTGCAGATGACACAAATCTGGGAGGATAGCTAAGAGCTATGTGAGGCTGTTAAAAAGAAATAATAATAATAAAAAAAATTCTTATTCAAGCTTCAGTTCTACCAGTAACTAGATGTCAATTTTCTTATAAATAAATAAATAAGAATCTATGAGTTAAGTAAATTGCTCGTACAGGTACATACAAGTAAGTCACTGAGGTGTAATTAGAACCAAGATATATTGCTTAAGCTTTTAACCAGCAAATCAGATAGTACCTGGACTAAGGAAATGATAGCACCTGGACTGAGGCAGTGGCAGTGAGAGAAAAGGAATGATACAGACAGAGTTGGGAAAAATATATATCAGTAACAAACTGAAGGAGAAGACCTGATACCTTGGACCACTGTTAAAACTTCATCTCAATTAGAATGGCAAAAAAGAAGGAAGCAAAAGTTTGGAAGTAAAGATGGCATTACACACATATATATCTCCAAAATGAGAGTTCTTTCAAACATTCCTATAGAACCATTTCATATATAATTGAGTAAATAGGTCTAAACTTCTGATGAGATCATTCAGGAGCATTAACATAGCACTGGCAGTGGTAATAATGTCAAAATTGTGAAAGTGGATAAATAAGGAAATAAGAGTATGAGAACAATGCAATGAAGGACACCAACTTGGGGTGGGCAGAAGAGGCAGAACCTCAAATGAGACTTAGAAGAAGCAAGTAGAGTGGTTGGCAAAGAACCATCATGCACTGAGGCTGTAGAAGCCACCAGACTTAGAAGAGAGGTCCAAGCATTTGAAGAGTTTGGAAAGGAAAGCCCTGAAGTCCCAGCAAGGGCAAATTTATAGTGTGGAGGTTAAGGGAGCTGGATCCCACATGACACAGTTTGAGCCCCAGGCCCTGTGACTTGAGAAACATACCAGGCACGTGTGTGTGCCCAAAATCCTGAAAGAAGGGAGAAATGGAGAAGGGATTGTGGGTTGACCATTGCCCATTGGGGGACACTTGGTCATATTCTCACTCTCTCTCTTTCTGGAAAGTGCATGCATCTTCTGGCAAATGGAAAAAAAAAATCAAGACAAATAGAAGATCCCCTTTTGGCCTCTGGCCAGCATTTGTTCCAGTCCTCATGCCTTCATCATGTTTCCCCTGGGACTAACCAACATTCAGTTCTTCAAGACTTGTCAAGAACACCCTCACTCAGAGGTGAGCTCATCAACTACCCTAGAATCCCAGAGTGTTCTCCACGAATAGTTGGCTTTTCTGCTCTCATGAGATTGACATGCTTTGGGAAAGCTCTTCTCAGCTGCTCTTTCTGTATTGACGTCTACCATGTTGTGACTTTGGCAACAGTTAACACAGAAATTGTAACCAAAAGGAGAAAATTGTTATTTACATCAAGATAAATATGTGTATGAAGAGCCATAAGGCTGCTAAAGTATAGTGTTTTAATGAACTTAGCCTGCATTAATGGAGGATAATCAAGGCCAAGACACAAGTTGGACTGTATCTGTTATGTGTGCTATTCTAGGTGCCAAATTTTCAAGAAAGTAGTTCATTTGAATATATCAGGAACATGAAATGGAAAATGTTCTTTAAATTTTTGTTACAATGAAAATATCCATACTAACAACTAACCAAACAAAATTGAGAAAGAAAAGCTCACCTCTGCCTTCTCTGTCTTCCTTAAATGTGTGGGTTATTCCTCGGTTCACTCAGCAAATGCCTGGTTGACATCTGGAGAAGTTCAGTGCTGTCAATCAGCCAATGAAAACCGTTAGCAGAGGCTCCTGGGCAGCACAGAGATTTCTCACCCACAGATTTCTGTGAACATATAGATTTGTGAAATGCTGCCTTAAAAACACCATGGTTTCTTGACACAGGACTCTTCCAAGTGTTTAATATTCAAATGTGCAAGTGATAAAGTTCTCCAAATTGATTGGGCTCTTTATGAACCATCTTGAGGTAGAGTGCTCCCCAAAATACACATTGGCAAACTGATCTAGGATGTCAGGAGGAGGGAGGGAGTACTCCAGCCAACACACAGACGGAAATTATTGTTTATTGTGGAACATCAGGTTCCCTTTGCAGAGACACAAGAAAGGATATTATTTACTGTGAGGGTTAACTTGTCAAAGGCAAAACTTGGTCAGATTTGAGATAGTGAATCTGTTTGAAGGGGTGTATACCAGAAGAAAATCACTGTTGAAAGAAGATTAAATTGATATTAACATGTAAGATTAACTGCTGAGGGAAAAATGAGGCTGAACGGCTAGCTAGAAAATAATAGCAAAGCAAGCATGAGATTGTGAGCCCTTTCATGATTTTGATTTTTATCTAATACAGTCACATTTTTATATTTGTTTGTGTTGCCACATGCTAAGGCTAAATCAAAGCTACTTTAGGCATAATGAGTAACACAAAAAAACTCATAAAGTACCTCTTATGTAGATAAAAATCAAATAAAAATAAAGCAAATTGGCATTAAATGCAAGTTATTAAATGGTTTGGATTTGCTTGAAAGTCGTCCACAGAAAATGATTCCTTTTGAGCAATTTTATATATTAAAAGACCCAAACTATTATTAAAGGTAATAGTAAGTTTTACTAAATTTATAAAAATACTTTACTTACTAATTTTAGGTAGATTGCTAAATAACTATAATTGAATTAAATGGAAATGCTTTGGGAAGTTTTCTTAATTTTTTAATAGTTTAATACATTTTTAAAACAAGTGGTTTATATACATATCTTAGTATTTTATTAGCAAAAAGCCTTTGTACAGATGTTCACTCATTAGTTGCAATAAATCATGACAAAAATAGGGACAGCCTGTGGCTTAGTAGTTAGGGCAGTTGGATCTCAGATAGCTGACTGCATGGTTTGAGTCCCAGACCAAGCAGCTTGAAAATTACAAGGGGCACATGCACATACGTGCCCAAAATCCTGAGGTGAGAATGTAGAAGGAGGGATTGTGGTAAGCCATCCCGCTAAGGGAGTGCTTTCTCACTTTCTCCCTCTCTCTCTTTTGGGCAGTGCATGTACCCTATAGCAAAATAGTAATAATAATAATGATGATGATGCCACAAATAATGGAAAAAGTTGGCAATTTTCAACAGCTAGAAACTGGTAAAACATAGGTAGCCCAATGACTACAATGCAGGCATTGCTGTTAACCACCAGATAATAATAATTATTCCTCCAAGTTATCAATCTAGGGTTTGTGCATGAGATAACACAGGTCAATCAGAGCCCTTCGCATCAAAGCTGACTTGGATCTACGAGGGACTGAAATGTTTTATGTCAGCCAAAGCTATGAAAACCTTCTATGGCGTAATGTGTTTCAATTGCCTACACTGGATTTCCTACAAAATTTTCTACATTTCTGCTCCTATTCTCATCTTAGCCTCTGTTTGAAATGAAGACATGTCTACTTTTGGTCCTCTCAAATCTAATGTCTTCTCTTGATCTAACTCCCTCTTCTCTCCTCTGGGGCCTCAAGCAATCTTTTGCAATTAATCTGTCTTCTAGCCCTTCTAATTGCCCCACTAACTTTAAACATACTCTGATGTACCTAATTCTGCAAACATACAAATGCTAAATAAACCCCCAATTGTCCCTTGACCTAGTCCCTGCTTCACATTAACAGTTTGTTTCTGTTTACTTAATAGGTAAACATTTGGATAAAGTATTTAATATCTGCAGCCGATGCTCCTTCAATAGCCATTTATTTCTTGGCTCCTACTACCACTCCTAATAAAAGTAATGGTGTATGGAAAGATAAAAATGCCCATTATTATAACTATAAATGCCTACTAGAGAAGGTGAGACATGTTACATGGCTGGCTGCTGCTTCTGAGAAATCCTTATGGGTTTGATTGTGGTCCCTTAGAGACAAGACAGGACATGGAGTGATCTGCATGGTTTGGCTATCCCGAAGGTAATCTTAGAGAAAAGGGGTAGCACACAGGGAAAGCTGAGAAGGCACCAGTGACCAGAGAGAAGGTAACACCCTCTCTGAAACACTCCTCACTGTACCACCAACTTCTCAGCAGATCCAGCCAATCAAACGTCATGCTCATCAGGAATAGGCCATTTTATTTGTCAAAACCATAGGGGCTCATTTCAAATTCATGTTAGTGTTGGAGAAACAGAATACATGCGCAGATGTTCTATGTATGGCTATCACCTTTAGTATGGGTATGATTTAATAAAAGATACTATTATTTCAGCACGTGTTATTCCAAACATTCATTTGTCTTATGAGGTATCACATCTTCATGTCCTCAATTCTACAGATGCAGAAAATGAAACGTTAGAGGATTTAAGTGATATGCCAAGGCTTATAGCACTAGTAAATTGGGGTGGAAATTCATACTAACTTATATTTAGTAGACACTCAATTTATAGTAGTTGAGTTTACTTGAGAGGCAGCATGCATTTTAGTGAACTTATGAATACGTTCATCAACTCTTATTCGTGGGTAGTTTTCAGTCTTAAATACTATCATACAGGCAAGGACGCATGCTGAGCTAATGCTTCTAATAGAATAACCTAGAAATCTATTATTTTATTGTGGTGCTATCAGCACTAGCAAAAACTTTATTTGATTTCTGTTTTTCTCATTTATGCTACAAATGAAGAGAATAGCCTTAGGAAAGTTATTTGCCTGTCATTTGATCTTTATGAAGAAATTACACATAATTAACTTATTTCATTTTTAGTAAGTTACTAATTAGGTGATTCATTGAGATTCCAAAGGATTAATCTTTTGACTTCCAGCATGGAAGTAAAAAAGAATCCACTATCATAGAGAAAACAAAATCATCAGGAGTTCCTCAGCCCCCAAAGAAAATAAATCATTGAACAAAAGAATGGCAATGAGAAGCTTTAATCTGAGCATTTAAAGTGAAACAGAGACTGATGAAATCGTATGATCAAAGCAACCAATTTAAAATAGAAATAAATTATTGACTTAGCTAAGGGTAACATTTTTCTTTGTAATATTTATTTTTCTTAGAAATCATACCCATCATCCTCATTGTCATAATGTTTTAGATTTCACAGCACGAATTACTCTATTTCTTTATTATTAAATTGAGCCTTATTGTCCCCAACACATAACTTAACGTTTAGTATCTGAAGGCCATTGCTATGCAAACATGAAATGAAAAAATAATAATAATAAGGTTTAGCAGCTGTATCAGGAAGGAAGAAAGTAAAGGACAAACAGCCATGTGAAGGGGCAGCACTGCAGGGTGAAATATGCCAGGAATGAAGTATTTTGTTACTGGAAGAATCTGATTCTGTAACTGTTCTTTTGGAATTTTCAGCTTGAATTTGGAATCAATAAGGATCTGAAAGCATTTAGAAGTCAGACTACATTTAGTTTATTTCATATGACCTTCATTTGGAGGGAAAACAATTTATTTCAAGAGATAGATATACTAACTGTTGAATACTTGGTAACTTTAGTAATTATGATTATTTTATTGGAGATTATATACAAATAAGTTCTGAAGATCTTTTTAAAGAGATTTATAGGTTGTGTGCACTCATCAGTGAGAAAGATAGAAATCACTCCTGCGGGAAAGGCCATGCCACAGTCCCTTTGCTTTCCTTTTCCTCTTAGGATTATGGGTTCACACACACACACACACACACACACACACACACACATTCCTGGCATGAGTTTCAAGCCACGGGGTCTCAGGTTCCAACCATGGTCGGCCACATGGGAGTCCAGCCCCTTAACTACCACGCAATCTGGGGACCAGCAGTTAGTGTAATGGCTATGTCACTGGACTCCCATGTAGTCGACCGTGGTTCGCATCCCGGACCTGGTGGCTTAAAACTCACACTGGACTCGTGTGCATGCGTGCCCAAGACCCCAAGAGGAGAATGGAGGAGAAGGGATTGCGGCGTGGCCATCCCCACTGGGGGTGTGATTTCTCGCTTTCTGTCTCTCTGTCTGAAGAGCGCACGCGCCCTATAGCAAAAAGCTCTCCAAAAAAAAAAAAGTAAACAAACAAACGAAAAACTACCACGAAATCTGCTGC
Source organism: Tupaia belangeri chinensis (assembly GCF_000334495.1). Lineage (NCBI taxonomy): Eukaryota > Metazoa > Chordata > Mammalia > Scandentia > Tupaiidae > Tupaia > Tupaia belangeri. Next base: position 1,872,121 of record NW_006159440.1, on the reverse strand, counting down.
TCTACCCACTCCAAAGATTTTTTTAAGTTTATTTATTCGTTTTTTCTGAGAGAGAAAGAGGGAGGCACCTTGAACAGAATCCCCACGCCATGGTCCACCCCAGTTTCAACCCGAAAGATTTTTTTAAGTTTATTTATTCGTTTTTTTCTGAGAGAGAAAGAGGAAGGCACCCTGAACAGAATCCCCACACCATGGTCCACCCCAGTTTCAACCCGGCTAGGTGTTTAGGGAGGTTCCGAAATGCAAATCCAGGACCTTTCCCATGTGATCCAGCTGTGCCTCAGCCTGATTACTGACTTTATTTATGTATTTCTGTATTTATTTATTTTAGGTTTTTGCCATAAGGCAAATGCACTAGCCAGAAAGAGACAGAGAGACACAAAGTGAGATCATTCCCCAGGGGGATGGACATGCCACCATTCCTTCTCCTGCATTCTGCTCTCATAATTTTGGGCACTCACACACATGAGCCTGGCATGATTTTCAAGCTGCCACATCCTGAACTCAAACCATGATTGGCCATGTTGGGGTCCAGTGCCTAAACCACCATGCCACCTGCTGACCTCTTTGTTTTAAGGAATGTCCACACCCCTTCTGAATGTAGTCATATTGCCAAGCCCTGAAGTTTTGCTTCTTTATACTTGTTGCTTTCATGACCACAGCAGCATATCCAGCACATGATGTACCCCAAGGGAGTTTATTTAAGCACAACTTTATGAAAGTGAGTTAAAAAGAAAACCATCTCAATAGTCCTTTTTCTCATAGGCCTTTAGGTACTTAGGATTGCTTTAATTTGTTGAAGTCTCTCACTCCTTTAGAATATGTGTCTAAGTCAAGAGAAATTTTTTATCATTACTGATAAATATTGTAGGAAAAAGGAATCTTAGAATTCTTCCAGTAAACAGTCATTTGATTGTTAAGAAAATAAATTTGGCGAAAGTAGGTCTCTTGATGAAATTATAGAACTAGTTAATGGAGGAGCTGGAATGATAATTCTGGATGCTAAATAGCTAGATTAGTCCTCTTCCCACTGCTCATCCCTAGCTTCTCTGCCTCCTCAGTGATAGGTCCTAGTGAGGCAGAAACTGGTTAACTAGCTAGAGAGACATCAGGGAAGCCATGATGGAACGCTGAGGAATAGGGGGCATTTGAAACCAGCAGGCTACAGCTAGCTCTTGGAAAACTTGACAGTCCCTTCCCTCCTTCCTCCCTGTCACTTGCCCCTCTTGAGGAGTGAACATTGTGAAACTAACTTGACAGACCTCTCTTTCAGGCTCACAAAAGAACAATTAAAGGTAAAGTCCAGGGGCTTATTAACTTCTTAACTCTGAAATTTATCTAAGCCTAAAAGAAAATGCCACCAGGGAACCAGCAGTTAGCGTAATGGCTATGTCGCTGGACTCCCACGTAGTTGACCACGGTTCACGTCCCGGACCCGGTGGCTTAAAACTCACGCCGGGCGCGTGTGCGTGCGTGCCCAAGATCCCGAGAGGAGAATGGAGGAGAAGGGATTGCGGCGTGACCATCCCCCCTGGGGGGTGATTTCTCACTTTCTGTCTCTATGTCTCTCTCTGTCTGTCTGGCGAGCGCACGCGCCCTACAGTGAAAATCTCTCAAAAAAAGAAAAAAAAAAAAGAAAATGCCACCTGGAAAGTATGGGGCAAGCCCAAGCCTAAAATACTCAGAGAAAAATCGCTGGCACCAGGGAACCAGAACTAAAGGACAGAGGGCGTATGTACGATGGGCCCTAATGATGTATTCAGACCATTAACCAATGTAAAGAAGATCCTTGTGACTATTAACCAGCATAAAGGTTCTTATGACCATTAACTAATGCAAAGGCCTTTATGACCATTAACCAGTACTTTCTTATAAGAGCCTCATAAAAATCCAAGAGTTTTGTCATACAAGAGGGCTTCTTATTGGAGAGCTTTCCTTCCATGTCGCAAAAGGCTTTCCTTCCTCCTACTCTTCTCTTAATATAATCCACTTGCCTACCTACTTCCATGTCTCTAATTCTTCATGAGTCATGCATAAAAACTAGCATCGCACTCTCCTGCATCACCAGCTACTGGTTATCTCTTAATTTCATGACAAGTTAGACCAACAAATGAAGCCACCATTGTTCATAGCGGCCCATGGTTCTCCAGAAATGTATGGGAAATATCATTGTCATTTTATGAAACAATCTATGGAATTTCCCTCTCAATTCAAAGGTATATTGGCAAAATTTACTATTAAATGCCGGGGTAGGCACTACTATCAACTAATATTTTACTGTGTTCCTCTTCATTTTATGTTTCCCAAGGTCTCATGTGTACTAAAGGAGACTGGCAAGGTAATCAACTAGGGAAGTGCCTTACAAGTTAAGTGAAGCCACTTAATTACTCAGACAGGCAGCAAGGATTCATGGTGAACCGGTCTCCCAAGCCTCAGGAAAGACACTTAAAGCAGATGGAGTCATGTCTGTGCTTACCTCGTGTTGTCAGTTGAGGGACCCAGAGCACATGCTGCCTGGGGTTCCATACTCAGGAGCACTGGAAATGATGGCCTGGAGTGGTGCAGGACCCACTTCTCTAGGAAAGATTGGGCCAGGGCCTGGGCTGTTCCAGCCTCCTCCTTATCTGCCTTGCACTGATGTCTGTGTGTGGTGTGTACGTGTGTGTGTGTGTGTATGTGTTTTGTTTTTAAGTTAGGGTGTGCAATATAACTACAGATCAAGACCAATATTTTAACTAAGATGACCTTCAGAATGTAAGCCCTCTCTCTCTCTCTTCTTGGAGAGCACATGTACCCTATGGCAATCAATCAATCAATCAATCAATAAAATAAGATGTTAGGCTAGTTTGGATTTTTCCAACATATTCTAGGGGCCAGTCTTAAAACTGACTCTGATTTTATTTCTAGGCAAAGGATATCGATTAGAAATTTTCAATCTAAATATTTTTGTTTTCCCCACTATAAAATACTGCAGAATCAGGCTGGCAGTTGGTGTGGTGGTTAAGGGCACTGAACTCCCACATGACTGACTGCAGTTCAGGTCCTGGACCTGACAGTTTCATTTCTCACTTTCCCTCTCTCTTTCTCTCACTCTCACTCTATCTCTCTCTGGTCAAATTAAAATAAATAAATAAATAAAGTGAAATAAAATAATTCTTTAAAAAAATACTGCAGAATCAAAGACTACTAGAGTGATTTTCTTAGTCACCTTTCAAGAGCAAGGGCAATCTACTCCGAGGGTTTTCTTTTTTATTTTTTTTCTTGATCAGATATAGAACATAAGAAGAAAGAGTGCTTTTTATTCTATTGTTAAATAAATGCCCCTTTATTTTTATGGAGTCAAAGAGAGGTGGCTTTGTCATGCAGCTAACTGTTAGAATTTAAGTAGTATATTATTAAAGCCTATTAGATCAGCATACTCCTTTTCAAATTTTTAATAATAAGCTTTCAAATCTAATTTAAACTGAAAATGCTATAGAGAATATCTAAAGCATCCTAATAGAGACTTTTAAAAATATTAATCAGCATTTTAAATCAGCCTTTCAGGCTAAAAAAAAAGACAAAAAAAATTCATAATATTTTTTGTAATAACTCGGGACCAAATATCTACCATCATTAGTGATTGCTACTCTCATAGACGGAGCTTTTCATCGTAGTGTGCAAACACGTTCAACTCATCTCCCTGTGGGTGTGCTCTTGCCAGCCTCTAGCCTTGCCAGCCTCTAGCCTTCAGAGATTTTTCCGAAGTCTATTTATATTGCACCAAAAAAATAAAATCCCCATTTCCCCTCATTGTAGCAAATAATGGTAGTTATTTTTGTTCAAATATTTAAACTTGCATAAAGTTTAAATTACCATGTCACACTCATCCTTATATTCCCCTCACATTGTCGACAGTCAGCTAGAAGTTTATAGATCATAAATGGTCACTCTCCTTTTCTGCTGTTTGGAAATACTGTGTGCTCTCTCTGGATTGACCTCCTCTGCATGTCCTGAGGTTCAGTTTAAAAGCCTCACTTTTGTAAGACTTTCCTCTCCCCAAGTCTACTTAGCCTTCATGGTTAGATACTCCTTTCTCTGTTTGCTTAAGAATTTGTTCACATGAGTGTTTCTGTTTACACATTTATTATACCACCCTGCACCGGTTATGGACATTCTATTCCAGCACAGCGTGTATATTGCTTTGGTCTCTGGGAAGAATATCTGCTCCACTGTAGATATGCAAAACTTGTATATGGAATAAATGAAGGGGTTCAAATGGAATTGTCTGGGAAGTGGAATGAATTTCTATGAACTTTTCTGTAGCTGCTCATACTGAAGTTGCTACAGCATGTGTATCACGCAGGAGCCTGAGGCTTCGGACTCAGAAATATCTGATATGAGCTCAACCTTTTGCTAGCAGGTTGAATTTATTTAAGACTAGTTAGGGAGATCTCGATCAGTATCAACTGGTAATTTTCTCTAATATGCAACCCCCACTCTGAACTCCACCAGTTCCCAGCCAGTGGCCTAACAAGTACTCACACATATACTACATGATGTCTGGATTTAAAAAAAAAAAAAAAGAGCAAGAAAAGAAAAAAGAGAAGAGAAAACCTTTTAAAAATTGGATTATGTGAAGTAAGAATGTCATAGTTAGACTGTATAAATTACCATAAACTGAGTGATTTAAACAACACAAACAGTTCTCTCTCATAGTTCTAGTGGTTAGAAATCAGATACAAGGGCCCCAGCATGATGAGACCCTCCTCCTGAATGTGTGGGAGGCTGGCTTTTCTCTGCATCTTCATGGGACTGAGAGAGAAAAGAAGCTCTCTAGTATCTCTTCTCATTGGGACACCAATCCCATCATGAGGGCCCCAGCCTCATGACCTCATTACCTGCCAAAGCATCTGTCTCTAGATGTCATGTCTGGGATTACGGTTTCACCATATAGAGTTATTTTTGTGGGGGAGGGTACAAACTTTGAGTCCATTGCATGAGCAGAATGTAAATAACTGACAATTGAACACACACTAATTTGCAACTTTTATAAGGCTTTTATTTTATGTAATTTAAAGTTTTGTCTCTGAGGGACCAGCAGTTAGCATAATGGCTATGTCGCTGGACTCCCACGTAGTCGACCGCAGTTCGTGTCCCAGACCCGGTGGCTTAAAACTCACGCCGGGCGCGTGTGCGTGCGTGCCCAAGATCCCGAGAGGAGAATGGAGGAGAAGGGATTGCGGCGTGGCCATCCCTCCTGGGGGGTGATTTCCTGCTTTCTGTCTCTCTGTCTCTCTCTCTCTCTCTCTGTCTGGTGAGCGCATGCGCCCTATAGCAAAAACCTCTCTAAAAAAAAAAAAAAAAAAAAAAGATTTGTCTCTGAGTTTTGTTTGAACAAAGAGAAATGATCTATCTGTAAATGAATGTGATCTGTAGAAACATTTGTTCATGACCTCTCACTGTCCCTTAATGGTAATAATGTTGCATTACACCCATACTGCTTTTTATCCTTTCAAGGTAATTTTACTTACAATATCTGATTTTGCAGCCACCAGCCAGAAATGTTTTCAAGCTGATTTTGTATTCTTTTTTTTTTTTTATTTTAAAGAAGATTCTATCTTTGGATTTGGTTACACATGAAACATATATTTACTTCAGTATACCAACTCAGTGAAACCCATAGCAATTTCAATTGTGCTCAACCAAGGACAAAATTAGGTTTTAGGATTTAACCCGGGTGGCATAATAAAATAGAAATAACTTATTTACCTGAGAGCAACAGGAACAAAAAGGGAAAATCTGAAATACAAACTACTACAGCACAGTAATGAAATCTGACCTTGAATATATTAATGGATGTTGACCTCCGTAGTCAAGTCATAAGTAGGCGGGGAGGGGAAGGAGCTAAAACAAAAGAAAACCAGGGTGCTAGTATTTAGAAGCATTTCGTGAATTAAAGAACACCTCCAATGTATCTATCTCTATCTCTGCATCTGTCTGTCATTCATGTATCTCACTTTTTGAACTGACCTTAACATTTAAATGTACCTGTTTCCCATTTTAATCTGTTAGAGCCTTAAGCATCTTAATTTTTCCATTGATTAGTATTGCCAACCCTCGCACAGAGATCAGGCAATCAATGTGTGTTTGTTGAATTGCATTGGACTTCTAAAAAATTGTTTATTTTTTGTAGGGTATAGTATGGTTTATCACAGCATGCATAGTGTTTAATTGTCAAATCATGATTAGAGGCATACTCATCTTCATTGTTTTTCCTTTAAAGAGTTATTTATTTATTATTTATTCATTCATATACTTAAATTTGACCAGAGAGAGACAGAGGGAAAGTGAGAAAGCAAGCCAGCAGATCTGGGACTCCAACCGTGGTCAGCCACGCGAGAGTGTCCACCTTAACCACCGCGCCACCTGCTGGTCCCTCACCTTCACTGTTAAGCGTTCTGTTATTCTGTGCACATTTGATCATAGTTCTACTACTTTTTTTGGTTTTTTGGAAGTGTATGTTGAACAACCAACAACATTGTTTTGCTTTTCTTTGATATACCATTCCATAACCATTCCCCTTATTTGTATTTATCCTTGTGTGCATTAACCTTTTTTTTAGGAATTATTTATTTAATTTTATTTATTATTATTACTATTATTATTATTATTTTTAATTTGGTATAGGGCATGTGCTCACCAGACAGGGGCTGGGCAGGGAGTGTGACAGCAAACCACCAGGTCCGAAACTCAAACCATGGCCAGCCCTATGGGAGTCCAGCCTTATCTGCCACACCGCCTGTTGACCTCTGCATTAAACTTTCAGACAAGGATAAAATTATGCCAACTACAAGCCTACCTATTACCGCTAAGTGGTGAGCAGTTCAGCCAATGAAAAGATGGCAAAACAGAGCACGTTCTTCATTGCCTGAGTAACATAAAACACAGCTCTGTGTTATTTTCCCAATAGGAAATATAGTTATCCTAACCATAACCCTAGCCTGGTGCTAAAAGATATTATTCATGATGACATATAATTATAACTAGTAGCTTAGTTTTTCAAGAAGATGTGGTGATATTAGCAGTGAGAGTGAAATGGGCCATCTCCACCCACTCTGGAAAGCTGAGGGGGTCCCTTCCCCAGGTAATAAGCTATGCTCTGCAAGTGGCACGTGTGGATAAAGAGACAAACTACCTACTATCTCGGAGCCTCATTTTAATATTCAGTTTTACTTTTGGCACGTCCTGGTACCCTAGAGAAAGCTTTTATTTACTTTTATTTCCAAGTATTAATTTTGTTGTTCTGAGAGACACCAAGTATTTTACTATGCATTAAATTATTTGTAATATTGTGAATATGAAGTTTTACTTTCATGAATGAGTTTATATTCCCAAAGTCATTCAGTGCAGCAGTGATAATGTGGAATAATAACTTTTTCCCCCGCGGGATTCTCCATCTTCCAGCGAAAGCTGGTGGGTGGATAGCATGACAGTTCATTTAATTCACTCACTTGCTTAATTCTGTCCTCGTGTTCCTTGTGTGAGTGTGTGTCTCCATGTCATTGGGAACACACATATACATAGAGGGGCATCAGTACTACAGACCCCGATTTCAAACTTTGTGCTTCTAAAGGGGCCAGACTTAATAATCAGGGCCATTCATGTGGAGATGAAGGAAAAAGTGTTGGTGATTAATATCACCTTTTACCTGCCATGCATAGTCTAAGTGGCCCACATGTTCTCTCATTTCGTTTTTGGAGAGGTTTTTTTGCTATAGGGTGCGTGCACTTGCCAGAGAGACAAAGACAGACAGAGAGACAGAAAATGAGAGACCCCCCCCCAGGGGGATGGCCACACTGCAATTCCTTCTCCTCCATTCTCCTCTCGGGATCGCGCCCAGTGTGAGTTTAAGCCACCAGGTCCAAGACTCAAACCGTGGTTGACTACATGGGAGTCCAGCGACATAGCCATTATGCCAACTGCTAGTCCCTCTCATTTCCTTTTCAAATCAACATCAGTGCTCATATTATAGACACTGTCACAGACCTGAGGTTAGGAGAAGATAAGTGAGTTTGCAAAGATATCAGAGCTAGAAAATATCAGTGAAGAGACTGAGTCTCATCACACAATGGCTCTGTATCCCAAAGAATCAGGGCATCCCTAGTGTCGAGGTGGAGGTAGAATAATTAAGTCCTTTTATTCTTCAGCTTACCAAAAGCTGAGAGAGCAAGTTGAGTTAGCCAATGACACAAAAGTAAGTTTCGGAAAAAACAAATGTTTAGAAAATTAAAAATGCAGATCTTAACTGCTGAACAATTTTTCTCTAGGCTATTGTTATTACTGCTATTTAGAGACACTCATGTAGCAAGGGATCTTGAAGTACACTGAATGATCTGGAAGCTGCACACCAAATGTGCTGTTAGAGTCTTTACATGTATATGGGAAAAAAGCCCTGGGACAACTCACATACATGCTTCAGCACCACACAAATGATTATTCACTTTACATAAAGTGAATAAATGAATTAAAATGTTTAATTCTATAATTTAAAGTTTATTTATTAATAAAATATTTATTAAAGTAAAATTTTTAATATAATATATTTATATAAATATTTAAATATAGAAAATGAGTATGTGTGAAATTAGTTTTCCTTTACTTGGTACATTTTAAATGAAATGTTACTAAAATAATGATTTTCTACTATTTTATTAGTACTACTAATATTTTTGAAAATGAAGACAGAAATCTCCTTAACTCTATGTGCAGAATCCAAATTCTTCACGTAACATTTTATTCTACTGTTCATCTCCCAAAGAGGATTACTTAGTTGAAAGGATATAACCTATCATATCTTGGTCAACATTGTTTTTATATGTCATGTAGTATATTATTTTATAACTATAATTAAATTTTAATTTTAAATTTATTTACATTCATTCACTGTACATCATTATACAATTTGAGATTTTCCATTCTGAGTACACCATACATTGACTCAATCAAGGATATTACCATATGTGTTATCATGCACAAATAATTTTCCATTTCTTGTTTCTTATATATTTTGTTCCCGCCCCTTGATTCCCGACTTCTTACCCTCTGCTATTTCCCACTCTCCTCCCACACTGTCTCTTGTATGTACGGTTGCTTTACATGTCCCCCCACACATTTTATTGATTTACAAAATATCTTAATCTAAATACTTTCAACTTTCTTAACTTTCTTAACTTGAGACTCAAATTATTATATTAAAATTTGGGAACCAGCAGTTGGCGTAATGGCTATGTCGCTGAACTCCCATGTAGTCGATAGGGGTTCGAGTCCCAGATCCGGTGGCTTAAACTCACGCCAGGCGCATGTGTGTGCATGCCCAAGATCCCGAGAGGAGAATGGAGGAGAAGGGATTGCGGCATGACCATCCCCTCTGGGGGGTGATTTCTCGCTTTCTGTCTCTAAGTCTCTCTCTTTCTGCTGAACACACATGCCCTATAGCAAAAAAAACTCCAAAAAAAATTTTTTTTCAAGAAAGCCATGTCTTTTTCTAGTTTGACATATTTTGTCTTTATGTATACTTTTTGGTATACATGTAAAATTTATGTAGGTACTGTGGATTCATGAGCAAGTATTTATAATCATCTTGAAATTTCCTAATGTCATAAATAGATAAAGTAGCATCATATTTACGCAAAATCAAAAAACCAACTGATAACAATGAAAAGTGGTATATTCTGAGTAGATAGTATATTAAATTCATATGATTTGTCATGTTTCCTTTTATTTATATACTTTTGACAGTAAGAAAAAGTAGTCTGCTTAAATCTGTTTTAATAAGTAAAACCTCATAAAAATTCCCTTTGTAGTCAATTGACTGAAAATGGAATTCTTTGGTCACATGTAGGTGATTAGGAAATTAATGTCCTTCCATCAAAATTTTGTTTCCTTCTATGGATCAAATATATGTCTTCTCATTTGTATAAATTTTCTTTTACTTTTTTGGGGGAGAACATGTGAAGTGAATGTTCGATTGTCAATTAAACAGTATGCAGAAAGTAGCACCCAACTGCAAGACTATTTTTCTGGGTAAAAATACTTGGCTGGCATATGTTTGCTTAAGATAAGGTTCCTATTTAAAAACCGATGTTCAAAAACCTGGCCAGTGATAGTTCTTCCTATCTCATTAAAGACAATGTATGCTTTCTACCTTTTTCTTTTCTTTCTTCAGCAAATTGAATGTACATGAACTGCATTCAGATTATCCATCATATTTTGGAACTGCATTTAAATTTATCACAGAGTTTTCATGTTTGGATTTCGGGGGAGAATGCTGCTAGAGCACAACACAGTTGTGTGTAGAGAACAAATAGAGACCTGTGTGGGGGACACTTTAAGACCTCCAATCTTTCCTAAAGTCGCATCCATTCCTGCATCCTAGACTCATGCTTAGTTAAGTAATTAATAAATCATGAAAAATTAATAGGCACATTTTCTACCCATTAATTTCAAGAACACTAAAAGAAATAATTTCGATTTTGTGATAGCTACAAAACCATCGTATTTCTAGAGAAGACTATATACATTGTAAATAGCATCTCAGACTTAATTTGCTTGTGTTCCATAATTGGGAATTTCTTTTTTTTTTTTTTTTGAGAGGTTTTTCGCTATAGGGCGCGTGCGCTCTCCAGACAGACAGAGAGAGACAGAGAGATAGAAAGCGAGAAATCACCCCCCAGGGGGCATGGTCACGCCGCAGTCCCTTCTCCTCCATTCTCCTCTTGGGATCTTGGGCACACACGCCCACGCACCCGGCGTGAGTTTTAAGCCACCGGGTCCAGGATGCGAACCGCGGTCAACTACGTGGGAGTCCAGAGACATAGCCATTACGCTAACTGCTGGTTCCCCATAATTGGGAATTTATGAGTATCAAAATTCTCTCATCCCTTTTGCCCCCCCCCCATTTTTTTTCTGACCATTCTGTCAATCATTGGCTTTCAGATGAAATATATTACATGCCTGAGGGCTCTGATCATCTATTTAGAAATGAGCAGTGTGAATGTAGGCAAGAGAGAATTGAGGGATATTGGGATATAAAACTTATTTCATCACATTAATCTCAGATAAAACACTTCAGGGACTATCAAGGTACACAATACATTTTAAAATTTCTAAACTGACCTATTCAAACCTTTGCAAAGTCATTTCCAAATTTGTTTCCAACCTATTTCCTATTTGCTCCATGGAATCATTGTTTCATTGAAGTGATACTATCACTTTTTCCCCAACGTGATACTCATTTTTTTAAAGGTTTTTGCCGTAGGTGTGTACATTCAACATAGACAGAGAGACAATGAGAGGGAAAGTGAGAAATCACCTTCCAGGGAGGGCGGCCATGCCCTTCTCCTCCATTCTCCAGGTGTAGGACTCGGACCATGTTGGCTATGTCGGAGTACAACACCTTAACCACTATGCCACCTGCTGGCCCCTAACATACTATTCTTATTAGTATGTTTACTTGTTTATATTCATTACTCTCTACCTAATTCATTCATTTATTCATCATATTTTATAAACCAAAAGACATTCTGAGCACTGAGGATATAAAAATAAAGAAAACGCAATTTCTTTCATAAAGAAGCCCATAATCTGGTACACTAAATATAATTACAAAGAAAAGGCATGGGTAGAAAAGAATGTATAAAATAATAAGAAGAAGAATAAGAATGTCTATTTTTAGAAGTGATGGTCAAAAAATAATTGGAAAATATTTGGGAGTATTCTTATTTTGTGGCAGAAGGGTTATTTGCGTAAGTTCAGTAATGCTTGTTGCACTGAATCAGAAATTGGAAATACTCATTATTGGACAAGGCTTTGACTAGAATGTTGTATCTGAAGATTAATCAGAAAACTATGGAACTAAGGTGGATCTCAAGTAAGCCAACAGAAGCTCTTAGGAAGATGGTCTGGCACCATAAATAGTTCTGCCTGGCAGAGAAGATGAGAGAATACATATGAAAGTACTTATAATATAAAATAACCTGGAATTTTCCAGCCCTGTGTGGTAATCAGTAAAGATTGCAAAAGAGCAGCCACACCAGAGAATTATCTTGAGAAAGACTTTGAAGGAAGAAAAAGAGACTGATCTTTGCTAGCAGATGGCATATCACAGGATACTCGGTAGGCAGGGCTGAATTGAGAAGGTTTATGTGTGACTTGTTTGCTGGGCATTTGCTTTTCAACAATTTGAGTAGTTGACATGTAAATAGTTTCTCAAAAATATTTAAAACCATACTTCTCTGTTGTTATAGAGTCACAAACAAAAACATACAAAATTATAAGAAATATTTTAAACATTATCTTTAAAATTCAGTATTTTGAAATTTTGAAAGTTGTTTATTAACTGTCAAGAACTATGGAGTATGAGCAAAAATGTTTTGATATGTAAAGTAAATGTTTGTGGGAAAATGTAAAAATAAACAAATAAATGAAAAAAAAAATAATTGGTCAGTTTCTACAAAAATAAAGGTGGTTATTTCACATTGAAAAACCAGAATGAACAAATCATGAAACATATTTTCTCCTCACTGGTGGAGTAGTAAGAAGTGCACTTGTGAGCCAGTCCAGGGCAGTGAACTTGGCGACCCTGAAAGAGCCTGCATCAGGGTAAAACACGCCAAAGGATAGGAAGAAAAAAACATTCCCGGACACCTGCGACTGCCATGCTTCTGGATTTCTTGTTATGTGAGATAATAAATGCTGTTAGTGTTTATTTTAATTTGTCAGTGTTCTCACTGTGTCTCCAAAACATTAGATACTATCTAATATAAGTACCACAAAAATAATCAGAAATACCAGAATAACTGAAAAACATACATTCTTGGGACCAGCAGTTAGCGTAATGGCTATGTTGCTGGACTCCCACGTAGTCAACTGCGGTTTGCGTCCCAGACCCAGTAGCTTAAAACTCACGCCGGGCACGTGTGCTTGCGTGCCCAAGATCCCGAGAGGAGAATGGAGGAGAAGGGATTGCAGTGTGGCCATCCCCCCTGGGGGGTGATTTCTCGCTTTCTGTCTCTCTGTCTCTCTCTGTCTGTCTGGCGAGCGCAAGCGACCTATAGCAAAAACCTCTCAAACAAACAAACAAACAAACACATACATTCTTAGTTAAATATGGAGTTGCCTGAATTGTTGAAAAGCAAAAGTAGAAAAGACTATTTGTGAGATTTTCATGACTTTATAAATTAAGGTTTGACGAATGCCAGTAAGTCCTTTTGCTTTAAAAATCTCTCCAAGGGCCAGTCGATGGCGTGGTGATTAAGGTGTTTGGATCCCACATGGCTGACTGAGCTGTTCAAGTCCCAGACCGGGTGGCTTAAAAAACACACAAGGCACATGTGCACGCATGCCCAGAATCTTGAGCAGAGAAGGGAGGAGGGATTGAAGTGTGACCACCACCCCGGGGGATGATTTCTCACTTTCTCTCTCTCTCCTTTCGTCTCTCTCCCTGTCTGCCTTTCTTCAGTGAGTGCACATGTCCTATAGCAAAAACATAAAAAGAAAAAACTAAAACTAAAAGGAAAAGTGAAATAAAAGAATTCCTCTACAAATAACAAATACAATTATTTTCATATGGCCTATTTTTGCTAATATGAATTGCTTATTCTCTCATAAAAGGGAATAAAATGTTTTATCAACTAGAGCACTCACTTAATCAAATGCGTTTGAGAAATCTTTCTTTTGAAGCAATGGTTATCTGCTATCTTCAGCTCTATACAAAAATTTCAGATTTGAAGTGTTTTTCTATTAAGTTGGTTGTGTCAGAGTTATTGTTTTCAAGTTCCAATTTATTCCTATAATATATTGGGTCTGGTATATAGTAATTTATCTCTTTATGGTTTGAGAACTAGATTATTTTTACACATACTGAGGTGGAAAATAAAAATATTTAAATTTATAAGTCATTCATAAAAGTCCCCTAATATAATAAGCAGACTTAAGCTGCTTTAAATTATAGAATAAGTCTTATTTCTTTATTATATATAGCTTCTGAAAGAATCCTGGGGAAATGATGGGAAAAAAAAAGCAAGAGGAGTAGAAAGGGAGGAAAAAGGGAGAAAAATAACCATATGAGCAACCTGGGAAGTTCATAATAATAGTTGCTACCAAATTCTGATGACTATAAATTATTTTTTAAATGGTATTTTGTATCTATATTTATTATATATAGCAATGCTCTTTTGTATTTCTGTAATTAACTTATCTCTCTGGAGAACACTGTTAAATACATATTATAGTCTAAAGTCCTAATTCATATTGTCTAAGCTGCCAAGCAAGCTCACCTTAATTCAGCAGTTTCTGAATCCATGCTTCCCCCTCTTTATAAATCAGTTAATCAGTAATTTGCATTGATGCAGCAGACCTCCAGGCAGGTACCTTGGACTGTTCTATCACAAAGAATTATTAAAAGGAAAGTGTCAAAGCTAAATCTTCATGGTAGCTAAGAAGCTGATAAGGACTGTATAAATCGGATCCCCCAAGACAAGAAGTTCTGTAAATTAAGGGAAATAGACAAGTGATTAGGCAACATGTGATTTACGATGAAAGGCTTCTTTTAATGGCCGTGAGTAAATCCCCTTTAAAGACATCACATTGTGTTCACTAAATAAAAATGTGCCAATTCACCAGTGACTAATGACACATGATTTTTGCTTTGAGTCAATCAGCTGAAGAAAAAAAATAAGAATACACATGAACATCAGCAAAGGTCATTGGTCTACCTGTTGCATTAGGCTAATTTATTATATTTCATCCCCAAATTCTTATTCCTCAGATACAGGAATGGCATGGCTCAAGAATATGACATTGGAAATATGTAGGTAGCATGTGGTGTGGTGATAATGTTGGTTTTATGCAAACGCAGTTTTGCAAGTGTCCAGTGACCAAGTCTGCAATGACTGTAATGTAACAGAAATAGAAGTAATTCATAATCCTGCACTCTGTGTCAAGTGTACTGAAACACTTCTGAAATATGGCAGAGGATCTCACTTCTCTCAGGGCTAATAATGTACATTTCATCTACGTCATAATTTTAATTAATTGCCCTTGTTAAGATGGTTGTATCCTTCCTCTAAACCGAATCACAGTTGGTATTTAAATGATATATTAAATCAACTTTGTTTTTTCATTTCACCCAGTTACGAGTCAATGCTTGCTCTAAGAAAAATTTGGACGAGCTCTACAACTGTAAATGTTGTTCAAGGGACTTCATAAACTATAAATATAAGAGTAAAAAACTAATTGTGGCTGTGCTCTTATTGACACATTGAAACAGCCTCATCGATTTAGTGCAGTTTCCCTTTTGTAAAAACACAAGACCTTGGCCATTATAGAATTCTCATTGTTAATTTAGTTTGCCTGCTATGTTGACTATTAGTAAATTATTCTTTCTTTCCTTTTTTATTTTTTCGGAGAGGTTTTTGCTATAGGGCGCATGCGCTCGCCAGACTGAGACATAGAGACAGAAAGCGAGAAATCACCTCCCAGTGCGATGGCCACGCCGCAATCCCTTCTCCTCCATTCTCCTCTCGGGATCTTGGGCACACATGCACATGCACCCGGTGTGAGTTCTAAGCCACCTGGTCCGGGACGCGAACCGCGGTCGACTATGTGGGAGTCCAGCGACATAGCCTAGTAAATTATTTTTTTCAAGGGCAAAAGTATACTTTTCCCACATGGAAAAATCATTCTGAATTAGACAGGAAATAAATATGATAAATTATTATTAGCTATTGGTATGCTAAATAATAGTATTGAATGTAGTTCATCTTGCACCGCTTAACACAATAGATGAAAATATTAGCTTGTGAATCTCATGTTTATTTAAACTTTACTGAAAAGACTGCATTTTTAAAAAACCTATCTTTCCCCCGTTATTGCCCTCAATAGCAATTAGTCCCTCATATGAAGTTACATACTATAAGCCACATTTCTCTTATAGCGCACAGCATTTTGTATTTAACATTGAGTATGTTGACCATTTTCTCTCATCTACCACTATTGAAGCTTTGTGAGAAATCAAATTGCATCATAATCTAATTAAGAACCATTTTTGTAGTGGCAGAAATAATTGTTTCATGAAGAAAACACTTTGCACTGTGTTATGTATGTATTAAGGGAATATAATCTCCTAATCTAAATCAACATTTTAATGAAATGGAAGGTCCTGTCATTCTATCTTCTTCATTCAAAGGTAGTGAAACTCTCCCCTCCTTACTTATGGCTGAATCTTGAGCAAAGTTTCACTGCAAGGTAAAAACAAACTTGAGATCAAAAGACCACCAGTTAGTGACATCTCCAGCTATCTTCTGTACGGGAAGGTCCCCTAAGATCATTTCAGATTCTATCTTTGTTTTTGGTCGGATTCTAACCTTCATCTTTCTGATCGTAACATAGACATCTTCAGTGACTTCCATGGCTAATGTCCTCTCATGTCATTTCCATGGATTAAGGTCAGTGAATGCTCACAAAGATTCTATGAGGCATAGACAATTATGATTCCTTCTCTATCTTCCCCCATTGCTACCCACTACCAGTTGGAGAGCTGGTAAGTGACCTTACGGCTTGAATACAAATACCCAGCTCCTAACCATGAAACTACATCCCTCTTCTTGACATCTTTGTCTTCTGTGTTCCTGAGCCTAGAAAGGGCCCTGAAAAGACTGAGCCAAGCTACGGGGCCAGAACCTTTCCACTTCCACGAGATGCTTCCTTACTATTTTAGAGCAAGACTTCAGCAGACAGTTCCCTCTTGCAAGAAACTCTTTCTCCTGCTCCAGGGAAGTCTCAGCAATGTCCGTTATTTAAGATGAAGGGATCTTTTCCTCTCAGACTCAGCAGCAATGAGTACTGAGATGAGTCATGTTTTAATCATTTCCTTGCTCCTTCTTCCTCCAGTGCAGTGATTCAAGATAATATTTTTTCGTCTTCTGTTCCTTAATTAGCGTCTGTTGACTAAACGGATCAAGAAAGCTCTACTCTCCCCTCATTATTTATATTCCTGTGCACAAATCTCATTTTATAGGCGTGCTTAGCAGACTTCCAATTCATCTCTCCCATAGCATTGTCCATTTAGTTGACACTTTTGTGCTGTAATTTTCTGCTTCTAGAACTTCATACTGTTAAGTATTTGCAGGATTTCCAGATTTTTTTTCCTTCAGAACAGTAGGAAATGAGTTAATAAAGCTTCTACTTTCATTTTAAAGACCCCTGAGAGATACTTAACCATTGCCTGCTGTGTAAATGTTATTGAGAATGAAGAACATAAAGCAGATTTACAAGCTTCAGTTGTGTCCACATCTATTCCAAACTTCATACACAATAACGAAAATAATGTTTATCATTTAAAGGTTATTTCTGTGAAAAGGTCCCAGTGTGATTTATGTAATAAATCAGATATTTAAAACTTTCTTGAAGCATTATTTTGTTTAAAAATTAAGACACAAAGGCACTAGGAAAAAATATAACTTGAGAGATAGCATTGTCCTCAAAATAAAATCTTGGCTTTCAAGTAAGTACTTTTCTGTTCATTTTCTAGTAACTAGATATTACTGTTATAGAAATACATACTTGTGAAAACCTTATTCCTAAATAAACTCCACCTTTGGATGTTATACTACTGTTTTACTCTTTTCTATAAACATACCTTTGTATAGTAAGCAGATAAATATTTTTGAATCTAAATATCTTAGGGTGATCATATCACCCTTAAGTTCCTCCTGTGGAGGAACCTTCATTATATACACATTGAGTAAGCATCACTGACTAACAGGGTGCAATTTTAAACAAATTGGCTAATATTGGAAGGATCTGTAGGTTTTATTTGTGTGTGATTTATGGCATTAATTTTAATTAGTATAAATATTGAATGATTAATGTTAGACAAAGCAGGACTTAACATTAATACACAAAAAAAGTGACTACAAAGCATTTTTTCCCCAACAACAAGAAAAAAAAATTATTATTTTTTTTTTAAAGTTTTTGCCACAGGGCTTACCAGAGAGAAACAGAGAGCAATTGAGAGAGGGAAAGTGAGGAATCACCTTCAAGAGGGGATGGCCACACACAGCAAACCCTACTCCTTCATTTTCCTCTCAGGATTTTCAGCATGGATGCATGGCATGCTTTACAAGACGCCGGATCAGGGACTCAAACCACAACTGGCCATGTGACTCATTTGCTGTATAGCTACCTGTTCCAGTTATACATAGTAGTCAGTAATTAACAACCTAAAACTTACTGAGTAAGACAATCCCCTTTTTATTATTGTCATCATCATGGATGTTGTGATGGAGGAATTTGCAGTAGATAGAGAGTAGTGGCCATGGTTCTTCTCTGGTCCACACTGTCTGAGACTCAGTTGGCATGACTCACATGGCTAATGAGATTAATTCTACGGTCTCACAGCTGGAACTACCTGACAGTTTCTTCACTCCTCTATTTGGACCTGGGCTGAGAAGGATGAAATTGTACCCTGACCTCTGACAGTTGGCTGTAACTGTTGTATGTGGCATCTTCAGCCAGGCAGTTTCAGGGTGGCCAGATGTTTTATACAACTATGCAGGGCTCCAGGATCGTTTCCAGCGAAGGAGTAGGCAGCGCTGGCTTTTCCGTCCTGGCTTTAGAGGTCACACCATGCTCTGTCAGTCAGAACTATCATAAACCTTTTCGTGGAT
>NW_006159440.1:1837146-1853380 GCF_000334495.1 Tupaia belangeri chinensis | reverse complement strand
AGACATGGGCCACAGCACCACGGGGAAAACGTTGAAGCATTTACAGCTATACTTTGAAAGTACTCCATCACTTAAGGGCAGATGGAAAGTGCTTTACTCGGCGTTATCAGAAACCATGATAGCACTATATTCTTTGTCATGAATTGCCTGTTTGTGTTCTTGCAACTGTTCATATAGTGAAACTCTAACCTCCTATGAGATGCTATTTGAAGGCAAGACTTTTGGAAGGTAATTACGTTTACATGAAGTCATAAGGGTGGAACCCTTACGACAACATTAAGTGCCCTTGTTAGAAGTGACAGACTAGAGCTTGCTCTTTCTACCCTGTGATGTACAGTGAGCAAACGCTGTCTACAACCCAGAGCCCTTGCCCTTACGAGACACAGGACCTCCCAGGGCCTAGATCTTGGACTTTCCAGCTTTGAACTATTACAGATAAACACTGTTTAAGGTATCCACCTATGGTCATTTTTTAAGTTTATTTATTTACTTCTTCCATGACAGAGAGAGCGAGCGAGCACCTCCAGTTCGGGTCTGTCATGGCACATGTGTGCCTGGCATATGCAGGGAGGTGTCTGATGTGACCAGGAACCTGCCTGTGTGGTCAGCCTCACCCCATACATGTTTTACTGTGGTGTCCCCTCCCGCCCCAGTCTAAAGTACTTCGTCCTAGCAGATGGAAGGAGGACATGTCTCCACAAAAAGAACACAACCATTATTTCCATGCATATTAAAAGCGTTATACAGTTTAGTGATTATTTGCATATTTTTCTAGTTGCACTGTGCCAGGGCTTATGACTGTTCACATTTTATATTCTTCTGTGAAGACGATTTTTTGTTGTTCTGTTTACACCTGAATTTGTGAATCCATATTGACTTCTGTGGTTTAATCTTAACAATAGATTATTTGATAAAGCGATTTATCAACTCAGTCTTAACAATTCCACTTTAATTGACTATTCATTTTTTCTATTTTCTATTAATATCTGTGGTTTTTATGTTTTATAGTATTCATGAAAGGGTTTTAGGTAAATATTGCAGGAAAAAGTAAATGTTCCATCAATTCCTCATCTAGACTCAATTTTCCAATGCCAGTCTTTTGAAAATTGCTTCTAGCATGTGCAGGTTCAGAGTGACTTTCACCTTAGATGTGCATTTTCTGACATTGAAAATATGTGAATTTTAAAATACTTTTTCTGTTATGCAGAGCATGCTCACTCCTGTCCCCCTGACGTATGCTTGCGTGAGCCCTACATTGTTCAAATTATTTAATAATTTGTAGACGACCACTGAATAGAAGATGAGCTTTAGGAAACAAATGCACAACTAGGATAATAGTATTTTTGCTTTCCTTTAGAGTGACCAAATTATACAAATAATTTCTGTTGCTAAATAGTCTAGTGGACTATTATCTTCTTATTGTCTTCTGTTGGGTTGTTGAAAAAGTCGTAACTCATTTTTGCATGGAAAAACAGAAAAATACGTCACGACTTTTCCAACGGCCCAGTATTTGCTTACATAAACTACTCTATATGCTGTTGAGAACAATGTGGTTTAAGATCCAAAATGTTTGAGCAATAAATATTCATTGAAAATGCGTGTCGTTGTGTAATATTTCCAGCTTTTGCTAGTTTAGTTAATCCATGTGATGTTGAACACATATATGTTATTTATATATGATAGATTTGTTTTATACAATATAGTTACCTATAAGCTTTCAAAGTGCAATGGCATTTCTGGTGTTAAGAGGGACTCAGTTTTTCCTGTATATTTAGGTGAAGAGTTGTGACAAATACTGTCTTACATCATTCGGTTTTATCTTAGCTTTATAAATCATATTAAAAACAATGTTAATTCATTTATAATTCTTTAGTGCTAATGGAAGACAAATCTTCATAAAATATTTCATTTCTTTAAATTCTATTGATTAAAAATATTTCAGACCAGCTCCATGGCCTGTTGGTTAAGGCAGCTAGGTCCCATAAGGCCAACCCCATGTTCGAGTCTCAGATACCAGCAGCTTGAGAGACACACCAGGCATGCATGTGTGCATGCCCAAAATCCTAAAAGGAGGGAGCGATGGAGGAGCAGGGATTGCAGGTGACCATACCCCATGAGGGATGCTTTCTTACTTTCTCTATCCTCCCTGGGTGAGTGCAGGTATCCCTGACAAAATTTAACACACACACACACACACACACAGATATGTCTATATATACACACACACAAATACATACATATATATATACATATATACATATACACATATATACATATTTATATGTGTGTGTATTTCTTACCATTTAATATTACATATTTATATATGTGTGTGTATTTCTTATCATTTTATATATATATTTGGAGAGGTTTTGCACATACACTCCCCGGAAAGACAGAGAGAGACAGAGACACAGAAAGCGAGAAATAATCCCCCGGGGGGAAGGCCATGCCACAATCCCCTCTCCTCCATTCTCCTCTCAGGATCTTGGGCATGTACGCACATGCGTCCAGCATGAGTTTAAGCCACCAGGTCCAAGACTCGAACTGTAGTCGACTACATGGGAGTCCAGTGATATAGCCATTACGCTAACTGCTGGTCCCCCATTTAATATTTTTAAATGTTTTATTCTGATACATAGCATAGTAACAAAAATGTATATAAAGGAATACACATTTTAAAATAATGAGACATATTTGTATATATGTATTTATATATGTGTGAGTACATTTCTTACCATTTAATATTTTTAACAGAAAAGTATGTAAAGGAATACACATTTTAAAATAATGAGACACATTTGTAACTAAGACCCAATTAGAAGTGCTTTGCTTGCCAACTAGCCCAGAAGTTCAGTGGCTAAGTAAACCAGATTCCACTGACCATTTATGGTTCAAGTCCCAATCCCAGTGATTTTGAAAAACATGCAAGGAGTATGTGCATGAATGCCCAAAATCTTGACAGGAAGAAGTGGAGGAGAGACAATTGTAGCATGACTACACACTCCATTGTGGGTACCTTCCCTATCTCTCCTGCTCTTATTCTCTGGTGAGTGAACATGGCTTCTGGCAATTTTATGAAAAAAATGTATTCCTTTCCCTGTACTATTGCATAGTATCCCCAAGCATATAAACTATCATACATTTGGGACATTTTTATATTCTAATTTTTAATTCCTTAATTTAGAGTTAAACCTTTCTGGGCAAAGTATTATTTCATTATTCTTCTTTTAAAAAATGTCTATAAATGGAAGCATAATGTCATTTCTATTGTTCCTACCTCGTGTCACATGTTATCTTGGTGAGATAAATGTTTTACTTAATTAAGTAATATGTTCTATAATTCCATTTTTCCCTGTCTCTTTGAAATTACAAACTCTATTTCTATTATATTTTGGTGGTTACTGTAGAACATAAAACAGAGATATTTAATTTGTCAGAGTGTTAAATTAATCAGTATCTTTACTCATCTGTTAGATATTTCAAGGACTTTCAGCACTTTCTGAATTTATATTATGATGTGCAGTGTACATTAATTCTATATTTTAACCCTTCAAGATTAATATTTGTACTGTTTTATAATATTGGATATTTCTTTTCATTTATCAACCTATTTGCCATTTTTAAAAAATAATTACTTAATTTTATTATTATCATTTAAAATTTGCTATAGGGCATTCACACTTACCAGAGTGACAAAGAGAGAAAATGAGAAAGCAAGCTGCCAGGTCCAGGACTAGAACTGCTGGCCCATATTTACCAATTTCTTTACTAACTATTCTTGCTAACATTTCAGAAGGAAGCAAAATCCTTTAGAATTCCCTCACTTGCTTTTTGTTTGTCTGAAAATATTATTCACTATCTGTAACTGAGGCCCTAGCTCTTGCATGGTTCGCCACTCTAGTTCTACTGACTCTCATCCTCTCTCCTTAAGTAGCTTCTATTTTTTTATTTTATGGTAGTTATTATCCTCAAAATGTTATTTGTGTGAACTTTCTGAGATCCATAATAAAGATTATTTTTTTACAATCAAAAATTGGGTGGGGGGAGTCAGGGCCAGACAGAGGAACAACAGCAACACAACTGGCTCTGCATGGAAAAGTTCCTGGATTTGAATCCTAAATCCTCCCTGAGTACGCCGGGTGCCTGGGTCTTGGCCGGCTGAGACTAGGACTGGACTTTTCATGAAAAGTTGAAAAGATCCGTTGGGAGCAACTATCTCTCTTGGAAGAAAATAAGTAAATAACTTCTAAAAAGAATAATAATTTGCTCTAGCTCCTACTAAGTGCCTGGAATCACAATCATTATTTTAGAGGCAAATGATATAATAGTTGTAAAACTATTCTGACATTTCGTTCTTTGTGTAGTTGGTATCACAATCTGTTGTTCTATCCATTTCATTGATTCCAAAATTTTGGCATGAAGTTGTTCATAGCATGTTTACTATCTTTTTCATCTCGAATGCTCCAAACGTTTGCCCTCACTTTAACCTCATCCATCCTTTTCTTCATCTGTCTCAACATAGATTTGCCTGCATTAATTATAAATATTAGAAACCTTAGACGTGCTAATGCTCCTTCTCCATTCATCACTTCATTAGCACCTCTTTTCTCACACTTTTCTTTTCTCTACCTTCTTACACTTATTTTTCTTTCCTTTTGTTGTTTTTCAGGTAAATGATTAACTAATATTTTATTCTGTGTTTTTAATGCAGGTAAAGTTAAAAATCTTATTTAAAGGTCCATTTTAGTTATATCTCAGTTTTCTTATATAGTACTTTCACTATTGATTAGTTATACCCAGTATCTTTTACTATTAATGATGTTTTATTAGTGCATTTGATATTTAAACACGATTTTTAAAAATTTGCTAGAAAGGGGGACCAGCAGTTAGCGTAATGGCTATGTCGCTGGACACCCATGTAGTTGACCACGGTTCGTGTCCCAGACCCGGTGGCTTAAAACTCATGCTGGGTGTGTGTGCGTGCATGCCTAAGATCCCAAGAGGAGAATGGAGGAAAAGGGATTGGGGCATGGCCATCCCCCCTGGGGGGTGTTTTCTCGCTTTCTGTCTCTCTGTCTCTCTCTGTCTGTCTGACAAGCACAGGTGCCCTATAGCAAAAACCTCTAAAAAAATTTGCTAAACAGACACACACAAACTCCAATGTTTATTGAAATTTCTAATGTAATCACGTTACAGTCAGAGGTAATTCTTGAAACTTTGCTGAGAAACTTGCGCTAAAATAGATTCCATATTTTCTGGAGAGGACTACATATTCTCTAGTCATTGAACAAAGAACTAGTTATATAATCTTTAGATATGTGAACTTTGGTGGTCAGGTTTATTTATTGTAGTAGGACCAAACAAGATAATTTATTCACATTTATGACATGTATATTGGATACATGGCAAACCTTTTTCAACTCATTGTCTTACTTAGTCTTTAATAAAGATCAAATTTTTCCTTCCAGTTTATTCATTTATTTTAACTAGTTTTAGAATTGTATTTAGCAGTCTTTCTTTCTTTTTTCTTTCTTTCTTCTTTCCTTCTTTCCTTCCTTCCTTTCTTCCTCCCTTCCTTCCTTCCTTCCTTTCTTCCCTTCTTTATATATTTAAATTTGATCAGAGACGGACAGTGAGAGACAGAAAGAAAGTGAGAAAGCAAGCTGCCAGGTCTGGGACTTGAGCCGTGGTTGGCCATATGGGAGTCCAGTGCCCTTAACCACCATACCACCTGCTGGCCCCATTCTTCCAATTTATTTCAAAAATGCTTTTCATATCTCTGAAGAGAATAGTATTTGCAGAGAAATACGGCCATATACTCTAGCAGGGAATTCCCAGTTCTAAACTTAGCCTATTGGCAGAAAAACAGGAACCAGCTGAGTAAAAATGAGTGTGTTACTGTTGTTGTTTCCTTTGCCTGTGGCTATTCTGTGGTGTCACAGTAGTTGAGAGATATGGGAGAAGTTGGGAGACCAGATGGCCATGAGATCTGGAAGGCCTAGAAAGAGAAGTCCTATTGATTCTGCAAAAAGAACTTTTAAAATTGCTTAGAGGCTAGTCCCAGTATGAGTGAGTACATAATTAAAGAACATAATACTATTAAATCAGAAGAACTTGGAAGAGGGAAGAGGCTCCTGTGCAGTCATGTGACTCATCCACACAATAGAAAAGGCAAAATGCACTCAGTAATTAGAAGAAATTCCTGGCCCTCCCTTTGGTCATTCATAACCCAAATGAGCCTAAATCATCCCATTATAGAAGGAATGTGCCAGTTATAATACTTTGGGATCCAGGCAACAGAACATTTGAAAAGCACTGGCTTACATAATAATGATTTTCAAAATTATCACTATTATTTTATTTTATGGAGAACCTGGAAAAACTGTTGTTCCAGATTTGGCTAATTCCATGGCCATTGGTGTCAAGTATTCTGTTTTTCTCTCTGTCATCCTTAATGGGCAGACCTTTGTGGTCTTTCCATATACCATGGTTGTTTTCACAAGACTGCACACAAACGCAAAAAGAATTTCTCTTGCTCTCTTTTTTCTCTCTCTCTCTCTCTCTCTCTTTCACACACACACACACACACACACACACACACCATTAGTAAGAAACGTCCTATGAGAATCCCTAATAGATTTTTCTTTGGTTTGTATTAATCAGAATCATGCTGTGTGCACTACACACCAACCACATAGAAGGCTGAACAAGTGTGTTTCTGACCTGTCAGCCTCCGTTCTGAGAAGCTGGCCTTCTCTCTTGGCATAGAAGAAGCCAGAGGACATGTGTTGAGTTAACCATGAACTAAATGTCTATAAAGATATTGTAAAGAATGTCAGGTCATTTTCTGTTTTTGTTTTGTTTTGTTTTCCTTTCTATCATTTAATGTAAGTAGTGGCGTTTTCTGTTTAAATCCATTTGCTGTTGCTTACTAACTGGCTATCTGATTCTGGGTGACTTGTAAGAATAGAGGCTTATTTAGCTCATGATTGTGGAAGACTAAGGTTAAGAAGCTACATCTGGTGAAGGCCTTGCTGGTGAGAGCTCCCTGCAGTCCCAAGGTGACACAGAATGTCACACAATGAGACAGATAGAGAATGTGTCTGTGACCATGTCTTTGTGCCAGCCCCTCTCTTTTTTTTTTTATCTTTACATCACCTTACCCATATTGTTTATTGCATTTTCTCACTTATCTACAGTATAAGCGGACTTCAAGAAGTTTGTGGAAAAGTAGAGTTAAAGTATCTATTAATTTCTATGCAAAACAATTGTAAATACATGTGTTGTTTTTTGTAATTTGCATTTTCCATGAAGTTTTCAAAGACTCTCTCATAATAAACCTGGAGCGTAAATGGATCCTACACTCCAGGACCCAGTCCCTCTCTTTACAAACCCACCTCAGTTTAAAAGGGTGAACATATCACCTCCTAATATCTCACCTCTTACTCTCATAATCAGATTAACATTACTTATTACGTGTAAATCCAGGGCCAGCCCCATAACACAGCAGATTAGGAACCTTTAGACTAGAGTCCATATAAAGAAAAAAGCATGTGAGAATTTTCATGTGTACCTGTGTCCCTTAATTTGAAACAAACAAACAAAAACAAACAAAAAAATCACTGATTTTGTTTATTCTCACGTTTTGCATGACTATTTCTGGGATCCTTTTGGATATCTTTTTCTAAACATTCCATAGGACCTTCACACTGAACATCCTTAGAACCAAACTTATTATTTGTCTTCTCCAAACTAGATCTTTCTCATTTGTTTTGTATAAAAGTTCCTGATATCACATAGACCTAGTCACCAAAAAGGAAACCAAAGATCACTAATGAGACCTCTCTCTTCCTGTCTCATGATATCCATCAGTATGCAAGTACATTGCATTCTACAGCAGGTTATTTCTTAAAATCATTTCCACCTCTCCAGTCTGCCTACTTTACTGTAAGTCAAGGATCAACAATCTTTATTTCTTTTCTAAAAAAATTGTATGACCAGAGGACATGTGTACCCATCAGATTGAGACAGACAGAGGGGTGGAGAAAGCATCCCCAGTGGGGCATGGTCATGCCTCAGTCTCCTTCCCCTCTATTTGTCCATCCCATTGGGACTTTGGGTATACACACACATGCGCTTGGCATGTTTTTCAAGCTTCAGGGACTGAGACTTGAACTGCAGTCAGTCATATAGGATCCAGCTCTCTTAGCCATTGCACTGCAGGGCCAACCCAACAATTTAGGTTTTTTTATAAAGGACCGGCCAACGAACATCCTGAGCTTAGCAGGCCATATGGTCTCTGTCAAAAGTGCTGGATTCTGCCACAGTAACATGAAAGCAGTTATAGACAATGTGTCAATGAGTGAGTATGGCTGTGTTCTATAAAACCTTTGCTTCCAGTAACAGTTCACATAGTCCTGCGGGCCACAGTTTGAACACTTAGGTCCTTGTCAACCTTTGCCTGTATTGATACTGCAGCGTATCTCTCACTGGTCTTCAGACTTTAGTCCTTCCACTTTACAAACTCACCTTCATATTTACTTCAATAAACAAATCTATATGAAAGTAAATCATTGCCCGTAAGAAAGCTGACCTTGTAGCACATGGTTAGTCTCTGCTGATTGAGACTTGTTCCAATCCTTCTAACTCCCTGTGATCCCCAGATAGTCTATCACCTGTCTTTGCCCTCACAGTGTTCTCTTCCATATTTCCTTTACAGTTACAGCTGTAATCTCAGTGTAAGAAAGCTGTTTTCTCTTTAAGAATTGTCTATT
This sequence comes from Tupaia belangeri chinensis, assembly GCF_000334495.1. NCBI lineage: Eukaryota > Metazoa > Chordata > Mammalia > Scandentia > Tupaiidae > Tupaia > Tupaia belangeri. The sequence continues at coordinate 1,844,606 of NW_006159440.1, read as the reverse complement.
TAGCTTGATTTATCATCTTCATTATTTTCTACAGGGCACACATTCTCACCAGAGAGAGAAAGTTAGAAATCAGACTGCTAGGTCCAGGACTGGAACCACAGTCAGCCATGTGGGGGTCCAGTGACTTAATGACCATGTCCCTTGCTGGCCCGGGGAAAGCAGTTTTCATACATCTCTGTTTGGTAAATTCCTAATTATCTTTTAAGATAGTCCTATTTGTGAAATTGTCAAAATATCCTCAAGGTCAGTCATGTTCTTCTCTGCCTTGTTTGTCACAAGTGTTCTTTGTCTATGACTTGAAGTGGCATGCAGGAGCTGAAATGTATCTGCTAAGAAAGCCACTGCTTACATCAGGAGTCAGCTACTAAATTCTTGGTAACATGAGATCAATTGTGGTGGGAGTATTTACATGGGTGAAGATCTGGATGTTGTTTTAAGAGCTTTATTTTAGTCTGGAGAACTAGTTTACCAGAGCACCATTAGGTTTTCTTTTTTTAGAGAGAGATTTTTGTTATAGGGTGCATGCGCTCGCCAGACAGAGACAGAGAGACAGAAAGTGAGAAATCCCTTCTCCTCTTGGGATCTTGGGCACACATGCACACGCGCCCGGCGTGAGTTTTAAGCCACCGGGTCAAGGACGCGAACCGCGGTCGACTACATGGGAGTCCAGCGACATAGCCATTACATTAATTGCTGGTCCCAGATTTTCTTTTTCTCATTGATAACTATATAAGGCAGTTTGCTTAGTAGAAATCCAGTAAATCAGTAAATAACAATTGTTGGTATATTTTAGATGGTTGAAATAAATTTCTGACTACTCTCTTGAAAATGTTCAGTTGCATGAGGTCAAAAGATAGACCTATATATTTAACTGAATTTTAGTAGATAGAACTACTTATTATTTTTATAAGAAATTAAACTGCATTTAGAAAGTTAAAAATCGAGCCAGCCTCATGACACAGTGGCTAAGAGGGTAGGATACTATACAGCTGACCACATTTCAAATCTTGATCCCAGCATCCTAAAAAACATGCCAGTCACATGAGCATTCATGCTCAAAGTCCCAGTGGGATGGAGAAATGAAGGAGAAGGAATCAAAGCATGAGTATAACCAACTGGGAGGAGATGATTTTCCTCTCTCCTTCTCTCCCTCCCTCTTTCTGAGAGAGAGAATGCACTTTGGTGATTTTAAAAAATAGAATTATGGGGCTAGCAGAAGGCAGGTGGTTAAGGCATTGGATTCCCACATGGCCAACCATGCTTAGAGTCCAGGACCTGGAGGCTTGAAAAATCATGCTGGGCACATGTGTCTGCATGCCCAAAATTCTGAGAAGAGGATGGAGGAGAAGAGGATGGAGGAGAAGGGACTGTGTATGGCTATCCCCCCGGAGAGTAATTCCTCACTTTCCTTCTCTCTCTCCCCTTGAGGGAGCACACAGACTTTATGGCAATCCCCCCCACCCCCCAAAAAAGAGTTATTTAAAAAATTTAGCGAATTACTTCACATGTAAGTCAACTAATAATACTGAGTGTTACTGGTTGTGACTTTAGTAAAATCTTTGCCTAAGAACATTGCTCTGAAAATACTGTTTATGCTTTTAGTCTTTGTTTTTGTTTTTGAATTTATCTGACCCCAATACCAAAGAGTAACAGCTAAAAAGCTTATTTTGTATGTGCAAAATGGATTATCATTGAATTGATCATTTAAAGTATCCTTAAACTTTAGTACTATGAATTTACTTCACAAAGGAATTTAATTCTATCCCAATTCACCCATTGCTTAAAGGTAGGCATTAATTTGAAGATGAATATATGAAATTAGAATATTAACACATCAAGTACTTTTAAAATGAGAGTCGTATATGTCATGTGGATTTACAATTAATTAAGTGATCCTTTTTGTACATCTCTTTTTGATGAAATTTAAACACAGCAAATTTATGAGAATGATATTCAGGGTGGAGGCTCAATATAATTTCCTAGGAAACTACAGCTCACCTTTCTAACTGGGTTATTTTATGCACTGCTATTGACTTTGTCTCAGCTTTATATATGATACACAGCCTAGTGAATAATAAAAAATGTATTGCTATATTTACTTCAACTCTTCAGTTTTGCTTTGACTGTGAAAGAGAAGACCTTTAATTTGTATATGCTTTGAAACTCCTGAAAATTGACATTTTCGCCTGACGACTCATTTCTCCACTTTCATATGCCTTTCCTCTTGACTGAATTTAGTTCCTTGTCCTGTTGCAGAGGCTGCAGATTACAAAATTCTGCTAGATTTACAGAGCAACAATTGTCGGCTTGAAGACTGTGCTTGGTAAATTAGAGAAGAGTTACATTTTCATAGATATTTCATGTTATAAACCTTCAACTGACATTCTCTTTGCAAACCTACAATATATTTCTCACAAGTATCACACTAACATAAAACTATGAGTAGAAAATATTTGATTATGCCTTGGCTAAATTAATTATTTTGATCACATTAATCACTTCACTACTGAACACAAATGTGATCATTTAGTATGACAAGAAATGGGGCCCAGAGAATGACACTGCAGGAGAGCACACACCCTGTGAGGCTGAGTCACATGGGAAGACTCCAGGGACCCGTGCGAAGACCTCCTGACCGTGCTAAAGATGTGTGTGTGCGTGGGACTCGGGGCTGGCTGAGCAGAGGGTGGATCCTAAGGGGCATGCCCAGCTGTCTGTCTCTCTGTCTCTGTCGCAAATGAAAGGTAGAAAGAAATTCAACAATAAAATGAAATAGAGGGCAAGATGTGCTCTAACCCACTTTCCTGGCTTGCTCACTCCCTTGTACATATGCATTAGAGCATGGACATTTTGTTACATATTTCAATAAGATATATTAGTTATATATTACATATGTGTGTTTTTAAATATATGTGGAGGAAATGGACAACGATGCATGGTTGTACTCAGGAATGAGTAAGGCTATGTAACCGCCATCCTTAAATCCTCATTTCATAGCAGTTTCTGCAGTGGATAGTGGGTGCAAGAACCACCACAAGGGCTACAACACCATAGGCAGGAGGCTGGAACATTGGAGATGTCCTCCCTTCCCTCTCAGGGAAGCAGCCTGCTCAGGCTGTCAGTCCATGTTACAGCAACAGTCTCATTGTATTGCATTAATAAACAAACATGCTCTATACTTAGCTAATGTGCTCTTACTCCTGCAAGATAAATCCAGTTTGGGGATCCTGTCAAGTGAATCTTCTGAGCCTATTAGAGTGCAAACCGCTTCCCCTGGTCTGAGGAAGTTATAACTGTCAGATGATAGATGCTGCCTGGAGAGACCACTTAAGGACAGATGCTGGCTGTCCTAGATGTATGCTAATGTCTCCTTTGGCCTTTTCACTTGGAAACACTTCATCATTCTTCTGTTCAGCTCTTATAGAGATTTCCTCTGTTTAAATTGTGGTACTTGGTTGTTCATCCCTAAACTCTATCCACTCTGAACTATAGGTCAGTCTTCTGTAATGCAGGAGGTAGTTCAGTAGCACTCAAACCTCTACACCATCTTTCATACACTGTGATCTCCACTCTGCGTGACCAAGTTTGTTTGAATAATAGAATTAATTAAGAGGCCTGTCCATTCTGAAAGTTAAAAGAATGAAGCTTCAGCCAATTGACGTGTTTTAAAAAAACCCAAGTTAGAGAACCTGAAGTTGGTGCTTGCATCTCTGCAATGCCAGTGGATCAGAACATGTCACAATCAGCCAAGACATTGGTGATGACCAAGCCAGTGGGAGGAGGTTACTCAACTCCTTGGTGAAGCTGCTTCTCCATGGACACTGCACACCTGGGAAATGTCCTCATGTCCTCTGTGGCTGCCCTCCCTCTGTGTTTTCATTGCTGACTAAATCCCTCTTGGCTAATTTTCTTCCTTATATCGTTAATATCTCCATTCACGTTTTTCAGATCTAACTGATCTTACTGCCCAGGGCACATTCTGCTCCTCACAGGCATTACTCTGCTCTACTCAGTTATTGCTTATTTGAAAATTAATAACTTTCAAGGGACAATTTGTAATTGGTTCTAATTTTATAGAGCAAATTTAGATGGTGTCAGATAGATAGAGAATAGTGTCAGCCATCTATTCAGGTAGGACTCACTAGAAAAGATCAAAGATGCCCTGCTTTTAACCCTTGATGGTGTTTCTGACCTACAATGCTGTTTCTACAGCTTCACAGTGACCAGTTTCACAAGTGTTCATGTGTTTTCTATGATTCATATTATCAAAAGTTTATCGTACTAGATTTTTTACCAAGACAAGTTATTGTGGTATTAATTTTTAAAAACTACCATTTTACTACAAACTTGAGGAGTAGATATATAAAATGCCTATAACTCTGAACTTTTTGAAGTAATATTTTAATATTTTTACTACAACTGTAGGAGAACTTTATTTTACTGGTTTGTCTACTAGTTTGTCATTTTGACATGTTAAACCCAAGTGAAAGAGTAGATGTTTTATTATTTTAATATTTAATTATTAGAGGATCGAAATACTACTGAGAGTAGTTATTTCTCTCTATAAGAGACTTCTAGATTCGACAAATGTAGCATTCTCAAGATCTGCTACTGTGTATAGGTTGTAAATAGTTGATAATATAGACAGAAACTTTCTTTGAATTTGCTAGTCTTTATATTAATCATGGATCCCTGAGAATCAGAACAGAGAGCATTTTCATTTATTGTACATAAGCCCCATTTTTTGTTTACTTGCTTATTTTTATTCTTATTTGTTGGCTTGGTAAAATTTGTATTTTGTTTAGCACATTTTTATAGAGAGAAGAAAATATACACTGGGGATAGAATAAACCTTTTTAAAAATATGAACTGCCCATATTTTACCTACACTTCCAAAAAGAAGATTTGGGATAGATAGATAGATAGATAGATAGATAGATAGATAGATAGATAGACTGGATTCATCAGAAGAAAGCAAACATAGCTTACAAATCTATTTATGTGTATTTCTATCAGGTAGTAGGAGGTTAGTGTAAATAATGGAAAAACATGCTGACAATAAAACTCATTCACTGAGATGAACTTCGAATATTCCAATAGGAATGCTTTAGCTTTCAAACTGTAAACAAACCTTCCGACCGTAATTTGAACTTTATCATTTTTTCCCCTTGCTCAAACATGTGTACATTTTTATGCCTATTTCCCAAAAAAATATGACTAGGGAGGTGAAAAACTACTAATGTTATAGACTTCTTATGAAGATATTTGGCCCTTTAGGAGTTCAACTAAATGGCTAGATGTCTACTTTTCTATTCATAATGTGGTTTTCTACTGTTAACAGTAAAAAGTAATTTATTTATAGACCTCTGTGGGTACTTAGACTTTCCCTCAGCCAAAATTTAAATGTACACCTTTGAATTTGCTCACTATTACATTCATTTGAAATCAGTGGGGTTTTTTTGTTTGTTTGTTTGTTTGTTTTTTCTTTTTAACAATTCACAGCAAGGCTTATGAATCCTTAATTCACATGGCTGTGTAGCCTAGTCGCATTCATACAAGACTGTGAAGCACTTGAGGATGTATTCATCTCTAGGTGAAGTGTTCTGACTGGTGGCTTTATCAAATGGCAGTGGCTTGGGAAACTGGACAATGATATAGCAGTTATGTAATGCTCTGATAGGCTGACCCACACGGCAAGGTTCTAGTTAGCACCCAGCAAGGTCCCTGAACTTGGCAGGCATGCACATGCCGTGTCCTGTAGCTGGCTGAGATGAGGAGGGGACTGCAGCATGAAGACCCTGCTGGGGTCACCTATCTCACTGTCACTCTGTCTCTCTTGTTTATAGAGAATAAATAAGCTTAAAGAAATGACAGTGGCAGAGCCCTTAGGTTACATCATGAATCCTTCTAATGAGACTGTTCACTTCCTCCAGAGGAGCACTGTGTAGTCTCTGGTTGTGTTCTCAAAGTACAGAGGGGAAAGGTCTGAGGATTCCCCTGTCCAGTCTGCAGTAACACTAGTAACCACATTATTTTCACTCTTACACAATTTCAAACACATTCTCCCCCACCAAGGACTAAATCCATGGAGAGACCTGATTTTAGCCGCTCTGAATATTGCTCTTACATTCTTCTTGGGGAGGGAGGAAAGTGGTCTGTGCCTTGCGTGGGGTAGAATACCTCAGTCACGTCCCTAGTTTTCAGCCTCTTGCCTGAAGTCTGCCCTCTTTCATGATACCTACTAATGTTGAGTCTTTCCAGGATTCAGCAGTGCAGCCTGGGCTCAACTCTTATAGATATTTCTCTCTATAGGTACTGAAATATTTTTTCACTATCTCTGTTTTCTTTCCTTATTTACTTCATGATCTTTTAAAGCCATGTAGAAATCTTTCACCCAAACATTAGGCTGCTATTTCTTTGACATTTCAGAGCCTCTACTTTTTATTACTTTACTGTTATTTTGGTGAGTTTTTGGAGACAGAGGAAGCAGAACCACAGTCAACTCATCAAATCTCCTGAGCCAAGAGTTCTTGTAAGTTTGTGATTCATAGATATTTATGAGGAATTGATGAATGCTTCTATCATCTCCCAGAGAACTGTGTATATATATGACATTCTGCATCACACCGGAGTTGAGAAGAATTTGTAGTGGGAATAATAACATGTGGGGTTTTTCCGTATATTTGGGAACTTCAGCCTTTTTTGAAAACTATTAAAAATTGCATCAGTTAAATTATATCTTCCATTTGTCTTAATTGTCAAACATGCATGTGTTGGAATCTTACCGTATGGTAGTACTGGGATAAATGGTCTGTCCCCAAAGGGTCCATGTGTTGCAATCTGTTCTCTAATGCCATGGCATTGGGAGGTGGTGGGACCTTTTAGAGGCAAGGCCCAGTGGGCAGTGTGTAGATTGTGGGGTGCTGCCCTCATGAATGAATTAATGCTCTCTGTGAAAAGGAGTGGACTGAGGCCTGCCTTTGTTGTGAGTGGGCACATGGCCAGACAAGACTGGCTTGTGAGTCAGTAGCCTAATATGAAACCCAACTTCAATGTGGACTGATACCATCAGTCAGCTGGGAGTGTAGGAAGGAGAAACAGAAGAAGTAGATACTTTTTCCTCTCTCTTTGCAGGTGTCTGCCTTTCTCTCTACTTCTGTCAATCATGTTATAAAGTAGCCCCAGAGTCTGTCCTGAGGAGAGCCCCTCACCTTTGCACTTTCCATCCTCCAGAATCATGAGCCATATAAACCTCTAATCTTTTTAAATCTGTTTAGTAAAACAATAGCAGACTAAGATAGATAGATAGATAGATAGATAGATAGATAGATAGATAGATAGATAGATAGATAGATAGATAGATAGATAGATAGATAGATAGATAGATAGATAGATAGATAGATAGATAGATAGATAGATAGATAGATAGATAGATAGATAGATAGATAGATAGATAGATA